>NW_028270167.1:82555988-82862526 GCF_037043375.1 Chiloscyllium plagiosum
GGAATTCACTACCACGGAGCACAGCGGAGGCGATGGCATTAAATGTCTTCAATACAGAGATTGATAAATTCTCAATCTCACAGGGAATTAAGGGGTACGAGTAGGTGGCGTTGAAATGCCCATCAGCCATGATTGAATGATGGAGAAAACTCGATTGTCCAAATGACCTGACTTCCACTCTTATTTCTTATCGTCTAATGGTCTGATGCGGATAGGAGAAAACCGTGACGGGCATGTAATATGAATATGTTGAAACCTTGTTACAACAGAGAGAGGGCACTGAAAAAAAGAGAGTTAATTACTGCCCCACAGAATGAGAAAGCAAATTCAGATGATGGGGATTTTGATGGAGCGCAAATTAAACAATGAGGAAGTCCCTGAGTACTGTGATGCGTCATTGAGCTAACTGTCTCAGGAGAAAAAAACGCAGTTGAAAGATCGCAGCAGTATGACGACAGTTGCAGGAATAACACGGGGAGGACTAATGCCATTGTGCATGGCGTGGAAGTAGGGAATGCTGTTCTGATGAAACAACACCCCTAAAGGATTAATCCGTTCAAAGCCACGTAAGTGTGGAAGGAGGTGAATGGGAGCTCAATGAAAATATCAGCAAACCGAGTCAGACTTTATCGAGAAATTTAGATAAGCCAGTTAAATTAGGAAGTGAGAACTACTGCGTAGTGATGGGCAGATACCTTATTCAGAGAAATACAAAGAGGTTTCAGCGTTTGTGACCCCAAATAGGTTATATCAATTCAAACTGATGAACTTTGGAATGAAAAATGCACCAGCCACATTCCAAAGGCTCATTACCTTATGGCTTATGGCTGCGTTAATAAATTGTGCAGTCCATCCAGATGATGTAGTGATCGTTAGTGAGTCATGGGGAGATCACATGCTGCAGTTGTCAGAGCTCTTTGAACGATTAAGAGAAGCAAAACTAGTAATAAACTGAAAGAAATCAACATTCACGAAAGCAGAGGCGAGGTTCTTGTTTCGGTCATGCAATTTGGACACCAACGACTTACGCGTTGGAGCTGTACAGCTGTTCGAAGATCATGATGGAATTAAACGCCAGTTGTTTATTGCACACTAAACTCCACACCCCACCAGAGAAAATACTCTACCATCGAAAAAAAGAATTATTGAGTTTCGTACTGGCCTTCCAACAGTTTAATGTTTATCTGACAAACGATATGTCAGATCAAAACGAATAAAAGAGAAGAATATGAGTTTTATCCGTTGTAGTCTTTTGCTGCAGACTCTTAATGTAGACATTGTACATGTTATGGCTCATAAGAATTTGGTTATAGATCCGTTATTAATGATTTAACAGAAAAACTACAGATAAGATTGAACGGATAACAATGTTTTATATATATATATATATATATATAATGCTTGGACATTAAAGAATCGTACATTTTGACAGTTAGACAGAGTGAGACTAAATGTCATCGATAGAGTAAACTGTCCGCAAATTATTCCCGTTCGAAGTTCCCTTTTCAAACGAAACATCCTTGCACGAAAATATCGAAGATGACCCAGGGAAACCTACAGTCAAAGGGAGATGGAAACTGTCACTGAAAGCCGTTGTGTGGTTTTGAAATTAAGTTGATGTAGTTTAAATTCATGGTTATTGGGAAAGTATGTAGCTGTCCAGTTGAAGGCCGATAACAATTAGTTAAGAGAAACTGGGCTTAAAGTTGTAAATCGTTTTGCTAAATGTTAACTTTTAGAGGTAAAGAATAAATTGAGTTTTTAAAATATACTGGAATTTAGTAGTTCTTTGTCACTCATACTACGACAAATTCTGAGGCGAGGCCAGTTTCCTGGGTGTTTGGTTTGTTCAGCAGGAGGGTTTTCCATGTTGTCGGCGCAGTGTCAAGCAAAACAAAGCTGACACAACCAATTACTGCAGAATATCCTGAAAAGTTAACAGAAAAATCTCAGTGATTCCAATGGGCAGGGACTACTGAACTGCCTTCCCATGCTTCATGTGCAACAACGACATCATCGTTTTTTTTTGTCACTGCCTCTGAGAGTTTGTGGTGGAAGTTGCAGGAGAGGATTAAAGTTGTCAGCATTCCAATGATATGTTTTCGTTAGTCATTGTTTATCTGCAGCTGATATACTATCCTCTGAAAAATATACATTCTTGTTTAATATAGAAATGAAATCGCTGCATACTGTATGTGTTTCTATGTGTGAAAACATATATATATATATACACACACATATGTGTATATATATATATATATATATATATATATATATATATATATATATATATACATAAACACACACACACATACAGCCAGATCTGATTACCATTGCAGTAATCGCTGAGGCTAATTGGATTTGTGTTAGCCATGTGAATTGGAAAATATGTGACCTCGGGAACAGGCAACTGCAGTTTTGCTGACGACAATAAGACAATAACTATCCGAAAGTTCAGAATGTTTGACGACGAGGAGAAGAGTGTTTGCATCGTCGGGTCTGGGCACAACATAGAGCAATCGAGTTATAGAGATGTACAATATGGAAACAGACCCTTCGGTCCAAACTGTCCCTGGCGACCGGATATCCCAACCCAATCTAGTCCCACCTGCCAGCACCCAGCCCATATCCCTCCAAATCCTTCCTATTCATATACACATCCAAATGCCTCGTAAATGTTGCAATTGTACCAGCCTCGACCACATCCTCTGGCAGCTCATTCCATAGACGTACCACCCTCTGCGTGAAAAGATTGCTCCTTAGGTCTCTTTTATATCTGTGCCCTCTCACTCTAAACCTTTGCCCTCTACTTCTGGACTCCCCGATCTCAGGGAAAAGGCTTTGTCTATTTATCCTATCCATGCCACTCATAATTTTGACCACATCTAGAAGGTCACCCCTCAGCCTCCGACGCTCCAGGGAAACCAGCCCCAGCCTTTTCAACCTCTCCCTATTGCTCAAATCCTCCAACCGTGGCAACATCCTTGTAAATCTTTTCTGATCCCTTTCAAATTTCACAACATCTTTCCGATAGCAAGGAGACCAGAATTGCACGCAATGTTCCAACAGTGGCCTAACCAATGTCTTGTACAGCCGCAACATAACCTCCCGACTCCTGCAGTCAATGTACTCAATAAAGGAACGCATTCCAAACGCCTTTTTCACTATCCTATCTATCTGTCACTCCACTTTCAAGTAGCTAGGTCTCTTTGATCAGCAACACTCCCTTGGACCTTACCATTAAGTGTATAAGTCCTACTAAGATTTGCTTTCCCAAAATACAGGACCATGCATTTATCTGAATTAAACTCCATCTACCACTTCTCAGCCCATTGGTACATCTGGTCAGATCCTGCTATAATCTGAGGTAACCCTCTTCGCTGTCCACTGCACCCCCAATTTTAGTGTCATCTGCAAACTTACTAACTGTACCTGTTATGTTCGCGTCCAAATCATTTATATCAATGACAAAAGGTTGAGGACACAGCACTAATCATTGTGGCACTCCACTGGTCACAGGCCTCCAGTCTGAAAAGCAACCCTCCACCACCACCATCTGTCTTCTACCTTCGAGCCGGTTCTGAATCCAAATGGTTGGATCTCCTCAACTTGCTAACCAGTCTCCCATGTGGAATATTGTCGACCTCCCTTACTGAAGGACACATAGATCCCGTTAACCACTCTGCCCTCATCAATTATCTTTGTCAATTATCTTCTTCAAAAAATAATTAATTTAATTTAACGAGACATAATTTCCCACACAGCACGCCATTGCTGACTATCCATAATCAAGCTTGCCTTTCAAAATACATTAAATCATGTCTCTCAGGATTTCCTCCACAACTTACCAACCGCCGACGTCAGACTCACAGGTCTATAGTTGCCTAGCCTTTCCTTACCTCCTTTCTTAATTAGTGGTATCATGTTAGCCAGCCTAGTCTTATGGCACCTCACCTGTGATTTTCGATGACACAATTTTCAGCACGTGACCCAGAAATCACTTGCCTCACTTTTCACAGAGTTCTGTAGTGTAACCTGATCACGTCACGGTGATTTATTCACTTTTATCCGGTCCAATACATCCTGCACTTTCTCCTCTGTAACACGGTTTTTGTTTTCAAGATAACAACATCTATTTCCCCACAGACTACATCTTTCATGCCACAGGTGAAACGTTATCGATGGGGCAAGGGCAATTATAATGTGATTAGGCAAAGTTAAGATGCATAGATTGGGATAGCAAAATGCTATGGATGCAGGCGAGTGGAAATGTGGAGCTGGTTTAAGGAACAGATATTGCATTTCCTCGATAGGTATGTCTTGGTCAGGAAAGGAAGAATTGAAAAGGTAAGCGAACCATGGTTTATTACAGAAATTGCATCTCTTGTTAAGAAGAAGATTAAGGCTTATGTGTTGAGAGACCAGGTGATTAAGATGATGCGATGGAGTGTTACCGATTAGCTGGGAAGGATTTAAAGAGAATGTTCACAAGAGCAAAGAAAGGACACGAGCAGTCATCAGCAAATAGAATAAAGGAGAAACCTAAAGCCTTCTGTAGGTATGTGAGGATTATAATGATGACGAAGGTAGGAATAGGGCCAGTCAAAGACAGAAGTGGGGTGTTGAGTGGGGACCCTGTGGAGATGGGAGAAGTACTAAACGAACATTTCTCATCGTTTTCCACTCAGGTAAAGGAGAATAATGTCGGGGGGTAGAATGAGATTAGCGATATTAGAATAGAAAGGATCGATGCTAGTTATGAAGAGGTGTTATCAATTTCAGAAGGAGTGAAAGTAGACCAGTCCCCTGTGCTGGTTGGGATTTGTCCGAGGATTTTCTGGGAACCTAGGGAGGAGATAGCAGAGCATTTGGCTTTTATATTTGAGTCGTCATTGTCTACAGGTTTAGTATCAGAGGACTAGAGGATCGCAAACGTTGTGCCTTGTTCCAGAAGGACAGCAGAGATGACCCAGGTAATTATATATCAGTGAGCCACATTTCTGATGTATGAAAGGTTTTGGAAAAGATTATAAAAGGCAAGATGTCTAATAATCTGGAAAGCAATAATTTGATTTCAGATAGTCAACATGGTTTCGTCAAGGGCAGGTATTGTCTCACAAACCTCATTGAGTTTTGTTTGATAATGTGACAAAGCATGTAGATGAGGGTAGAGCAGTTGACGTGGTATACATGGATTTCAGTAAATCCTCTGTTAAGGTTCCATGTGATAGGCTATTTGAGAAAATGCAGAGGCATGGGATTTAGGGTGATTTCGCCATTTGGATTAGAAACTGGCTTCATGAAAGAAGGCAGCGAGTGGTGATTGATGGAAAATATACAACCTGGAGTCCAGTTACTCGTGGTGTGTCTCAGGAATCTGTTCTGGTACCACTGCTGTTTGTTATTTTTATAAATAACTTAGACGCATCATAGGTGTATGTATGAGTCAATTTGCAGATGACACTGAAGTCGGTGGAGTAGTAGACAGTTTGGAAATATGTTACAGGTTGCAGGGCGTCTTGGATAGACTGCAGAATTGGGTTGAGAGCTGGCAAATGGACTTCAATGCAGCTAAATCTGAGGTGACGCACTTTGGGAAGAATAACAGGAAGGCAGAGTATTGGGTCAATGGAAAGATTGTTGGTAGTGTGGATGTGAAGAGGGATCTTGTAGTCCATGTGCATCGATCCTTCAAAGTTGCCACCCAGGTTGAGAGTGCTGTTAAGAAGGCATACGGTGTGTAAGATTTCATTTGCAGAGGGATTGAGTTCCGGAGCCACAAAATCATGCTGCAAATATTCAAAACGCTCGTGCGGATGTATGTCGGGAAGAATGTGAAAGCATTGGAAAAGAGTGCAGAGGAGATTTAGATTAGATTGCCGACAGTGTGGAAACAGACCTTTCGGCCCAACAAGTCCACATCGACCCTCCCAACATAAACCCACCCAGACCCATTCTCCTATATTTTCCCCTGCTCATACACCTGGCAATGCGGGCAATTGCGCATTGCCAATTCATCTGAACTGCATATTTTGGGACTGTGGGAGGAAACCGGAGCAAACCCACGCAGACACAGGGAGAAGGTGCAAACGCCACACAGACAGTTGCCCGAGTCTGGAATTGTAACCGGGTCCCTGGCGCTATGAGGCATCAGTACTAACCAGTGAGCCAGCATGATGCCTGGTCTGGAGGGAAGGACTAATGAGTAAACGCTGAGCAACTTGGGTCTGTTCTCATCGGAAAGAAAAAGGCTCAGACGGGATTTGATAGAGACATACAAGATGATCAGAGGATTAAATGGGTCGACATGAACGTCATTTTCCTAGGATGATAACGTCATCTTGTACGAAAGTACTTAACTCTAAATTGTGATGAGTTAGATTTGAGACAGATGTCAGAGGCATGTTCTTTACTGAGACAGTGGTAAGAGCGCGGGATTCTCTGCCTGCCAGTGAAGTTAACTCAGCTGAGATTATGGAGATTTAAACAATCCTTGGAGAAGCACATGGGTGATGATAGTATTTTGCAAGGGAATGAGCTGAGATTAGTTCAAAGGTCAGCACAACATTGAGGGCCGAAGGGCCTGTTCTGCGCTATATTCTTCTATGTTCTATGTACTATGTCCTTCCCCACAGTAAGCGTCCATACAAAGCACAGGTTTCATATCTCCCCCATTTCGAGCAGCACCAAACAGAGAGTGGCTTATTGATTTTTATGGTGTCCCAGTCATCTTCGAAGACTCCTCTTTGCCCTTAATGTATTTATAAAACCAGTTATAACTGACTTCAACATAGCAGCATGTTGCAATTGAGCTTAGTAGAATTCAAAACTACAATAGACCGATTCAAATTCAGACGTGTTATCCATTACACAACAGAGCCGATCCACCGTCGACTTCCTCTCATCTTTTCCATATGTAATGGAGACATTTATATCAGGGGGATACAAGATTACCAAGGTGAAGAACCAGTAAAGATAACTAACGTCACTGCTTTAATTAAATACGTCACATTTTGTGAAGCAGTGCCTTTTACTCTCAAATTGCACACATTCGTCTTCACGTGCCTCCTTCGGTGTTGCCTGCATGTCTGTTGGACGTTTCCATTGCTGTATTCACAGTCACTACGCGATTACATGACCAACTCCAGTGAAATGTACTTTCATAATCTGAGTCATGGCCTCTTCCTTTCAAGACCCTGAACAAGTTCAGCGAGAAAACTCTGGTCATTTCTAGCCCGGGATCTGGAATCAGACGAGTGTCACGACAACCTTATTGGTGCTGCCCGCTCACCGGAGACCAGCGCGTCAAAATGAGGCCCTGTGACCACCAGCATGTTCTGTGCCTTCCTGCAGTACATCTGCTGAACAACATCAGATTATCAAAGTTCCGCTTTTTTCACATTGAAATCCAGTGCGATAATATGAACTTTTTCGAAACTTGGAGTGAGCAACTTTGCAGCTGAAGTTTGTTATGGAGTCAACGACAGACACAAGAGTGTCTACAAGTCAGGTTGTAAGTTTTACAGTCAGCATCACAGGAAGTCCCTATTCAGTTGTCCGAGTTTGCATCGCACAGACCTGGATATAATTCCCACTCACGTAATGAAGATTTATTTCTCTTTTTGTGAATTATTAGAATGAAAACAAATTCTTGCTTGCATGCAGAGCACACACCCAGATCCTGCCAGAATCGGTCAGTAATTGCTTCCATCCGTATATAACGACAAAGGCAGCAGATACACAGGAAACGACCACCACTAATCCCCCTCCAATCATATCACCTTTCTGAGTTGGAAGTATCTCGCTTATCCTTCAGTGTCGCTGAATGTAAATCCTGGAAATTCCCCTCGAGCGGTATCATGTCTGTGCTGAGGAGTTGAAAGCTTGAGGAAAATAATTCATCCCCTCCATCACTGTGGTAATTCTGGATATGCATTGAATCCTTTCCCATTGACTATACTCCAGGAATTCGCTTCGAAAATTTAAAGGTTCCTGTCAGACATCTGCAATCGTCTGGAATAAGTTGAGACATGGACGAAGACAGTGAAATAAAGTGATAGACAATGATGCCTAGGAGGCATAATGCAGGAAGTGAGCGCGAAACAGATGGTGCAAAACTCAATGTCGGTGCCATTGCGTCAGCTTTTACTGCCCAATGATTATACTTACTCACACATTACTCCTAGTCAATTCACCACAATGACCTTGTTCCTCTTGATGTGATGTCCCCTCTGTCTGTATTAACGTGGTTCATGGGCTCCGATAGAATGAGCACCTCCTCTTTCTCCTGTCACTTTAACCAGGTGAAAATACCAGTTTTAAATGAATGCAAGAAGAGATTATGTTTTTATGTGCCTATTCAGTAGAGAATTTTCAGCTGTGAACTGTTTGTGTTTGAAAATTCGAGGATTGATTGCAATTCTCTGAGAGCAACATTGATCCGAAAACACAAGTCCAAGTACTGTGAGGAAGTGGTTAAGCAACTCCACATATGGATGAGCAAGGGTTGTTTCACCGTGGCGCCGTGGCTTAGTTGGTTAAAGCGATTGTCTAGTAAACAGGAGATCCTGGGTTCAACTCCCAGCGGTGCCTACTTGTTGCGTTCATATTTGGGCTTGGTGTTTCAAGTCTTTGCGAAAGTAACTCAGCGTCTTGGACTTTCACCCTGTTAAGATTTGGTGATGCAGGTTAAGTTCCAGCAGTGAATGTCATGCTTTTTTATATATTCCGAAATATCACTTATGTCTGTAGTTTCATTCCATTATTCCACAAGCACTTCTGCTTCTCCTTCTCTTTTATTCCCGCTCCTGCATTCCCAGTTAGGTCGGAATAACGAGATGAGGCAGGAGACGCTGCAGATTTGTCGGGGAATTTTGTGGTAATGTCAGAGATACCACCAGGTGGTCACTCACATTCTCTGATGTCACCGTTCATACATTTAAACCAAAAATATATGCATCGTTGTGCTTCTTTATTTGTAGTGTAATTGCTTTTTTTCCTGGTGGATTGGGAATTCTATTTGAATTCGAAACAGTCATAATTGTTTGAGGAAGAACGGTCGCCTTGCCTGGTTTGAAGTGACAGACACATTATCCGGAGAATGTGAGCCCAGTTCAACGTACTCCAGTCAGTGGGCAAAAAGCCTCTCAGCAGCTGCACACTCAAATTGTCTCGAAATGTCAGACTGTTCAGAGCCGAAATAGGTAAAGAGCTGTATGGACAGGCAGAGTGTCGGAGAATGTGTAACAGGAAGAGGGTGAGATGGATGCACAGAGACAAAGAGAGACGTATGGAGACACATGCTGAGTTCGACACTCAAATGACCAATTCTCCATTCGAAATTGCTGCAAACGGAGAGAAAGGAAACGAAAGAAGGCAATCATTTAAGCACAGCCTTTCACCAGCTGAGAGCAACGGAAACTGCATTATCGTCAATAAAGTCCTTTTGAATTTGTAAAGGTGACGGTTGTCTGTCATTGAGATATTTTGATAAAAATCCTGATTCAATAGATAAAACTGATAATTTTCCTAGCATTATAATGTAGAAATGTATAAGTAACGGGTTTCTGTCGATCTAAAACTTTAACTCAGTTTTTCGCCACAGATTCTGTCAGGCCTGCTGAGTTTCTTCAACAATTCATGTCTTTGGTTCAGATTTACATTATTGAAGAAAAATTAAAATCAATATTCTGTTGATCGCTTCATTTTTAAAATCCATCAGAAAATAAAACTGGTTACACTCTCAGACACAAATATACACTACACCGACTATGCACATGCAAACAAGCAAAACCACCTTCAAATTTAGGCCGTGGCAGACCCAGGACCGAACGTCACAGTATTGTATTCGAGTCTAGACAACGCGTTGGGAATTCACGTTTTCGCGACCTGCCAAATGCACAACTGTCAAATTGACTGGCTGTAACAACAAGCTCCATCGAAACAGCCTGTCCTTGGCAGAGTGGGATCGGGAGAATAATATTGATTCACAGATGCGTTTTCAACTACAAATTCACTCTGTCATCACGACCACGTTATTACATCTCAGGAACAGTACCTGACTGTACCGCACCTCAGCAGAAAGTGATAACTTTAGATGCTGGAGATCAAAGTCAATAAATGTAGCACTTGGAAATCACAGCCTGTCAGGTAACATCTGAGGAGCGGGAAATCGACGATTCAAGCATTCCTGATGAACATCTTGTACGCGAAACATCGAATTTCCTGCTCCCCGAATGCTGCTTGACCAGCACCACACTTTTTGACTATTCCCACCTCAGCTGATCTGCTTCGGAAAATTGATGATGAACTTGCCAGCATTCAGTTTGAATCTTCTGTCACATGTTTGACAACTTGCAACATTCCATTCCTCATAAAACTCAGACCATCCAAATTACTAAATAAAGATAAACTGTGGATGCAGGAAATCTAAAACACAAGCATAATTGCTGGAGAAACTCTGCATTCTTTGATATCAACTGAATATTTGAACATTAAACTGTGAACAGGAAAAGGGAAAGCTGCAATTTGATAATTGCAAAACGTCGTTTCTCCAAAACAAGACATCATGAAATGCAGTGTTTCGATTAGGCTCTCACCGTCTCAAGTGCTGATAGGAGTGGGGAAATAAATGTTGGCCCAGTCATTGCTGAACAAATGAATAAAAAGACTTATTGCGTTACTAATCAGTTGCTACCCCGGCAGACCATGTAAATGTAATTCACAAAACAGGACAGCCAGGTCCCTCGGTATTTCAGAGTCCTGCAATATCTAATTTTAATAAAAGGGTCGTTATTGAATGTTCCTTAGAACATCTCATTCTCCACTTCATACTGCATTGGTTAATATTTTACTCACAAACTTGCTCATCTCGACATCACTCAATTTTTATATCCTTAACGTTCTCTTCATGGTTTACCTTTCAAACTATTTTATCAATATATGCCCATTTTTTTTAAATCGAAGACTAATCTGAGATGATGTCTGTTGGAAATCCAAATATCTCTCTATCACACTTTGTCCGTTGTTTAATGTGTCCGCGTGAAACGCTTTAAACTTGTGCCCTCTCGTTTTGAATTCCACCATCCTGGGTAAAACCATGGCTTAGGCCAGTCACCGATCCAACCCCAATCATGATTTTATAAACGTCTAGAAGTTTACACACCAGCCTGGAACACTGCTGGGAAAAGCCCCTGCTCAAACATTCTCTCCTGACAACTCAAGCCCTCTCGACACTGTAATACCCTTGGAAATCATTTCTGTACTCTTTCAAGTTTTACAATATATTTCCTGTTGAAGGTGATCGGAATTGTCAGCAGTATTCTAAATGTGGCTCATTAATGTTCTGTACAGCCAAAACATGACGTGAACTTCAATAATCAATGTTCTGACGAATGAAGGCAAGCGTGCCAAATGCTTTCTTCACGAACTTTTCTACATGTGACACCTATTTTCCTTCTCTCATAATCTTTGTCTTGACTTATAAAGTCGTGCTTGTCTTCTTAACTACTATATTCTGCTGCCTTCACAAATCTGTGGACACACATGCAAAGTCACTCTGTTCCTTTGGGTTTCCCAGTGCCCTACCGTTCTTTGAGTACTCCCATGACGTGTTACTTACAAAATGCATCGCCTGATGTTTTTATTGTTATTTTCAGCTCCCCCTATCTGCCCATTTGACAAATTCACCTCTAAATCCTGAAACCTAAGACCTTCTTCCTCACTGTAAACAACTTTGCCAATCTTCATATCCTCCTCAAAATTTCTTACCATTTCCCCAACATTATTTCTTTTTAGATTAGATTACTTACAGTGTGGAAACAGGCCCTTCGGCCCAACAAGTCCACACCGCCCCGCCGAAGGGCAACCCACCCATATCCCTACATTTACCCCTTACCTAACACTATGGGCAATTTAGCATGGCCAATTCACCTGACCTGCACATCTTTGGACTGTTGGAGGAAATGGGAGCACCCAGTGGAAACCCACACAGACACGGGGAGAACGTGCAAACTCCACACAGTCAGTCGCCTGAGGCCGGAATTGAACCAGGGTCCCTGGCGTTGTGAGGCAGCAGTGCTAACCACTGTGCCACCGTGCCGCCCACCGTGCTGCTGTACTGTTTATGTGCAATCACAAACATTAAGGGACACAACATTGATCGTTGTGGTACACCACTGAATACCAGTTCCACGTCTCCAACCTTCCTTTGTCTCCAACCACTCAAATAAGTTTGGATCCAACTTACCACGTGACGCTGTATCCCTTTCTAATAACCCTGTTACCAGTCTCCGTTGTGGGAACTTGTCAAAGGCTTTCTAAAATCCTCATAAACTAAATCAATTTCACTATCCTCGTTTACAGATCTGATCACTTCCTAAAAAAATAACCTGATCTGTCAGGCATGAATTCCTCTGACAAAACCATGCTGACTCTCGCTGGTCAAACTTTCTCTGAAGAAGTTGCAACTAATTCTCTCGTTAAGAGGCTTCTCCAAAAGTTTCCCTACATGTGATGTTCGACTCACTGCTCTGTAATTTGCTGCATTATCTTCGCCAGCCTTATTGAAGACTGGAACCACGTTAGTAGTCCAGAAATCCTCTAACCACTCCCAGGAGTCCAAAAAGGAATGTAAAATATTGGTCAGAACACATGTAATTTCCTCTCTAGTCTCACAAAACAACGTGAGACACAACCCCATTCCCATCTCGCATAATCCCAATTTTAGCCTGTCAAAACCTCCAATACCGTCTCAGTCGCGATGTGAAACGGCTCAAAAAACTCTCAATCCCTCGTCCCTGCATTCTGTACCCATATATTACTACACAAGGACTGTTCCCCGGCTGCATATGTAAGGTGATTCACTCAGTTATCCCATTTACTGACACAACTGTACTATCACACTGGAGGGAGATCATTCAGATATTATAAGTGGAATAAACTGTTTCAGTCTTTGCGCCTATAAATCCTTTAGCTTTGATAACCAATGGCACATTGTCACAGTGAGAAAGGGTTTTAGTGTTATCTATCTGAAAAATATGTCACTGAGTTCCACCTTCTGCAGAAACTCTTGTCTGTTCAGATTTGGCATGAGTTATTTTTCTCTCTCTCTCTTTCTGTTGTTGATCGCATTCAAAATAGAACTGCATGACAAATCCCATACAAATGATTGCTGTATTAATATACCTAAGAAGTTGATGCCTATGGCTCACATTGCAATAGGAAGAATCGACAAGAGAAGTTTTCAAAAGGAACAGAGTACTCTCTTCAGTACAGAGGATCATTGAGCAAGGACGATCTCAGGCTACCAAAAGGGCACACGCACGACCTTTGTTCCTCGATCATTCACAGTGCCAGATGGCCTGAGACAGAGATCTGCGCCAAGGAACAGGTTGAAAAGCAGAAGGTGCTGGAACAGCAAAGCAGGTTTGGCAGCATCTGAGAAGAGAAATAAGAGTTAGAATTTCCGGTCCAGTGACTCTTCCTCAGAACTGATGGTACCCTAAGAAATGTTGACCTATCTGCAAAGATAGGCTGGTGCGGTTGGAGTAAGAAGTAAACGGTAGGTTAGTGTAGAACTCAAAGAGAGAGAAGAAGAATTGGGTAAACTAATGGATAATGATTAAGTTGAGAGGGTGAGTAGCTTTTTTATGGAGACTGTTAGTGACTAAACATAGTTAGTGTGTAATGGCTGCATATGTGATGGCAAGGAGTGATGTGTGAGGTGGAGGGCAAGGAGATGGATGAGTTCAGGACCTAAAAGTATTGAAATTGATGGAGTCTGGAGAGCTGCAGCATCCCCAAATGGAAAATGAGATGTTGTTCTTCACGCATGGACTGAACATCTCCGGAACACTGCAGTAAGCCTGAGACAGAGATGTTGGCCAAGGAACGGACTGGTCCACTAATGTGGCTGGGAAGTGGTAGTTTAGGGTCTTTCTTGAAGATGGAACTTGGATTTTCTGAATAGCAGTCACTTAGTCCACACTTCATTTCCCAAGATAGTGGAGACAACATAGGGAGAAGTGAATGTAGAAGACAGTTTTGTGCGAAGTGCAGGCAAAGTGTTTCTTCACCTGGAAGGTATGTTTGGGCATTTGGATACTGAGGAGGGAGGACGTAAATGGACAGTTGAGGAGAAATAAGATGTTAAAAGGAAGGATTATTCAGGAGATGTTATGAGAGATGTTGGAAATCATGAAGCTAAGAAAGCTATCATGAAGCAAGTTTACCAAATGATTGTAGCAATTGGAACAAGGTTGACGAGTTAATGATACAAATCATTATGAATTAATATGTTTTAGTAGCCATTACGGAGACATGGCTACAGGGTGGTCATGACTGGGAGTTAAATATCCGGGGTTTTCAGACATTTTGGAAGGACAGACAGGAGAGTCTGATATTCAAGGACAACTCCAACGTGGTACTGTGAGATGGTATAGGTTCGATACAGAATGAGTTTGAATCCATTTTGTTGGAAATTATAAATTCAAAGAGAAATTTTCACTGATAGGCGTAGTCTGTTGACCACCAAATAAACGATTACATTGGGGAGGTGAATACACAAAGAAATAAGTAATGCTGGTCAAAATGGGCCGGTTATTAACTTTGGGGATTTTAATCAACATGTAGATTGGTCGAACTAGCTCAGTCTGTGTTGCCTTGAGGAGGACGTTGTTGGATTTAATCGTGATGGTTTTCCTGAACAATATGTCAATGAAACGGCGAGGTAGCAAGCTATTGTCGATCTGGTCCTCTGTAGTGAGACAGGAATAATCAAAAACCTGATCGTTAAGGATCTGCTTGGAAGGAGTGATCACAGTATGGTTGTATTGAGAATGCAGATGGCGAGTGTGAAGTTAAAAACCAATGCCAGATTCCTGTGTCTGTACGAGGGGCTCTACAATAGAACGAGGAGAGCCTGGCTTAAGTAGACTCAAAAGAAAAAAAAAGTGGGTCAGCTGATGAGCAGAGCTTTCAATTATATTTTTCAAAATGATGAGCAAAATTATATTCCAATGTAAAGGAAGGACAGTAAGAAAAGATGTAATCTGGCACGGTTGTCTCAAGAAATAAGGGAGACCATCAAATTCAAGGAGAAGGCACACAAAGTGGTTAAAATCAGCATGGCACTGGAAGATTCGGAAAGCTTTCTCGGTCAACAGAATGCCACAACAGTGCTGTAAATAACCGTAAGAAAGAACATGATAAAACAAAAACTCGCACAGATTATAGGGACGTTTAGCTGAAGTTTAGACAAAAAAGAAAAAGAAAAAGAGTGGTTAAAGTGAACATTTGTCCTTTAGGCGTTTAGTTATGGGATGTGATGAAATGACTGAGGCATTGAAAAGTTAATTTGGATTGTTCTTCACTGTGGAAGACACTAATACATGCCAGTAACTGAAAAGAGATGGATGTCGGTGAGGACCTGGAAACAATCCTTATTTCGTAAAAGCTCGTGTTGGGCAAACTAATGCAGCTAATGATACAGTCTCCTTTCCCTGATGGAATGCATCCCAAGGTGCTAAAAGATTTGGCGGGGGAAATAACAGGTGTACTGGCGGTAATCTTGCAAATTCGCTGGACTCTGGGGCAATTCGAGCAGATTGGAAAACAGTAAATCTGGCGCCACTGTTTAAAAAAAAGGAAGGAAGACAAGAGAGGGGCTTATAGACCCGCAAGCTAAACTTCTGTAGGAGAGAAGGTGCTTGAGTCTACTATCAAGGAAGGAATAAGAGGTCACTGCGATAGAGATTGAACAGACACAGCACTGATTCATGAAGGGCAGGTCATGATTTACAAATATATTGGTATTCTATGAAGACATGACTAATATGGTGGACAACGTGGACTCAGTGAATGTGGTGCACCTGGATTTACAAGAGACCTTCGACAAGGTGCGCACAAGAGGCTGATGCATAAGGTAAGGATGCATGGTGTTAGTGGTCGAGTATAAGCATGGGCAGAGGAATGGTTAACTAACAGGAAGCAAAAAGTGGCGATAAATGTGTGACTCAGTGATGGGTTTTGGAACTACAATTATTTGCAATTTTTATAGATAATATGTTGTTGGGGACAATGTGTAGCACGTCCGAATTTACAGATGACACGAAAATGAATGGCAGAGGACAGTGTGCAGAGGAATGTGAAACTTTGTAGAGGAAAGTAGTTACATTGACTAAGTGGGCAAAGGTTCAGCAGATGAAATGTGAAGTCATCCATTTTGTTAGAGGTTACAGGAGAAAGGGTTATTACTTGTCGACTAAAATGTTGAAGAATGCTGCTGTACACGGGGACGTGGGTGTCCTTGTGCATGAATCACAAAGGTCGGGTCTGCAGGTGCAACAAGTAATTAGGTAGGCAAATGGAATATTGTCTTTCATTACTAAAGGGGGTGAGGTTAAAAGAAGAGAGGTTATGTTGCCGCTCTACAGGGTGCTGTTGAGGACATTCCTAGAGTACTGTGAGCAGGTTTGGTCTCATGAGTGGAGAAAGGATGGACTGGCACTGGAAGGTGTGCAGATGGGGGAGACTGGGATAATGCCGGAGTTGAGGGGATAGGGTTATGAGGAGAGATTGAGTAGATTGGGATTATATTCATTGAAATTCAGAAGAATTAGGAGAGACCTTATAGAAATATGTACAATTTTGAAGGGAATATGTAAGATAGAAGTAGAAAGGATGTTTCCACTGGCGGGTGAAATTTGGAAAAGAGGGCATAACCTCAAGATTAGACGGAGCAGGTTCAGCACAGAATTGATAAGCAACTTTTTAACAAAAGGAGTGTTACTCTTTGGAATCCTCGATTCCTGATGAAGGATTTTTGCAAGAAAGATCAATTTTCCTGCTCATCAGATGCTGTCTCACCTGCTACGCGATTTGTAGCATCACACTCTTACCTCTAATCTCCAACATGTGTAGTCTTCACTTTCATAATTAGAATTCTTTGCCACTTGAAACCACTTCAGTAAACGTTTTTTATGGCGATGATCTTATTTTTGAACAATAAAGGAAATAAGGAATACAGTGAGAGGACGGGTAAATGGATCTGAGCGCACGAAATGATCAGCCATGAGCGTATTGAATGGCGGAGCAGGCTCTAAGTGCTGGAGGGCTTACACCTGCTCCTATTTCTGATATTTCATGACTGCATGTTTCACATCTTCAGCAATTGCAGGGGAAGATTCCACAGTGCCAGGTGGGGAGGTGTTGGGAGTGAAGGCAGAATGCACCAGTGTGTCCCAGATGGAAGGTTACATGCGGAAGGCAGAGAAGAGAGGTAAGAAGAATATGTGTGGGATGGTGGCATTTTGCTGGAGCTGGTGGAATTTCAAAAAGCAATCAATGATCACTTGAAGCACCACAGCGCATAAAGCTACAGAACAAGTTCTGGAAAATGGGGTGACAGTGGATAGGCGCTTGATGCCTGACATTGGCAAGAAGGGCCAAAATGCCTCTCTCCTTGCTGTGAAAGTCCCAGTCTCTATGGGAAATTAATTGAACCAGTCTTTTGTGGCCACAAGATCAATCAGAATCCGGGATTCTTTAGCAAGTAATGCAATTCTTTATTCCTTGAAGCCTATCTATCAGATTGCCTGCCATTACACACCACCTACGAATAGCAACTAAAAATCTTCATTAACCGATTTTCACTCTCCAAGCCAGATCGTTATCTACTCCATTGTCCAACTGTTCTTCTCCTTCTTTGGGTTATTTCCCCACCTGTCGTTTATTCCTTTACAAGGCAGAAATAAGAAACAAAGCTGAATACTCCTTACTTGCCTGAATAAGTGCAGTATTGAAAAGCATGTTGCAGGAGAAGCACAGCAGATAAGGCAGCATCCAAGTCGGAAGATACATTTCAGTCAGAAGCTCCTTGAGGACTGCTCAGTGCTGTTCCAACAGTAATGCATCGCCCAACATCACCCAGAACAGAACAGCCAAATTTATCAGCACCGCATGAATGAAACAACATCGACACAGATCCACTTCCTCCATCGCCAAACACTCAGACATGCAGGTTGTACCATCCACAAGATCAAGTGCAGAAATTCACCGCGCCTCCTTAAACCGTACCTTTCACATTCACAATCACGTCCATCTCAAAGGTAAAGGACGACAGGTGGGTAGGGCAACCCAATAAACCAGTTACCATACTGACCTGGAAATATTTTGCCATTCTTCCCCTGTCACTTCATCAACATTCTGGATTTTCTTCCCTTACAATGTGGATGTACTGATAGCCCATGGACAACAAGGGTTCCAGAAGGCTGCTCATCATCACAGTGTCCAGTCAAATTAGGAATGAGAACTACATGCTGAAACTGTCTTGAATATACACATCCGAAAGAAGAATGACAATTAAATGCTTTGGTGTTTTTTTAAAAAGCGAGCTCTTACTAAGCTATTTCTGTTTTAATTTCAGAATTATTAAAGATGAGGATTATCAATGGAAATTGAAACGACACATCACATCGGTATCTGATGAAGTTGTTCAGTTTAAAGTAGCCCGAACTCGTTGGCCTTTGAAAATGAAGGAGAAAACATCATTGCGGGTCGAGTGGAACCATTCACGTGTGCTGTCTATGGGCGGGGCTTCAGCCAATCATCTGGACTGCCAAGATATAAATGGAGGGACGCTGAAGAGAACCTTTGGAAATGTGCTGACTGTGGAAAGTATTCAATTATTCGCCTACCATGACAATTCATCCGGCTATACTGGGGAAAAGCATTTCACCTGTTCTGAGTGTGGGAAGCGATTTGTGCAGTTATCTAACCTGCTGCTGCACTCATGCATTCACACTGAGGAGAGACTGTTTAATTGTTCAGAATGTGGGAAATGCTTTCAAAAAAAGTTCTCCAAAACTGAGGTATCACCAATGTGTTCATACTGATGAGAAATCATCCAAGTATTGATGTGTATTATTGATGGGCGGCACGGTGGCACATTGGTTAGCACTTCTGCCTCACAGCGCCGGAGACCCGGGTTCAATTCCCGCCTCAGGCGACTGACTGTGTGGAGTTTGCACGTTCTCCCCGTGTCTGCGTGGGTTTCCTCCGGGTGCTCCGGTTTCCTCCCACAGTCACAAAAGATGTGCAGGTCAGGTGAATTGGCCATGCTAAATTGCCCGTAGTGTTAGGTAAGGAGTAAATGTAGGGGTATGGGTGGGTTGCACTTCGGCGAGTCGGTGTGGACTCGTTGGGCCGAAGGGCCTGTTTCCACACTGTAATGTAATGTAATCTAATCTATTCTCACAGTGGAAATGGGGTCAGCCCGTCACTGGGAACTCACTGAAGAGAGACTGTACACCTGCTCTCAGTGTGGGGAAGGATTCAGTCGAGCATTCGGTCAGCTGAGACATCAACAGTTTCACACAGACAAGAGACCATTTGTCTGTTGTGCCGGGGAAAAAATTACTTGATTTCAGCAACCTGCTGAAATACAAGCGAGTTCACACTCCATTAACACACTTGCAGTGATACCAGCGAATTAACATTGGCAAGGGGGCATTTAAATGTAGCATTTCTGGGAAAGGATGCACTTAAATCTTCCATTCTGCTAATACACCAATGGGTTACAAGTGAAAAGAAACCGTTTAAATGTCCAGAGAATGGGAACTGAACTCCCATCAACGTGTTCACATTGATGAGAAACCATTCACGTGCTCTCACTGTGAGACTGACTTCCCACTGTGTAGCGACACAATTTACCTGCTGCATCTCCTCAAGCAGTGATTACACATCTCAAGGACTTCCATTGCAGTGAAACACAGTCAGTAATTCTGAATGTATCAAATAATTTTTCAATACACATCAAGCTTGAACAACGAAGAAAATGCCAAAGAACAGAGTGCAAATGCATATCCACCAGATTCCTCTCATTGGAGAGAAATTGGGGAAAACTGTATATTTGATGTGACTGATACTTGAGCAATTAAAACCCAGTTCAATTAAAGAGGCTATTCACATCCAATGAAGTAAACGCCAGCTGATAGAATGAACACAGTTCATTTCTGGATGCAGTAACAGCAAGATACAATCACATTTGACCTCACTGGAATGCGTGTGCCACCGTCGATATGCAGACCAGAGGAGCTGCTCTCTTCATTAGAGACAGAAGTTACTGGTGGTGATTTAACCAGTGGGCTCCTAGACTCCAGGCAACGGAAGAGGTTGAGATGAAAGTTGCTTATGGTATTCTCAACCCGTTGATGGGAACGGGACCCATGCTGTCCACATCTGATTACTTTACAAACAAGCAACCCAGCCAACTGAGCTAACCGAATACCTCCTTACTGGTGTGTCACATGTGCGGATGAATTATTGAATCCATTGCTACACATAGTGTAGGTGAACGGCCTCTACCCACAAAGCTTTCACTGTTGTATCATCAAAGCATTGTTACTCCTGAAGCTCTTCTCACAGTCAGAGCATTTACTTTTTTCTCACAATGGGATGAACAAGCCCATATCTGTTGAGACTGGAGATCCAAGTGAATGCCTTTCCACACAAGAGGCAAGTGTTTGTCACTAATGTGAAAAGTCTGCGCTCACTGAGTACAGATGATCACGTGAATCTCTTCCAACACTCAGTGGAGGTGTATGGTTTCCATCCAGTGTTTATCAAGTTTGTGCGTCTGAAACTTTACTGATTTAATGCACCTCTTCTCAAGCACAGAGCAGAAGGATGTACACGCTCCAGTTTCAATTCGACTGGTTGACATTAGAGTGGAATGTGGAGGTTATCACTGCCCAAACGGAGCGGAAAAGCTTCTCTCCCAGTGACGAAGACATATGTGCGACATTAGGCTGTATCCCCTTGCGAAAATTTGCCCACTCATGGAACAGTTGAACGAGTTATCGCCCATGGAAATAACGTGATGTTGAATACAGACCTCTGAATTTCAGATCTGTGAAAATCTTAAAGATTTTTCCCCACAACCAGAGGAAATGTCTCTTGTCAGTTTAAACCCACAGATGTCACGTGAGGCTGAATGACAGAGCAAATCCCTTTCCACACATGGAGCACGTCAACAGTCTATCCTCAGAATGTCTGTGTAACTGAGCTTCCAACTGCTCTGAGCAGCTGTAATACTTCCCACAATACATAATTTTTCATGTTGCTGATCTCCTTATGTATCTCCAAGTCCGATGATCTGTTGAATCCTTGCCCTTAAACACAACAAAGGTATGGCTTCTCTTCAGATCTTTTAAAGAATGTTAATTGGATTATGTGAAATAATTTCTGCAGTCATTGTGCTGCAACACTCACAATGTACAGTGTGTGAGTGTGTGTGTGTTTGCATGTGTGCGTTTGCATGTGTGTGTCTGTATTTGCATGTGTGTGTGTGCGTGTGTGTGTGTGTTGGCGTTTTATAATCACACTGTCATTTGAAATCTTTTCCCACAGACATACCAGATAAATATATAGCCTTCATGGCCTGCTGAATTTATTGATCAGTTGGATCGTGGATCAGTATATCATGCTTGATTTGACTCACTCAACTTCATTTCTTTCAATCTCGGTATTTGCCGAGAGGTGCGAGGGAGGAGCGAAGGACTTCTGGGAAGGTGAGTTTAACGGTTAAAATTCCTTAGATCAGGCGTCGGGGCCTCCATTTGACCAGAGGTGTGAGGCAGGAGTGAAGGACTGCTGGGCCGGTGATCCTGATCTTTTATAGAACATAGAACATAGAAGAATACAGCGCAGTACAGGCCCTTGGGCCCTCGATGTTGCGCCGATCCAAGCCCACCTAAACTACACTAACCCACTATCCTCCATATACCTATCCAATGCCCTCTTAAATGCCCATAAAGAGGGAGAGTCCACCACTGTTACTGGCAGGGCATTCCATGAACTAACGACTCGCTGAGTGAAGAACCTACCCCTAACATCAGTCCTATATCTACCCCCCCCTTAATTTAAAGCTATGCCCCCTTGTAATACCCGACTCAATACGCGGGAAAAGGTTCATACTGTCGACCCTATCTAACCCCCTAATCATCTTGTACACCTCAATCAAGTCACCCCTAAACCTTCTTTTCTCTAGTGAAAACAGCCCCAAGTGCCTCAGTCTTTCCTCATACGATTTTCCTTCCATACCAGGCAACATCCTGGTAAACCTCCTCTGCACCCGTTCCAATGCCTCCACATCCTTCCTATAGTATGGCGACCAAAACTGCACACAATATTCCAGATGCGGCCGTACCAGAGTCTTATACAACTGCATCATGACCTCAGGACTCCGGAACTCAATTCCTCTACCAATAAAAGCCAGTACGCCATATGCCTTCCTCACCGCACTATTTACCTGGGTGGCAACTTTCAGAGATCTGTGTACATGGACACCAAGATCCCTCTGCTCATCCACACTCCTGAACTAAGGTTTTAGAAACCTTAGTTCAGGAGTTGCGACCTCCATTTGCCGAGAGGTGCGAGGGAGGAGCGAAAGACTTCTGTGAAGGTGAGTCTAACGGTTTAAAAACTTTAGTTCGGGCGTCGGGTCTCCATTTGCCGAGATGTGCGAGGGAGGAGTGAAGGAATTTTGTGAAGGTGAGTTTAACGGTTTAAAACCTTAGATCAGGCGCCGGGGCCTCCATTTGCCGAGAGGTATGACAGAGGAGCGAAGGACTTTTGGGAAGTTCAATCTACTGGTTTAAAAACCATAGACCAGGCGTCGGGACAGCGAAGGACTTTGGGAAGGTGAGTCTAACATTTTAACAACCTGAGTTCAGGCATCGGGGCCTCAATTTGCCGAGAGGTGTGAGGGAGGAGCGAAGGAATTCTGGGGAGTATTTAAGTGTGTGACATCTAAACCCGAGGTCTTTCACCGTCAGGCCGCCCTCCTACCTACCTCCTCGAACCTTACGAAGATTCTGTAAACGAGGTAAGTTTTCAGGTTTCTGTTTTTTTTTCCTCTTCTCTTCCTTTATTTAGATCTGTGCAGATTTTCATACTAGCGGGATATGGATGTCAGGGGAGTTGCATGTTCCTCCTGCAGAATGTGGCAGGTGAGAGACTCTCCACATGTTCCCGTCGACTACATCTGCGGGAGATGCAGCCAACTTTCGCTCCTTGAAAACCGAATTAGGGAACTGGAGCTGGAGGTGGATGAACTACGGATCATCCGGGAGACTGAGGGGGGAATTGAGAAGATGTTCAGGGAGGTGGTCACTCCCCAGACACAGGATAAGGACAGCTGGGTTACTGTCCGGGGGAGTAAAGGGAACCGACGGACAAAGCAGGGATCACCTGTGCTCAATCCCCTCAGAAATAAGTACATCGTTTTGTATACTGCTGGTGGGAAAAGCCAGAGGAAAGCCATAGTTGTCAGGTCTCTGGCACTGTGGCTCAGAAGGGAAGCGGGGGAATAGAAAAGCGCTGGAGGTAGGGAATTCAATAATTTGGCGGATTGACAGGAGATATTGTGGTCAGGAAAGGGAATCCTGGAAGGTATGTTCACTCCATGGTGCCACGGTCCGGGATGTCACCAATCGAGTTTGCAAGATTCTGAAGTTGGAGGGTGAGCATCCAGAAATCTGGTACATATTGGCACCAATGATATCGACAGGAAAGGGACTGAGGATCTTAAAAGTGACTACAGAGAGTTAGGTTGGAAGCCAAAGAGCAGGAGGAGGAGAGTAGTGTTCTTAGGTTTCCTACTCCTGCCACGAGATAGTGAGATGAGGAACAGTCAGCGAATGGAACTTAACACGTGGCTACGAGGCTGGTGCAGGAGGGACGGCTTCAGATACCTGGACCATTGGGATATCTTCTGGGGAAGGTGGGACTTGTACATGAAGGACGGGTTGCATCTGAACTGTAGGGGTAAAAATGTCATGGGTGGGAGATTTGCTCGTGCGATTCGGATGGGTTTCAACTAGTTTGGCAGTGGGGTGGGAGTCGGATCCACATGTCTGAGAGTTGTTGAGCTGCAGATAGGACCATGACAGGATATATGGAATCTATCTGGAAGGTTTCTATTCAATAGTACACCCCAGAATGTTGTTCATGGAGGATTCAAGAATAAATTTGGTGTTGAATGTCAAAACGGGAAACTCAGATTGTATCTTGATGAAGATGGGCATCGCCAGGCATATATGTGATATGACTGTTACTTGCCACTTGTGCAGAGTTTGTATGATATCTAGGTGTTGTTACGAATTAATAAACGATTTTTGGGAAGTTTTTTTTAGCGCATGTTGAGATTCCGGCTGAAAAGTTGTTCTCAATTAGAACACATCTACCAGCTCAGCTAACAAACGTACAACCTGAACATATGCATATGCGCGACTTCAGTATCTGAGCAGTTGAAAATGATGCTGAATGTTGTCAAGCCCTCAACCAACATTCCCACCTCTGAAGGGACAGTCAGTTACAAACCCGTACTAGGACGTCACCGTTCCGACCACCCATGCGTCCAAAACCTGAGCCAGAATGGTAGCTGTTTACCTTGGAACTGCAAAATATTTACCCCTATTTATTTTTCAAGCTGCTCGATTTTCGCTGGAAGCGTTTTTAAACGCTCTCGGCCTGAATCCCTCCCTCCAGGCTCTACAGCCTTAACGTCTGGAAAAGTGCATCTCTCCCATTTACCACGGAGGTGAAGCCAGCATGCGACTGCCCCTTCCTCTCCTGTGATGAGTACAGTCTCAAGGCGTGGAATGCCGGGTAGTTACCCAGCCATTGAATCCAATTGTTACAGAATGTGGATTATATTCATTCCTAATTTTCTCTTTCCTGCATTTCAAGCTTCTGCTTCCAAATGATCTTTGGAAAACAAAATTGGCTGGTGAAAAGACATGTTAAATTGCATGCATCTATCAAATCTCTAAAAACCCTCTCGCCAACATAACCTTATCATTAAAATACTTGACTCCTCAAACCATTTTGTAAATTCCCATCCTGAACTGTCAGTGCTGGATTTTGGAAGGTTTTTTAACATTTGGATGGTTGAAACTCAAGCGAAGAGATGTATATGTTTCTTCTGAATGTCTCTCAACACATTTATTTTATCATCTCATTTTACAGAAAAGTGGAAGGCACGAAAACCGAAGTGTTTCTCTGATCCCATTACTGTGTTATATTTTCAGGTACATTAGATGTTAATCCATGATCATCCATAGCTCTGCTCGCGATCTTTGTCATTGTCCAAACTGTCGTATGTTAAATAATGAATATTTTAACTCTGTGTGTTAGTTTGTTGTTATTTCTTCCAGTCATGTTTAAGTGAGGGTTTCACCACTGCAGGTCCCTCAGCTATGTGCTGCTAATTTATTCCTCTCGTATACGTGGCCTCTTTCACAAGCATCACTCGGACTCTCCTCAGCTCCTGCTTGCTCCGGCTTGGGTTTTGGGGATGAGGCTATGGGGACACACAGAAGGATAGGAATTCAAGGGTAGCAAGGAAGATAGTTGTCCTCTTGACAGAGTGAGGGGATTCGGCAGGAACACTATCCCACAATGGACATTCACCAGAGAAACAGAGAAACCAATTATATTTTTATGGGTGACGAGTGGGGTTTCGGGATGAAGGCGGTAGCAACAGACATTTGCTTGAAACCTCTTGGCTCCTCTCCACGGGGAAATGGAAAAACTGTGTGGGAAAGTCAGTCGTGAACCAATTATAAGGGGAGGAGAATGAGTTTCATAACTTTCCTACCACAGTGCAAAAGGATGTGCGGTTTTCTCGTCGTTTGATGAAAGGATCTCTCAGAGTGGTTGCATGTTATTCTGACAGATTGAGGGGTGAGCGGAGGGCGAATATTCAATAGTCGTCGGGCACATTGGCACTAACACGGTGTGCAAAATAGGGGTGAGGACGTGGGGGCAGATAGCAGCGTGTTGTGAAGCAAACTCAACAGTGTGATCTCAAATGGGGTGATCTTAGAATGATGTGCAGTGCCACCTGCCCATTAGTGTAGAAACAGAAAGGTATATCGGGCAAAGGTATGGCCAAGGAGATGGTGCAAGAGGGAGACGGAGTGGAGTGGAGGAGGTTCTTATCATGGACACCATTTCTTGCAGTGGAGGAATCAATCCACACTGGAGGCATCACAACTGGGCAGGGACTGAGATCATTGGGGTCATGGGGCGGTGTGTTGTTTATTCACCCAGGCATATACAAGGACTGTTTAGCTAGAATGGCAGTGTGCACCGTTTAAGCAAACCTGGAAAGAATGGGCCGCGGAAAAGCAAAAAGACAGGATTACATAGGAAACTGGACATTTCGCTTTATAAAATGCTGGAAGCAGCTCTGAAGAGTTCCAACTTATAATCCTCTGGTTTAATGAGGACTGTGATTAACAGTGCCTATTTATAATGTGGGTTTAGCAGTTCACTGCTGTTTGGTAAGAGTCTGTCCGAATATCTGGAGGAATCGAGGCCATTACCTTTGTTCTAAGTCGAGCTGGAGCTGAAACGACGAGAATCGTTGCGTGCAAATCTGTTTCTGAGTGAGCTGTTTGCTGGAGCAGTGCAGCTGGCGTTAGCTGCGGTGGTTTGGGTCCACCTGTGTACATGAGCAATGCAACAGCACTCACCATGAATGGCCTAGGAAGGCACTGCAGGAAGAAACCTCTCACTCAGCGTTAAGTCAGTCGCATGAGGAATAGAAAATTGAGCAAAGTGTCGAACAGAATTGCTAACAGATGTTTCTATGACCCCTACCCATGTGTAATGTCGTCTGTTTGCAAAAGTTTATTCAGCAAGTGTATTAAGTTTCTAACCAGTAATGAGATCGAGAAGACAAGGCGAAAATTTTCATGGGAGATGTTACTGCGTGAATTTACATTCACAACGATCACATCAAATGCGTTCAGATCTCCCCCACCCCCACAGCCACTCATTCTGTTGGAAAAGCAGCCATTGTGCTTCCCATGTGGAATGGACAAACTTGTATTCATCTTAAAATATGTTACTGTTTGACAATGTATATCTGAGAGCCATTGAGAGCAGATATAGAAAGGTAAGATTTAAAATGACAGAGCGTCTTCCAAACTCAGGATGACTTTCAAACTAGCAAAACTGTGGCAGAAACACGAACCTATTTTTAGACATGCTTGGACAATTTTTAAACTTCTGGACCTAATGTATTCAGTTTTCCAAATATTGGCAGGATGCCTGAAATGTTTAATCCAACTCAAGGTGTACAGTTGCTTGTCAATGGTTCAATCACACTTCTTTTTCTCTTTTCCGCCCACTGAAATTACTCCATAGAGGCCAGCATCCTATTACTCAGACAATCCTCATGATAAGTGCGCAACACTTGACATAAGTTCGTCTTCCTCAGAGCCAGCTCTCAGAGAGGAAAGAATCTCGACACTTTAATTGGACCTGCCAGCCAATAATCTCTGTATGAATCATATTAAATCATCCTCTACGAAGTTAACATGGCTGACCTTGTTTTAATCCCTACAAAACAATTACCAATAGCTATTCAAACATAGAAATACGTCATAAGCCTCACACGTGGAAAAAAACTTAATTCAGTTGCATTGATTGCCTCACTTGCAATTGTAGCAGCAGGAAGAGGAACTCAACATTTAAGTGGAACAAACAGTAAGACAGAGAGAGATATGGGTGGGGGGAGAGACAGACAGAGGGAGCGAGACAGTGAAAGGGAGAAATAGAGAGAGATTTGTCGCTTGCACAACCACAACAGCTACAGACATTTGGAACTAAAACTGTGATTTTGTGGGTTACGTCATAAATCTGGCTTCTTCTATCGCATCAAAATAAATACAAGGCTTCATAAACGTTTTGATTTTGTAGGTTTCTAGTCGTGATCTCGCCAACTCTGTCTCAACTTCCACTTCTTTCAGAAAAAAGACAGCATAAAATGCACCTGTCAAAGCCATAGCATCGCCCCATTCAGTGATGGTTATGGATCAGATTTGTTTCGGCAAATGTGATTGATGTAAGGCTTAGTGCGGATCATGATGATAATGTTCTGAAATGTCTACTGTCGTTGCTGTTATAGACAATAAAGAGTATGAGTTTGGAAGACGCTGTGTGAACAATATTGATTATTCTCTAACTTATACACGGCTGCGACTTGTGCGCTGGCGTTCAAGGAAGAGGAATTTTAAGTGTTTCCAAAGACGACAGCTACTTTGCCAGGGATGCCATCAGACTTCTTGAGCATTATTGAGGAAACATTCCAACTAGTAAGTTTTGTTGATTATGCTTTGCTGATAGTTGGATTCCATCCTCGGGCAACTATCTTTGTGGAGATAGCACATTCTCTCCGTCTCTGCTGGGGTTTCGGTGAGTATTTCAGTTCCTCCGACAATCCAAAGGTGTGGTGGTCAGCTGACTTGGCCTTGCTAAATTGATCACCGTGTTAGGTGCGTTAGTCAGGTGTAATTGTATGGTACAGGAACGGTTCTGTGTGGGTTATTATTTGGAAGATTGGTGTGGACAAGTTGGACCGAAGGTCCTGTTTCCATGCGGTCGGGGATCTCATCTAATCAGTATGTACTGGTTCTCTTGCGAAAATTATTTTGTCAAAATGTTGTTGCATTGTCTGCTTCAGAAACAGTGGCTAAACAGCATTGAGCTCCTGGAATTGTTGTGTTTTGTTGAATTAAACAAAAGCAGCACATGTGGGTGGACTCAGGCTCACGGGGACACAGGTATTTAGTTGTCCCAGCAGTTCAAGTTGGGGCGGGTGGGGGGGACGGGGGGACGACGACGGAGATATTGGTGAAAGATTGAAGCAGATAGCCACAGATCTGTCCGTTTTGCTGAAAAAAAAACCGGCGTACTCTCTCTGCTGTTGTAGAGTTTTTCTTTTTTTGCATCTTATCCTTTCTCCATGACTGAAGATAACCGGTTAAAAAGAAGAATCTGTGCTTATGGGAACAAAAACAACAAATGCTGGAAAACACAGCAGGTTTGGCAGCATCTCTGGAGAGTAACCAGAGTTAAAGTTGCGTGTCCAGTTACACTTCATCAGAATTCATGGTTTTTGGTGATGCTGCTGCATTTTAACAGTTGAGGATTTGTAGTTGAAGAAAATATACGTTTGGTCAACCTTTTAATGGATTGGAAGTGATGCCAATTTTACATTCTTTGTTATATGTTAACTTTTTTAAAAGAATAATGTGTATTTTGCTTAAAGCCAAGTAGCTTGAAGAAAACATACACATCTGAAACACGACACTTTTTGCATGCCTTTAAATCAATACAGGTCAAGATCGAGGGTATCTTCTTGATAAGTTTTGATCGGGGCTTGTCCAGTTCGTTATACTTCCCACAGCTATCACTAGACTAGATTCTGAAGTTTCAATTTAATCAAATATGCATCAGAGGAAAGGTTGAAAATCAGAATGAGAAAATACAAGAAGACAATGGAATCGGTCTCACTCTGTGAGTGACTTTTCTACATCTGGCAACTACAACAGTAACATTGTTAAAAGAAGTACAAAAGATGTGTACTGTCTGTAAAATATAAAAAATTAAACAAAATCTGTTAGAGAAACTCGGCAACTCTGGCACCATCTGTGTAGACAAAGCAGAGGCAACGTATCGAGTCCAGTGACTCTTCATCAGAAACGTCATTGAGATAAGTTGGTACCATGAAGTTACTCATCATTGTTGAGGGATCACTCCTTAACGAACTCCGCTATGAGTGTTTTGGTCGGGAAGTTTTGTTATCAATTTGTGTTTTTATTTCTTGATCAGTTATAACATGTTTTTTAAAACAGTATCATTGCAGCTGATGTAATGTTTTTGGTCAAGTATGTGCAGCGAATATCACTGATGAGATGCACAGCCATGTTAGTGAGGATGTATTTCAATAGCATTCCAGGTCCCACTTGAATTGATCAGTTTAGATGATCTTGCTAAACTATCACTTCTAGTCTAATTAAAACAGCTGCTTATTCAAGAAATAGAACATGCAATAATTGGTGAGTTAGAACGCACTCACTATTCCAATCTAGCAGCTGTTCTGGTCCACGGTATGCTCCTTTTTAATTGCTGATCTTGAACATCGCTGTGAGCTTTGTATGTTCTTCTCCGCAGGTCTAATTGATTTATTTCACAACTCCTTGTTGTCCATAACAATTGAGCAAAGTGAGTTACTCTGTCCACAATGTTACATTGCTTTAGATTGTGTTGTATCAGCAACGAGTTTGCTTTGTTAGTTTCTAGCATTCAGTCCTAGTTTAACAAAAGGGGCATACTGCTTTCAAAAATGTGCTAGTTCTTGTTCTCTCGGGGGTGGTTGTGAGTCTTCACAATTCTGGGCATCAAATAATAAATGATTCTTTTTTATGAGAAGAAATCATGAAGGCAGAGCGAGTTTGTTGATAACCAATTAAGTGAAAGAAAAGCAGAGATATTCAAAAATATTCAGGAAGGTCGCGATGAGGATAAACGTGTGTGAGTTATGAAATTATCGAATAGCAAAGGAGGCTCTAAGGGAAAAATGATCAACTTATGTATTTTTGGTTGTATCTTCAAAGGGTTAACGAAATGTGATTTTCCTTGAGTGTTTGTGTTTAGAAATGGCTTCTGGTCAAGTGTCAGGGAGCGGGGAGTCATCAATTCTTTCTACTTTTTCCTTGTGAGCCTGGCGATCAGAATAAGAATGATCAAATACGTTTCGTGTGGAAGCAGGCCATTCGGTCTACAGAATCCACACCAATCCTTCAAAAATATCCAACCTCGCTACCCAAAATCTGTAACACAGATTGCACATGGCTGACACTGCACATCCCTGGATATTATGGGCGATTGACCAAGTGTAACCCACGTTCTGTGCACATCCTTGCACTGTGAGAGGAAATCGGAGCTCACAAAGGAAATCCATGCAGACACAGGGAGAATGCACCTTTTCCCGCGTATGGAGTCGGGTATTACAAGGGGGCATAGCTTTAAATTAAGGGGGGGTAGATATAGGACTGAAGTTAGGGGTAGGTTCTTCACTCAGCGAGTCGTAAGTTCATGGAATGCCCTGCCAGTAGCAGTGGTGGACTCTCCCTCTTTATGGGCATTTAAGCGGGCATTGGATAGGTATATGGAGGATAGTGGGTTAGTATAGGTTAGGTGGGCTTGGATCGGCGCAACATCGAGGGCCAAAGGGCCTGTACTGCGCTGTATTCTTCTATGTTCTATGTTCGCGTGGTCGCCTGAGGATGAAATTAAACAGACGTGCCTGGCACAGTGAAGCTGCTGTGTTAACCACTGAGACACTGTGACAAGAAAAATCGTTTAATATATATACTTCCAGGAAGAAATCTGTGTTTTCCCGTCCCAAAGTTACGCAGAGGAAGCTGGAAATGGTCTCACCCTAATCAGAGGCTTATGTGTATTAGGGTTTAACAATATTGGCTATCTGTCTGATGTTGTATAATATTGTGCATAACTAAGCCTAAAACAGATTGACGTAAGATTTCCAGTAAGATGAAAAAACGATGAGAGATTAATGTAAGTTAGAAAGAAAATAACGTCGAGCACATGCAGGCACTGAAATTGATCAGGAAGACGTCAGTACAGGTATGGATCTGGGTGGAGCGAGCATGATCTTTAACAGATTAGGAGAGATCAAAGGATGAAGAGATCACACAGACAGAGTGAATAAAGACATAGGAGGAAGCAACTGCTGGTTTGAGAGGAGGCTGTTTTGCAGAGTTGAGATGCAGGCGCAAAATGGCAATTGGGAGTGTTTGACAGAGAGTGACAGCGAGGGATGGAGAGTAAATTACAGGGATAGAAAGAGATGAAAAGGTATTGAGATTGATGGAAGAAGCTGTGAAACTAACAGACCATGCACAGTAATTCATGGGAGAAGCTGGTTTTTTTTGTTTTTTTCTTGACAGAATCCTGTCTTATTGAGTGATATTGCAACTTGGCCTTATTTTCTACAACTATGTTCCTTTCAGTATGACAGTGTCTTCCATAAACCTGCTACCATTCCAAAATCTAAACCGCATTTGTGTCCAATGTCGAATCAATTTTTCATAACACAGGATTTGAAACTGAACATAAAAAGGCCTTTCCCAAAGAAACCGGAAATAGCCCAAGTCTGATGGGCTGGAAAGCACTTTAATTCTATAAACGTCCGCCGTGTCGAATTAATAAACGTGGTTTGCACCCTTCGCTTACGTGTCACTCACATCAAAGGCCATAAGGATTAATGATTTTTACGGCTCTTGAATCATTTACTGTTAGTTTAGTTAAAGAAGCATTGCTGCACTTTAATGCTCCACAGATTGCCGACAGTGTGGAAACAGGCCATTTAGCCAAAACTTCCACACCGACCCTCCGAAGAGTAACCAGTTCCCTAGTCTGTTACTCTAGCTTTACTCCTGTCTTTTGAACTAACCTACATACCCTTAAACTATGAGCAATTTATCATTTCCAATTCACCTTTCCAGCATATCGTTGGATTAAGGAGAAAACAGAACTCCCAGAGGAAACCCGCATACACAGGGAGAATTCTTCTTTTTCTTATTTTTTTAAATGGATCCCTACAGTGTGGAAACAAGTCCACATTGATCCTTCGAAGAGTATCCCATTCAGATCTAACCACCGGCCCGATTAATCTGCATTTCACCTCAGGAATGCACCTGAATTACACATCCCTGAACACTATGGACAATTGCGCTTGGCCAATTCACCTGACATGCACGTCTTCGGAATGTGGGAGGAAAAACACTCACACGTAGGAAGAACGTGCAAACTCCAGACAGGCTGTCGCCCGAGGCTGCAACTGAACGTGGTGTTCTGGTATTGTGAGGTAGCAGTGCTCCCAGCTTAGCCATCAGGCCACTGAGCTTTGATTTCTTTGAAATATAAGCAAATGTGGCGGAATTGTGGGAGCACCACAGATATCGTAATCTCAGCGTCTCTGTAGGGACACCGATTCTAATCCATTCGTAATAGATACATTTGAATTTAATGATTAAATAAACTCGAAAATTGGCAAATTTTCTCCCCTGTTTCATTTCGTGGAGGAAATCTGTCGGCCTAAGTGCGACATCAGAAGAGACAAACAAACTGCAGATGCTGAAATCCAAGGCAGACAAGCAGGAGGCTTGGAAAACAAAGGAAGTCAGGTAGCATCAGAAGGTGAAGATATCAACGTTTCGGGTGTCACCTTCCTTCAGTCGTTGGGCTGGGTGTAAATGGATCCGCAGATTAAGCGGGGTTGTGGTTGAGGATGGCAGTGTGTTGTGTTCAGGACAGGTGAAATAAAATAGAGGGCACGGCCTGGTTGGTTGATTGGAACAACACATTTGTTTATTTCTGGAGGAAATGCTTGATTAGAGGAATGGAAGGTAGGGACAGGGGAGGGGCTGAGAATGGTGCTGGGGGATAGGAAAGGAAGCTATTTGAAGTTCAAGAACTCAATGCTGCGTGTCCGGGCTACATTGTCTACAAGCAGAGGGCGAGGTGCCATTTCCCACAACCTGCAGTCAGATTCGCTGTGGCAAAGAAAGAGGCTAAGGATGGTCATGTTGGAAAATGAGTAGGAAGGGGAGTTACAACAGACAACGACTAGGAGGTCAGGTCGGCTCCAGCAGGCCAGGCTGAGATGCTGAGTGAAACGTGGACTCGATTGACACTTGCTCTCATCGATGACGAGTAGACGTCATCGGGACCACTGGATACAGTAAACTAGTTTGCAGAAGGGGCAGGTGAACATCAGTTTCACCTGGAAAGGTTGTTTGTGGCCAGGGATGGAGGTGACTGAGTGGTGGTGCAGCATTACGTTTTGCATGCCTTTCAGTCGTATGGGAAGGTACCTTTGGGTTCAGGAGTATTTATAGGGCAATTTCCCCAAACATTTGAGGAATAGAACGATACTTGACGTACTCAGGAAAGGTGACGAGAGCAAGGTGTTCTTGGTGTTGTGGTCTAATTAGAGTTGTCAGAAGGGTTTAAGGATGATCGGTTGAATATAGAGACTGGTCAGCTGTCCGGTGAGCACAAGGTTGAAATTATCTTTACTGTGTGCAAACGGGTTTTGAGAGCAGTGCAATGGGGAACGCAGGAGGTGCGCTCGAGTGCTCTCTGGATGACAGGGCAAAACAACATGTTTACCAAAATGGGTGGACATCTATGATGCTTGATAGTGGAATGTATCCTCATCCACGCAGATGCGGTATAGGCTGAAGAATTGCGTGAATGGTGTGGACTGCTTGACGGTTATTGGCAGGGAAAATTTGTCAGTTATGTAGCGATGAGAGTCTGTGGGTTTTCTTATACTCATCCGCCTGGCGATTGCACCCGAGATAGAAACGGATATGTTCAGGCAGGCGAGGGTGATGTTCAGGATGGACCAAGTGTGACTCCTGCAATGTGCCTCATTGTTAACTGACCTGATGCAGTTGTGGGCGAGTGATAAAATACTACATATTATACTATTCAATGCATGTACTATTAATAGAATATTTCCATTTTTGCTTCAAGTATTTCAAACTACCTAACTCAGTCAAGCTGTCTTCACTTGCGTTTCATTACCGTTGCTCTCTCGAGAAACCCAATGTTTGTTTCAAAGTTAAAAATCTCACCAATCCGAACTTGTACCATTCGATAATCTGATTGACAAAACATTTTGCCAGTTGCATACTTCACTGCATTTTACTTCAGCAATTCAAGTGGATCCCGTGCATTTTTAAAAATTAAATTACGGCACTGAGTAAATAAATGATAGTTTTTTTTATCAAAGCAAATTGGACAGAAATAGAAAGAAAAATATCATCGTCCTTAATAGGAATGGCGAAGAACGATTTTAAAGTCATTCTAGAAATGTTATTTGCGACTTTGACTCTGCTTACGATCCAAGTATATTTTCTCTCGTTCGATTAACCTCAGTTTAATCCTTTTCCTGTCCCGCTTAAAGTGTGCTTTGATACTGTTGATACTATTGATTTATAAAACATTTAATCTCTTCCTGACTTCTCTGCACCTGACTTCGGCTATTCAAATACATCTCGTGCTATTCTTCCTCATTTCCGGTATTAAGTAAATCAGTGAGAAGTGCTTTCCCATTTCCATCAAAGGAAATTGAACCGAAATACAGAAAAAAGTTTTACTTTCCTCATTGAAGGTGCAGAATTTCGTCTAGACATGTTAATTGCGTTGTTGTCTTTGTATCTGATAAGAAAGCTCTGAGATTATTTTTCAGTCTCCTTCAGTTCACTACATTTCAGTTGTCTTCCTTTCCCCGCAGCAACTGTTCTTTCTTCAAAATCATCCTTTACAATCGCCTGGTCGTTCTCACGGGAGTTATATTGTGGTGGATAGCTGCAATTTATTTCCGAGATTCATCCCTGCTCATCACACCTGTTTGTTCTCTCATGGCCACTTTGTTTGCAGCCACCGTTGTTTCACTGGCTCACTGTGGTTTGCCCCTCTGATTTAATTTTTCTGGCCATTTGCTGTGAAAAGCTTAAAACAAAGCTCTGCACTGAAAAAAAGTAAGCAATGATTTTGGTTCTAACAACAGTGAGCGTACTGGGTTGTTTGGAACCTCTTCCCCGAAGCTTTACACAAGAAGCTCGATTTATGATTGGTATTATTCCCTGGAAATGCAGGTTGAAACACAAACTTGTTGGTTACACATCATAGCCCGCATTTATCATGTTTCATTGCTCCCGTCCGCTCTTGTTCTGCTGCTCACTACATTCGCAACTTAGTGACTGCTACAGAATGACATGGGCACCAGGACTGCACCACTGGAGAAAATGACAAAGACCGAGAAATGGTAAAGGGAAGGAGATACCTTATTTTACTCTTTAGTATATCTGAATCTTTCATGCTTTCATTGGCTACTCGGCTTGTTTATGATATGTATGTGCGAATTGAAAGCATTGAGTTGTATCCCTCTGATTCAGATCACCGAATGATAACAGAACGTGTATCTGCCATGATACAGCTCATCAGCATATGTGCCAACATTTTCCATTGCACTGTAACACAGCAACAATTCGGAAATGAGCTCAATTATACTCTGAAGTATCTATGCAAATGCATTGTAAAATTAGTAATAGCTTCTGACCGTTTACAGCGAGTGTGGACTTGCCCCTGGCTCAAATATGCTGACTACAACACTGGAACAATGTCGAAGACAGAGTAATCCTCAATGTGCAAGCAAGTTTACATATCACCGCAGTCATCAGCTGGGGTATTGTCTTATTGAGTGACAAGTATGAGGCGGTGGATTCCTTGAATGGACAAGTTATGAGTTGAAACCTGCGGTGTGAATGCGGCATTTAGTGTGTCGTACATTCGGCTCTGCGTTGTTTCCTTCATTCTTTTTATTGTTTTTGTAGTTAAAAATATGCATACATAAGCAATGCGTTAAATATTTATCTCGATACACAATTAGCCTGTTCTCTTCAGTCACTTTCGACTTGTTTTTTTTATTCATATCCCCGAATGTAGACACAATTACATGAGGCAGAACTGCATTTGCGGATTCGAGAATACCGGGATTCTGTCTGAAGAGGTATGCAAGGGACTGATAATATCGAACGGTCGATGTAGGAAAAGAAGATAACACTGCATGTTTTGTTGGCATGATGACAGAAATTCCAATGGAAGATAGAAAGCGGAATCATGGGTAGATTAGGGAGAAAGTCCCAGATCTGTTTTAAAAAAAAACAAACAGACGTAAAGCTCATTCACATAGGTCAGGAGTAGCAGGCAAAGAAGTTATGATATGAGGCGATAGAAGATCATCTCAGTCTGCAACGCTGGAGGATGACAGGATTTGTATTCCTGAAAAAGTATTGATGGAAAAGCTATTGGTAACAGGAATTCATGGTGAGAGTACAAGTGCTCAGTTACGTAAAGTGAGGCTACAATGTCAAGAGAAGAATGTAGAATTTATGGTAGGGGTCCTTGACAAACTCTCAGCTTGAGGAATACAGTTTCGCCTCGCGAATGATATATTAGATTCACCGGTAGTTGTGCTGCCTGCTGGAGTTGAAATGGCAGCGGAGGTGCAAGCAACTGAAGAAATTCAGAACATTTATTCAGGAGTATTCCCTCATTGTGTAGTAACCGGATCGCAGAATCACAAGCTGAAGTAGGAGAAATCAAAAGGCACAGATAAGTAAGCTGAATCAGCTTTCTCAGAGACTTTGTTTGATTAGGCAAGTGCGACAGAACAGGAGAAAATAAGTAAAAATGCAAGTTCCTTTACCTCTGCTGAGTCTATTGAGTTGCAGCAGGAAGATGAGATCTTAAAGCGCTTATAACAAAAGCATTTGAACAAGGAGTATATTTGCTTCCCTGGTTCTGTTATTACGTAACAAGTCGTGTCTTAATGAGGAAATGGAAACCGTCACATATTGGAACAGAAGAGAATGGGCACAGGAACATCAAATTGGTTTGCCAGTAGGCATAGAACGGATGTGCTAGGAGAAACACATGTGCTACTACTTGGAGGTAATTGACAAGTGAGGAAAACACAGACCATAATACAAGGACATTTTTACTGTCCTGGACTAAGCAAGAATTTAGTTGGATTTTGCCTGACATGCTATACATGTCAGCTAATCGGATGTTAGTTTGTAACAGGTGAACATTGAAAAGCAAGTTTTCGTGACGCTTCTCAAATAGAGAGGAAATTGAGTGAGGTGAATTACTTGATAGGGATTCTAGACAGAGAGAACTGTCACAAAGTGTGTCATGACTACATGCTCAAAAGCATTTTGACAGGGAAGGAAAGAACCATGTTCAGAGTATTCTGTATTGGACATTAGTCAAATCAATTTGGACAACGGAGAAGTTGTCAAATTTGAGATAAATTATTAAGTTACGTTCAGCAAGAAAATCGAAACGACCTGAAAACTTTATGACCGTCACATGTGGAGACATGCAGAAATAAACTGGGGGTTAGATATCTAGTTGTGTATGATGTAAATATAAGCGATTACACTGATGTATTTCGACTTCTGTGGCTGGTCACCTGTGTCGAGAAATTGGGCCAATAATGCATTTCTGAGTTGGACTTGGTTAGAGGCTATTAGCAATTATCTCTGATGGAGAAAGCAAAACAGTTTCGGATTTCATTACACCTATTGAACTGTACTGTTCAAAGCCAGGCGATTTGGTATGACAAACGCACCAACCATATTGCAGAGACTGACTAATAAGGTGACTGCCAACTGTGTGGTCCTTATTGTTGACCTGGTAATTTTTAATCATTCATGGAAGGAACATTCACAACATTCATCAGTCTTGTTTGATCAATTTTGGAGAGCAGGTTGGTGCTAAATCTAGCTAAGAGTCAGCTTCCCGGGCCATGTTATCCGAAACAGAAAAAAATGGCCCCAAGAAATGCGAAAGAGAAAGTAGCTAGGGAATTTCCCACACCGTCGACGAAGTGAACGGTACTAAGGTTCCTGGGATTGAGTGCAATTTACTAAAGGTTGACGCAGGAGTTTAGCAGTGTAGCTGAACGACTAAACCAACTCTTATGAAAGAAAGGCAAGGAGTTTCATTGAACAGGGAGCTGTTAAAAGGCATTTGTCAGCCCAGAACTGTGTTAACTACTGCCCCGGTATTAGTCACAGCAAATACTCAAATTCTTTCAAATTGTATATCAATACCAATGATGTCTGTGTTGGTGCAGTGATCCTGCAAGAGGATGGCTAGCGTAGAAAGAAACATCAGGTATTTTTCAAGGCAGTTGCATGTTCATCAACAGAAATATTCTACAGTGGCGAAAGTGATTGTGAGCTTGGACTTCATATTGAATCATTTCAGTGTTTAAATTATTAGCAAAGTATCCCAGACAATTGTATACACTGGTCATAACCACTGACACTTGTGGAGAAATTTAAAAACAAAAACGCCAGACTGTTTAGATGGAGATTGTTGTTGCAGCTATTCAATGTGACAATTGTGTATGAGGTAAGTTGCGAACACGTGATTGCTGATGCATCGCCAAGACACCAATGAGATACAGAGGCGTTCAGTGGCGAGTGTGCCACGGCCTGAAATTGAATGTGTTTGCGCGTTTCCATGTGAGTCAATAATGTACTGTACATTCGTGTTTTAGATTGATAAACCATTGTTTTTGAGGCGTTTTAAAATCAGCCATCTTTGGACATTGATGGTTCATTTTTTAAGGGGAGAGGTATCAGTAAGCTGGTCTTTTTTTCTGAAAGCTGTCCATTTCCTCAAGGATACTGTATCCTGTTTTCTTTTTGTTCAGAGAAGCTGTTAAACACTCCCAACTCAGAATCGGCTGTGTACAGAGAGAAAAGTGCATCAAGGGGCCATTTTCTTTATACGTAAACACGAGACTTTAGGCCAAAGCTTATGTTTTAGAAGTGACCTGGATAATGAAAGTGGAGTGGTCAGTCCAAAAAGCTGAACTCTTAGTTGAGTCAGTGGTACAGCGGGCTGTGTGCAAACTAGCTGCGAGACTCTCTCTCCTTCTGTCCTTCTAACTTCGAAATATAAACCTTTGAATCATTTTTGCTCAGTGTTTAAGGGGTTGTGTATGTTCGGGACAGCATAATTATGTCTAGTTTCGAGATATTCTGAGTGCTGTGTGTATCCTATATTCTGTTCTTTGTGTTTCATTCCGCAATTCTGTAAATAACATTTTTTTTTGTCTGTTTTCCAACCTGATAGTCAACCTAACTAGTTTACCCCAGTTGTTTTCACTGTGCATTACTAATACGCATTGCAAATACACAGTCTGGGCTGTCAGCTTAAGAATGCTTTGGGTGGTCAGGCCCAGTTAATAAAATAGTCTCTCTTTCATTTACTGGTCCTGCTACTTCATTGGTCATGACTAATTTTAAATGTTACCAGGTTAGTGATATGGCCAATGATATAGGTCTCAGAGTATGTCAGATCCTTTGTTCGGGACAATTCAGATATATATCTTAAATTTGCAAAAATAACTCATCTTAAACGAAAACAACGTAACTCAAGCTATGAATCAATGATACATGAGAATCAATTTGGGAAAATATGTGCATCAATTCTTCTATTTCAATGCATGCAGAGATGCACTTCGTTCGCACACACAGACATACACATACACCGGCACACACCGTGACATACACAGAGTCACGCACACAGGTGTACACAAACACATACATACACATACCTGAAGACAAACAGAAAAGAAAAACCTGCAGAATATTAACTCGAAAGTGTTTGTCCATGCAACAGTTAAATTCCAGAAAAGAGGCGAAATTAGATTGCCCCAAATGCTATTCTCCCTGTCTGTTTATTCTGCTCAACCAAGCTGTGGGCAATGGGATTACTTCCTGGAAAAGTTGTATTTTGCTTCAGGCAGTGGAAAGGTTCCAATGAATCACCAACAGGAATCTTTCACTTTTGTTAAAGATGAATGGCATATTTTCACCTCTCACATTTTACTGTGAGAAGGAACAAGGAAAGAGAGTGAGCAATAAGCCGTGGCTTCTCCAATAGATTACGTTTTGACAGTCTCTGACTGAAATTGACAATAATGTTATCTGACCACCAAACTGGACTACGTGAGGCCTCATTGAAAATTATCTGGAATGTATGACTCCATCCTTGTTCCCTGCTCCATGTTGAAGCAACTTTTAATTTATAATTATACTCTCTTGGTGGCTAAACAAATTTGAAGATATGTTCAAATGTGTTCTCATGTTTTTTGTCCAATAAATTCATGTTGTCATAGTAACTGTGTTAAAATGTATACATTATTTTCTTAAATTTGAATCCTTAGCTCTAGTGTACCATACCAGGGGAAATGTCCATCAGCTACGCACCTCTCATTCTCGATTCTGAAGTGTTTTGGCCTTCTAAATGTGTATTAAACCAAGACGGGCATAGAAATGGTAAATCACCAACGTCATTTTCCTACTTAGGCGGACTCCAAAACTGGAGCACATAGGTTTAAGTTGAGAGGTGAAATATTGAAAAGGACAAAAGTGGTAACCGTTTCATGGAGTGCATGAAATTAATTGCCATAAGTTCTGTTGGAAACTGCGACCATAACAGCATCTAACAGCCATTTGGATAAATACATTAATAGGAAAGGTTTAGACGGAAATGGGCCAAATGCTGCCAAATGAGACTTGATTAATTCAGGACATCTGGTCAGCATGGGCAAGTTCGACGGAAGGGTATGTTTCCGTGGTTTATGACAGAACATGGTCTTCTTCCATGAGCAAGTAAAGTGAAATATATTTGCAAAGCTTCGAAAACAATTGGGTACATATTTATTTTCAGTTTAGGGAATCATAATTACATACAATACATCAGATGCGGCCTCAGAAATGCTCTGTACAGATGCAGTAAATCATTCTGATAGCATTTGTATGAAGTACAATCATTCCATATACGGTCCTAATCACTTGGTGCATCTGCATACTAACCTTGTGTGATTTATGTACCAGGCCGCACAAATGCTTTCTCCCACTAAAGTTTGTGATCTCTCTCCATTTAAGTGGTTTACTGTTGTCTTACACTCTGTCACAGCACGAATTTCGTTATTCCAGTCTACACTGTTTCTGCTGAAGGTTTGTACATAACCCAACTGTCTCTAGCCCCTTACAGACTCTCTACCACCAATTGACATCTGATTAAATTACTATTTTGTTTGCTGAGCTAATTGAGCTCAATCCAATCAGTACACGCATCTAAAACATTGACAGATTCTAAATAGTTGCTAATCTTACAGTGTGGAAACAGGCCCTTCGGCCCAACAAGTCCACACCGATCCGCCAAAGCGCACCCCACCCATACCCCTACATTTACCCCTTACCTAACACAACGGGCAATTTAGCATGGCCAATTCACCTGACCTACACATCTTTGGACTGTGGGAGGAAACCGGAGCACCCGCAGGAAGCCCACGCGGACACGGGGAGAACGTGCAAACCCCACACAGTCAGTCGCCTGAGGCGGACATTGAACCCGGGTCTCTGGCGCTGTGAGGCAGCAGTGCTAACCACTGTGCCACCGTGCCGCCCTAAATAATTAACTCTGTGCCACTCCACCAATGTAAATCTTTCCAACCTAAAAAGAAACATCTAACCCTAATGTCGATTGTCTGACAGTATCCAGTGCTCCCCTGTTCCTGTGCAGCAGGCTAGAAATGTTCAATGACCTCCTCCTGTTCTGTGTAATGTACTCATAAGGCTGAATGACTTCACCCTAACCCTTTGTAAAAAAAATAGGGGAACAGAATGTTATCCTCCTGTCTTATTGCATCGATGCTGACTGGCTGAATGGGAACTTCCTTTCCTTCAGTAACAGCATCGAGAGGAGAAAGTGAATGCTGCAGATGATGGAGATTAGAATCAAGTGTGTGGCACCCGAAAGGCACAACAAGTCAGACAGCATTCGAGAAGCAGGAAAATCGATGTTTCGAGCAAAAGCCCTTAATAAGAAAATAATGCTTATGATTAAGGGCTTTTGCCCAAAACGACGAATTTCCTGCTGTGCATTTCCGGCGCAACACTCTTGACAGCATCAAGGGATTGAGTGAGAGTACACCACATGGATTGCGAGCAGCAGTTGGTCATTTCGCCCCTCGAGCCCTCTGCACCATTTTGAATATGCAATGTTGATGTGAATATTGCTGCATAACATTTTCCTGTTTGTTTCCAGTTGGCATGGATTCTTTTGATCATCAAAGATCTATGGACCTGAACCTTGATTGTTTTCAGTAACCCATTCTTCACTGCTCTTTGGGGATGAGAACTCCACAGCTCACACAACACGAAAGAGAAACGAACATCCCTTCTTCAGTTTGAAGTGTGAATGCCCTTATTCTCAAATGTGTTTCTCTCTCGACAATCTCCTGTGTTTTCAGACACAGGGATGCAACAACGAGGAACAGATATTGACCATTCAGCCCTTGATAACTGTCCACAAGTCCATTAAATCTCTTCAATGAAATACACACCAAATTCTGCCTCCACTGAGTTTAGCGGAATTCCAGATAGCATAAGCTCGCAAGAATATAAGAAATTGGAACATAGAACATAAAAGAGTACAGTACAGTACAGCGTTTCAGCCCTCAATGCTGCGCCGACCTTTTATCCTACTCTAAAATTAAACTACACTACATACCTTCATTTTACCATCATCCATGTGACTATCCAAGAGTTGCGTAAATGTCCCTAATGTATTGATTCCACGACACCTGCTGGCACCTCATTACAAACACGTCGGATCTCTCCCTTCAACCTTCCTCCAATCACCCTAATATTCTGGTCCCTTTGTGATCGATATTCCCACCTTGGGAAATACATTTCTGGCTTTGCACCCTATCTATGCATCTCGTCATCCTGCACACCGCTGTCAAGTCATCTCTCATCATTCATCACTCGAATGAAAAAAAAGCCCTAGATCCCACAAACTTTCTTCAACAGTCATGCCCCTCCCCCTCCCAGTACAGGCAGCATCCTGGTAAATCACGACTGCACTCACACTGAAGCTTGCATATTCTTTCTATAATCGGGCGACCAGAACTGGACACAATATTCTAAGTGTGATTGAACCAGGGCTCAATAGAGCAGCAACGTCCTGTTAATGAAAGCTAACACACCATATGCGTTCGGAACAATGTTCAAATTAGGTAGCAACTTTGAAGGGTCTATGGACATTGACTTCAAGATCCCTTTGTTTTTCAACATTGCCAAGAATCCTGCCTTTGAACCTACAATCTGCATTTAAATTCGTCCTTCTAAAATGACTCACTTCAGGAAATAGTAATTTTAGCAGAATTGGGACATTTAACCCAGTGGATCTGCTGTGCAAATTGATCACGTTTGAAATGCTTCTCAGCCGTATTTTCGTGCCTTCTCCAACTGACCATCGTTTACCGTATGAATGGAAAACCTATTTCTGTCCTAAAGAAATTTCAATGTGTTTGCATGTAAGTTAGCATATCCACATGTGTATGTGGCAGCTGTTTAATATGTGCAGTTATATTTGTGTGCATCTCTATCTGTATCTCTGTGAAATGCTGTCTCTGTGGTTTTTCCAATAAATCAATTGGAATTGGCATCAACTCCCGCCGCCCCCACGTCATCTGCCTGTCCCTGTGAATTTTATACACATACAATGACTTCTCCAAGCAACCACAAAAGTGGCAGATATGTTTTTTTCTTACTCTGTGATGACATCAAATACTGTGAAACTCTCACGATGCACGGCTATTTAGTTTTTTTTTCAAATACTGTCTTTGGAAGCACAGAACAGTTTTGGCTGATACGGAGTAATGTTGTTCTTGAAATTTTGCCATCATCAATGGGCCAGTTTCAGAGCTTTTAAATCCATTCTCACTTATAGTTTGTAGGATTGCATTACAAATGATTTAAAATTAAAGAACATACAATAAATTCATCACATAACCTTACAAATGGTTCTGTCGGAGATGCTTGGATACGATTCCAATGGAAATACACTTTAATGTGCACATTCTGTTACGAATAATCTTCAAACATAAATTGCTTCGACATTACAGAGCAAACACATACATTACTCTACATGATCATATAGCACTCTGAGGGGCCTCAGTACAATAAATATTCCTGCCTCTTTCAGCGTGTGTCAGTGCTCGTGGTGAAGGTGCCATGCACAGCGATACACACAGAGACACACAGAGACACACAGAGACGAATACACTCACAAAGATGCACACAAAGATGAATATTATAGAGTCACACAGATACTAATGCAGCCATACAAAGACAAATACTGATACACCGATGCACATGCGCACAAAGATACACAGTCATCAATACACACACGGTACACACACTGACACACTGACCAAAATACAGACATCGGAAATCTGGCAGTACTTACTTTTCTGCGTGATGACTTTCTCAATATTTTAGTCGCTCTGTGTGGTCTGTGTCAGTATCTCTGCTGTCCTCTGCACCCTCGCGAGAGCTTCACACATTTCGTGTAATAAGTCGACCAGAATTGAACATAATATTTCAAGTGTGGTTTTATGACACGTCAATGAAGCCTTCTGCTAATTAAAGTTCGCAAGCTTTAACTGCCTTGTAAGCTATTAATATACAAGTGAAAGAGAATTAACGAAATCAACTATTTTAAAAAACAAAAGAAAACAATTTATTCCTTTGTCTAAAAGTGATCATTAAACAGCAACTGTTCATAGCTCATGCCCACCATTATCTAAACAGTTTGTGAACCGCTTCCAACTTTATAACAACGTAGTATTCCAACCAAAACTTATATTAAGAATACATAAACTTAATGTCTGAACCAGACAGCGGTTGCCGTCTTCAATACCCTACTTCTTCGGCTGAGCATCTCCCTTGGTTGTCTCCGGTAAAAATGCTTCATACAAAAAAAGTACCCTTGATAGAGAGTGTTTTAAATGTCAGTCTCTCTCGATGGCCGTTTACCCTCTGTGTAACATTCAAACTGACTGCCTCTTTATCATCCCAATATCGATCCTCCAATTTGTTCAATTTTGGCAAACAATGAATACAAAATCGATTGAATTTTAGTATCCTGTGACATAATTTAAACTGCTTAGTTAAATTCGAATTATTGTCAAAATAGCAACCAAAACCTAGCTATCTATTTCATAGCGAGATGTTACATATTTTTCGTTTTTCTGGAAACTCTGAGACTGTGAGATAGTCATAACAAAGGTGCTTGTGAACACTCTGTCCAGAATACCATTCACTCTCTCTTTAAGCTACAGGGCACGCATCCAAATTCATAGCAATGTCTTAATGCGGGCTTTGTACAGCTGCATCACAACCTCGCGGCTCATAAAGTCAGGTCCCTGGCTAATGCAAGCCAGCGCACCATATGCCTTCTTAACAAGTCTAACAAACTGGGTGGCAACTTTGATGCATATTGACATAGACCCCAAATTACACTGTTCTTTCACATTACCAAAAATTGTGCCTTTAACCCTGTATGTTGTATTCAAATTCATATTTGAACTCCCGAAGTGTATTATTCACACTTTTCCAGATTGCACTTCATCTGCCAATTATCAGCTGTTCTGCATCCTGTCAATGTCTCGGTGAAACCTACAATAAGACTACACACTGTCCACAACTCGAACAATCTTCGTGTGATCAGCAACATTCCTAATCCACTCTTCCAATTACACATTGAAGTCATTCATAAAGATCACAAAGAGCAGATATCCCAGAACTGATCTCTGCAGAACACCACTGCTCACTGAGCTCCAGGGTGAATACTTTTCATCTTCTGTGTTCTATGGGACTGCCAATTATGGATCGAGATATCCAGATCAGCCTGCATTCCATGTCTCCTTACTTTCTGAATAAACCAACCATGCGGAAAATTATCAAGGCCTTGGTAAAATCCATTTACAACACATCCAATGTTCTACCTTCAACAACGTGTTTTGTCACATCGTCAATGATTTCAAATAGGCTTGTGAGGCATGAACCGCCCCACAAAAAGCCATGCTGAGTCTACCTAACCAAACAATGGTAATAATGAGTCCTGCATCTTGGAATCCTCTCCAATAAGTTGCTAACCACTGGTCTGTAATTACCAGGATTAACCCTATTCCCTTTCTTGAACAAGGAGTAACATTTCCACCCTCAAATCACAAAGCACTACTCAAGTGGACAGTGAATGCGAAAAGATCAATACCAAAGCAATCTCTTTCCTAGCCTCTCATACTAACCTTGAGTCCGACCCAAAAGATTTATCTATCTGTGCGTTTTTCAAAATTTTCGGAAAATTCTCCTTCCTCACATCAACCTGTTCCAGAATATCAGTCTGTTTCACGCTGTCCTCAGAAACATCAAGGGTTCTCTCAGTACAGAATACCGAAGCAAAGTATTCATTAAAGACTTACTCTCGCTCCTCCAATACCAGGTGAAAGTACCCTCCACCGACCCTGATCAGCCTTACCCTCACTCTGGCCACCCTCTTGTTCCCCACATTAGTGTAGAATGCGCTCTGATTTTGCTTAGTCCTACCCATATTTTCACGCCTCTTTCCAGCTCCCGCTTAGTCCATTATTCAGTTCCTTCCTGACTTCCTTGAAACCCTTTAAAGCCGTGTCTGATCCTTGCCCCCTCAAACATACGTTAGTTCTCTTCTTTCTCTTGACGAGATGTTCCATGTCCCATGGCTCAATTGAGATATGGAGCTCCGAATGAATGGGAACTGCACATCCTGTCATTTCCAGCAAGGGCTGCACGATTCCATCTGTTCGACAGTGATCGAACACAGTGTTAGCAAGCAATGCACAGGGGCGTTGCACACAGCTGTACTTTCCAGGAGGGCAACAGCTCCTGTTTTACAGATCAATCCACTGCTATTCGCTGCAAGGATCCCCATGCTGGACAGGCAGCTAATGGACTAGTGTGTTCTGCACGGTCTGCACAGATTGTTGCGGTGCATTGAGCAGGACATTCGACTGGTCTGCACATTGCTCCATACTGCACTGACATCTCATTTGGTTTGTGGTATCTGATTCGCTGAGGTAGATTGATTATCTGATATCACTGTCCATTTCAGTTGATTTGTTGCCACATTTATTTTATGTTCTCATCCCTGATATTGGACTAATCAAAATTTGATTCCTCAATCCAGTCCTATTTCTTTAAGACGACCCACATTTCTGCAACTTGGTAAAAACAATGACTGCAGACGCTGATTTCTGCAACTTGCCGATCAAGTACTAATCCAATGATAATATAAATGTCTGTCCTTCTGTACCTTTACCCGACTTTCTTGCTCATATCCCTGGATTCCAGGGTACAACATCATGAAGCTCAGAACCAATGTGCAAAATGTATACCTCACGCTCTCCTGTACAACCCGGGTGTGGGTCACATTTAGCTCCCTAGTGTATGGAGTGCTGGAATTATGAAACTCAGAAACACTGAAACACTGGGTTTGTCGGGCTGGCGTTCACTTCTGGTGTGTCCCATGTGGTTCTCCATGTTGGACTGGGGAGTTTCAGCAGCTTTTTCTCACATCTTTGAAATCTGGCCAGTGCCTGTCAATCGAGCATCTATGTTTGTCCTTCTCAGATGATCGTGTGGTCAGTTACATGAGGAAGCCCCTCACGTATTTTTGGAAAGGCAGGAATCTAACTTGTCACTGAGAGGCTTCTGACTGACGCATGTCCTTGAAATTTAAGTTAAGGTGCAGAGGTTGGTTTGCTGCAGGTTGTGCTGTGAGCTGCCTCAGATATCCCGGGAGTGATGAGGATTAGTGACCCAACTCTGAATGAAGCATGGGGACTGTAGTTCTAGCAACTGGGTGCATAGCATTACCAACAAAAGAGCAGAGGCTCCAGTGTGGAGTTGATCTGAAACCACGGAGTGAGTGCGTTTGGGGAAAGGAGTTTGGCCGTATCCACCCATTGTTCTCCAAGAAGAGTTTCTCAAGCTGCACTTAACTCAGGAGTTGAGTGTGAGGGGGCACTGATGTAACAATGAATCCGTCACAGTGCAGTGTCACCTCCTTCAAAACGACTTGCAGCTTCACACCAGGGGATGGACCGTGCTTCCACGGGTTGTTAGGGTCACACTTCCATTCAACTTCTTTGAGCCGGACTTTCCAGGCAGGAGGGCGGTGACATATCGATCATCTCGTCGTATGTCGACATCAGTGTCACCATTTGATGACGGATGAAGTATATCGTTTATCAGACCAATAGGGCACTTGGAATATCAGGGAGCAAACTATTAAGGAGGTGGAGCACCACGTCCGATTTCTGAATGGTTCGGAGTGAAACCTCCAGTGCGCACTGTATCACTAAGTCCAGTATTGTCTCTACATTTCAGTAACATATTGCCTACCAGTCTCACTGAAATCAAAATGACATGTTATATATTACGTTAAATTCAACTACTAAACTATTACAGACTGACTTCACTTATCGATATCCATTTGCATAATCTCCAAATTCCCTTGATAATTTAATTTCCTGTTTATCTTAGTTTAATCGCCAAACTTAGTTACAGTACATCTGTTCCAACCTCCTGATTGTTGATGCAGATTGTAAATGACTGAAGACCGAGCACCGGTCACTACACGGCTCCAATGGTTATGGTCTGTCAAACAGATTAAATCTGATTTATCCTGGGTGCCTGCTGCCTATTTGATAACCAATCCACCCCCATTCTTGTGTAAAACATTCGAAGGGCTGAGTAAGAATGCCGAGCAATAGACAGCAACTCAGCTTTTCGAACCTGCCTCGCCATTTAACACAATTATGGTTCTGTCATCTCGGCCTCAAATGCACTTTCCTGCCGACTCTCCATTCACTTCACTTACACACGATCCAGCTTTCCCTGCACTCTGGGGAATAAAATCGTACAGATTTACAACGAATTGAGAGAAGTAAGATCTCCTCAACCCTGTTCAAAGTCTGTTCCACCTTATCCTAAAACTGTCATCTCCTGTTCTAGGTTAGTCAACATGAGGAAATATCCACTCCACATCTACACTGTCAATCACCTTTAGCAACCGACATACGTCAATGAGATCTCCTCTCATTCTTCTAACTTCCAGAGAGTGTAGGACTGAAATACACAATATCTCTTCAGAGGACAAACTCCACAACTCTGGAATCAATTTGGTGAACCTCTTCTGAACTGTCTCAAATGCAAATACATCCTTCCAGCAGTCAGGACTGCACACAATACTCAATTTGATCTCACAAATACATTGCATTTTTTGCAGCAACATCTCCTCTTTACAATCGATTGTTTTAGAAATAAATGCTAAAATGACACTGACCTTTCTCATTACCTGCTGCACCTGCATCTGAACTTTCCGTGACATGTGTGAGGACACCCAATAATTCTGCATCTTAGTATCCTGAAGTTTCTCTCTGTTTGGATAAGACGTTCTCTTTCTGTTACACTGACCAAAATAGATACACTCATACTTTTCGTTGTTCATTTTCTACTGCCAAATGTTGGCCCATTCCCTTCATATCCATTTACAAATTTATTACATCTTCATTTAAATTTCACACATGAGTTTGTGTCATCTGATAATTTGGTTATAGAATGTCTATCCCCTCAAATAAGTAACAGTTTAGATTGCAAACAGTTGGGGCATGGGGACCGAGCCCTATGGTACTCGAGAAGTTGCATTTTTCCAAAATGGAAATGATACATTTATTTCATCTCACTGCATTTTGTTTATTCTCCAATTCGGTTTCCAAGCTAATAACTTACTTCTAATCATATGCAATCGTATTTTACAGAGAAAAACGTTTGTGCATAATTTATTCAATGCCTTGTGGAAGTCGAAATATTACATCTGAAGGATCCCCATTATCCAGCTTACATTTCACATCTTCAAAGAGATTTACAGAGTAATTGAAATACGATTAATTCTTTGTCAAATCATGTTGATTCTGATGGATCGTGGTTTGTCATTTGAAATTGCCAGTTACCAATTACTGAATAATTGATTTTAACAATCTTTCTTAAATTTTAACAGTTTCTCGCTAGTTTATATTCTTTAATTCAAATTTCTTGTCTTTCTATAATCTCACCATTCCTTGCAATGCTATATAATATGCACAACGCGTGAAGTCGCCTGCTCTCGCTGCTGTTCATGAGACGGTAGTGGGTAAATGGACTCATTCGCATCCTCGTGTACAAAAGCGGTTGGCTAATGTTTTTCTGGTATTTCCACATAATCGTCGTAATGGTTCTCCTCTTGTTGATGCCGAAGACTCTGAAGGACTTATGGAATCTTCCTGTTGATATATAATAGTTTGAGCGACTGAAGACCGTCCTCATATTTCTACATAACAAGCTGGAGACAGTGAATCGCCTTCCCTGCATCTCTGAAATAGGACTGAGGGAGTATTTGGCTTCATCCTGTTCCCATACAAGAGACACGTGAGGTGAACGTCTTCCTTCTTTCACAGAAGGAGTCTCATATAATTTGCATCATTTTTCCAATTCCAGTGCAACAAGCTTGATGCAACTCAATGGCCTCATGTTAACCCTATGTGTTACCCTCCAGTCACCCTGTGACATCTTCCACTTTCTGCTTTACAGATTTAAGGAGGCTGAATGGACTGATCCTCTTGCTGTGTATCATGATACTGGTGTTGCATGGCCGACTCTGGATCCTGTGTTACAGGTTCGAGAGACTGATTGGTCTCATCAGGACAGCATTCTCCTGTACTGGTTGAACAGGGTCGAAGGCCTCAACATCCTTCTGTTGTTCATATGTAACCGGTTGGAGAAGTGTAATGGATTCCTTCATTTACTGTGCAATTCACGTCTGTCTCTGATACCTTCCAGTGTTCAATGTAAAAATAAGATCATTTTTCAATCTTGTAAACTCCAATGGGCTTGGGATCAACCTGATCATCTTTTCCGGATAAATTAATAACTTCACTGTAGGAATCAGTTGAGAGCGCCAACACAGCTACCAAAGTCTGACGTGCCCTTTTCACTGTGGAAACTAAATCTGTACACACGAATCTAGATGTGATCTCACGAAGATACTGTACGGCAGCAGCAATACTTTCCCAGCCTGCTAGAAAGTTCTCACTCAGTTTAGAGCAGTTTTAGTTGTATGGCGGAATACACAGCATTGCTAAAATATCATTGTCCTTCTGTACTCCAAAAAAAAGGAGATCTGGTATAAATATCATAATGACAGTTGAGAGGAACATGAGAAAATGCAGAGGGGTGATCTTAAAAGAAGTCAAAATAGGTCTGGTTAAATCCACCGTGCATCACCGCAGAACCCACGTCGCCCAAACTCGACTGAACCTGGTAAAATAGAGCTTAGAAAATTCAAGAACAGACTAGCATTGATAGAAGTTATATATCAAAGTGAAAACTGTGATAGAAATGTCGGGCATGATCGAAAACAGGAAATTGGATATAGAAGTTTATGAGTACTGCAGTAACAATATAAGTTACAGGAAAACTCTGGACACATCTAAACCAGCACAATCCAAATGAATGCTAATGCTCAGAAAAATGGATTTCATGAGTGTGTATGAGATGCCTTGGTTTATTAGTGAGTTGACCATAAAGCGAGAGATCAAGCTTTATTGGAGTTGATATTGTGTGATTAGAAGACGTCATTGCAAACCTTGTGGTGAAGGAGTTTTTGGGAAGTTTGATCATACATTTTTTTTTCACAATAATATTTGAATACAAGACGGTTGATGATTTCTGTATTGGAAATTTTGTCCAATAACCTGAATCATGCATGTCAAGAAGATGTGAGGGCAAGTTGGCTTCAGTGAATTGGAAAAGTGAATTGGAAGACAGACACTATCTGATACGTAAAGAAACACTTTCAAATGTGCAATTCACATTTATCCCTTCAAGATGAAAACATCAAAAGGGAAAGGAGACTCAATAATGGTCAACAAAACGTAAGATGACATTAGATCAGAGTAAACAGCTGCGATAAATTGAAAATATTGTGAGACGCCATTGATTCAGGGAAAATGAGGACCCAACCATGGAGAACCAAGAAGCAAGGAAGGCAAGAAGAAAGAGAACAGGAGTGTAAAGTAACTGGAATCATAAATATTGGCGAAAACCTTCTACCGATAATTCAAAGAAAAAGCAAGCAAGGTCGATTGTGGAATGGTGAGAGTGCAAACAGGATTTTATTTGTAGGAGAGAATCGAGAACCTAATCCGTTCCTTTGTGCCGACCGTTATGGAGGAACAGCCAGGAAACCTCCCAGAAATACTGTCTCACCATCATACCTTTGTTAATAAAGTTCTTCAAATTAATGACGAGATTGTAATACAAACATGTCTGATTGAACATTGGTATATATGACGAACCAGAAGTACGTCATATTAGCATTCCAGATAAGATGGTAATACGCATAATGATTGCATTGGGGAATCAAAGTAATTTCTTCCTGTACGTTCTGGAAATCCAGGTAACTCGGCCTATATTGCCAAGTGCTTGAAAAATGACGGGTGATTTCAGTGAAAGTTAGATAATTCACACAGACAATATCACAGAGAAATTGGGAAATGTGAGCGGCCAATTTTAAGGAGAATCACAAGATATTTCACAAGGACATCAAGCGGAACAGAAGCGTTACATTAGAAACCAAGGGAAGAACATTTGTGTGAAGCTGATGAAGATTGCCAACTTGTTACATGAGAGATTCACATCAGTTTTACTTCGGAGAAGGAGGATGCAAGTACAGTATTCGAGAAAATAGACTGGGAAGATCCTGAGAAGATTGACAGAAGATGCTAAGCTTTTCACGGAGAGTGTATTGGGGGTCTGGAATATGCTTACTGAGAGAGGAGTTTCACAGGTACCCATACGAACGTTAAAACGTACTTGGACGAGCCCTTGAAGTGTCAGAAAATTCCCAGCGACGGACCACGTGTAAGAAGGTGGGATTTAGGTAGACCGTGCTGTATTTCTGTTTGGTACAGAGTCTATGGTGCTGTGATTGTATGGTTGTGAAATGCCAATCATTGAACAACTTTAGACAGGGCTTCCAGGGTTACTGAAAAGTATATTAACAAGGTTATTTTGACTGAACTGTTATAGCTTCTAAAAGTATTCCAGTGCGAAAGCTAAAGGTAAACAAGAGCAGTCTCCTTATGGTCTAAAACGAGAGAATGGAGAGCCGAGAAATGGCAGAACTTCGACGTAATGATTTCAGTTCTATTTTCACAGCAGAAAACACTATTTAAAGAAAATTTTCTCAAGTAATAATAGGAATGTTAAGTCTGGTGAGAAAAAATAATAGAATGAAATTTATAAAGAGATGGTTTTGAAGAAATTATTGGGAGTGAAAGCAATATAGATTTATGAAATAGGAATCATGCTTGAAAAACTGACTGGAAGATAAAGTATGAAGAATGAATCGATACAACGCATTTGGGTTTTCTGAAAGAATATCAGTAAAGTGTCAATCTGAGTGCACAAAATCAAATCTTATGGAATTGAGCCTACTAATTGTAGATTCTTTTAGGATGGGACAACTGACAGGAAAGAGTGAGTGGGAAGGAAGCAATGTTTTTCTTTTAGTGGAAGGCACGTGGGGTGTCACAAGAATCTGTACTTGTACCCCAGCTATTCCCAATACATATCAAGCATTTGGATGAGGGAATCAAATGCAATATTTCCAACACGGCAGAGGGCACTAAACAATGTCTGATTTTGAGTGGGTGAGGAGAAGGTGATAAATCTCCAAGGTGATTGAGACAAGTGAAATGAATGTGCAAGCACGTGGCAGATGAAGACCGATGTGAGTAGATTTGACGTTCTGCACGTTGTTGGGAGTATAGAATAGCAACCTACAATTTTAAAAGTGAATAGACAAAAGCGTTACTCGAAAAGGGGGCTTTTTGTTGTTTCCTTCTGCGCAGTCCTCCGAGGTCCATGGAGGGCGGCGAAATCTGAAGCCAGGAGTCAATAATAGGAATGGCAATAGCATGCTGACTCGTCTACAGGCACCCAACAACTGGATAGCTGTTACACTGAAAAGGATCTTGATCTCCCTGAACACCAGTCACTGAAAGCAATATTTCAGGAGCAGAAAGCAGTTAGGAAGATAAACGGTGCGTTGACTTGCATATCAAGGGATTTGTGTAGAGGAATAATGGTGTCTTACTATCGCTGCACAGACCTTGGTGAGACCCCATCTCGAGCATTTTGCAGCATTATGTGCAGTTGTGTTCTCCTGACCGAATAAAGGACAAACCTGACATTGAGGATGTATAGTAAATGATGGCAACACTAATCTCTGCGATGACAGGCTTGATGTGGAAGCAGAGTTTGGGCCTGTATTGCATGGAGACAGGTCGAGAAAGATTTGAAGCAGGGATGATAATTCCTGTGGCTGGGACGTCTTAAACAAGGGGTCACAGAATAAGATACCAACAGATCCACCTGCATTGAGTTAAGAATAAATGCCAGCGCTGAGAGACTGGTGACACTGTGGAATTCTCTGCAGCACAAGGTTGTGGAAGCCAAGGCATTTTGAGACTCTAAATGGATAGGGAGAGAGCAGGTGTTCACTATGGAGATATCGGATCAGACATACTTATAATGGGTTGGGTCCAAAACCTGACAGACAAAAGAGATTAGTGTTGTTCCTATTTTATATTTCCCAAGGTCAATCACATTAAGAAATGTGTACAGTCTGTGCGAAAGTGGATTGAGGAGACGTTCGGTAATGAACTAGAATGGGGAAGGTTCATTGTATTGGATGATCTACTCCATTCATGATGTTTATGCGCAGTCTACAGGAAATCTCTGGAAATGTTTTCACAAGCTCTCAGATGTTTGGAAGGACGTTTCCGCAGGGTCGACAAGACTCTGGTGCCCACTCCTTTTTTTTTTAAACGGAGGCTGGTGCCGAGTGTTCTGCCCAGATTTATCCTTTAAAACCATGGAGCCGTTCGATACAATTGAGAGACTTGCTTGACCGTTTCAGAGACCATTGAAGATTCTTTTCACGTGCTTGGTGGGTCTGGAGTCACCTTTAGGCCAGACCAGGAACGAACGGTGATTTCCTCAGTGAAAGTACGTTGGGGAAATAATATGGTGATTACAAATCGACGTTGGCTTTGACGTCACTGTTATTGATTTTAGATTGCAATGTTTTATTAATTGTTTTAAACGTCCACCAGTTGCCAGTGCATTAGCCTGATCTGTCTTAGTCACCCATTGATACTTCCACAACAATATCACCTCCTCATGGAGACCTGTCGGAAATTACCCTGAGCATGTGATTTCTGTGCTGCTTGACAGCTCTGTCAAAAAGAATACCCACAAATTTGACTGTGGTGATGAGACTGAGGGGGAAGTAATTAATCAGGTTGTATTCATCCTTATAGGGGACGGGACATAGTTGAGTCATTTTCCACATTGTTGGAGAGATGTTAGAGTTGAGGCGAGAGTAAAATTGACACGTGCAGACACAACTTGTTGCGCAGACAAGTCTTCATTCTTATTGCAGGAATGATGTCGGGCCCAATTGCTTTGACGTATCTATTGTGACAAACTGTTTCTTCGTCTCACGTGCAGCGAATCGATTGGTTGAAGGCTGGCATCTGTGATTCTGTGGGCATCATGACGAGGGTGAAGTTGATCATCGACTGAACACTACTGGCTGAGGATGGTGCAGTTGCTACATCCTTGTCTATTGTACTGATATATTGGGATTTTCCTTTATTTAGCATGGGAGTATTTGTGGGGCATTTCTCCTGTGAGTTGTTCAACCGTCCATCACCATTTATGACTGGATGTGACAGGACTCTTTGTCTGTGAGTGTTGGGATCCTTAAGCCCTCAAATGAGAGTTTGGTTCTGCTGTTTGGAATGTAACTAGTCAAGTGTGATAGCATTCTGGATCAATGGTGCTGGAAGAGCACAGCAGTTCAGGCAGCATCCAAGGAGCTTGAGCAAAATCGACGTTTCGGGCAAAAGCCCTTCATCAGGAATAAAGGCATAGAGCCTGAAGCGTGGAGAGATAAGCTAGGGTAGGGTGGGGGTGGGGAGAGAGTAGCATAGAATACAATGGGTGAGTGGGGGAGGATATGAAGGTGATAGGTCAGGGAGGAGAGGGTGGAGTGGATAGGTGGAAAAGGAGCTAGGCAGGTCGGACAAGTCCGGACAAGTCAAGGGGACTGGAAGTTTGAAACTAGGATGAGATGAGGGAAGGGGAAATGAGGAAGCAAATTTATTGATGAAAGAGGAGTTATACAGTCAAAGACTCACAGCATCATGCAATATGCAAATAGACCCTCTAGCCCAAACCATCCATGCTCACCGGGTTTGCCAAACTGAACTAGTTCTATTTTTCTTCTTTTTGCAAATAACCCTCCTGACCATTCCTTTGCATGTCCCAATCCAATTGTCATTTAAATGTCGTAATTGTAGTCCAAATACGACATCCTTTGACAGCTCACTACATATACACGCCAAACTCTGTGTGGAACAGCTGCCCCTTACATCTCTTTTGAATTTCTTCCCTCTCACCTTAAACCTATCCTCTCTGTGTTTGGACACCCCCACCCTGGGGAAAAGCCCTTAGCTACTCATCCTGTCAATGCCCATCATGATTTCATAACACTTGACAAGGTCATCCTTCAGTATCTGAAGCAATGCGGACAAAATTACAGCCCATCAATATACGTAAAAACCTCCAGTCCACATCAAGTGACTGAAGAAGAGCTCAAAGTTTTGTTGGACATGGCAATGCCTGGAGATATCCAAGTATTTGAAAACCAAACTACAGCAAACTTCACAAAAACTTTTATAGATGCTATTGACAAAGGAGCAGAAGTTATACTGCTATAGTAAGATGAGTATGGCGTTGAAATGTCATTGGGTTACGTTTTGAAGAAACTTAACAACCACCAGCGGAACTATTACGAAGAAGTTCAGGTGAATTAGATTGAAGTAATCTGCATGTCATGGCAATATGTTTGAAAAATAGACAAAAATGTGAAGCCGCATTTTCATTATGATTGCTCCTTTTGTTTTTTTTTCGGGGAGTGTGTTGTGAAGTTCTAAATGAGTTGAAGGACTTAGCAAACACACCGAGTACGAGAAAATTTACAATGTAACATTTCGCCATACAGTTGGCAGTGCCTAGTATGCTGAGACAAAAAACATCGAATCAGTCAATCCGTTTAAATTGTACCCTCAAGATACAAAACTCCAATCAAGTTTGAAGTTAGCATTTTGACAATATTAACACCACTGAAACGATCCGATAGCTTGGGGTATGTAATCGAAGAACAATGAACAGTTGAGGAGAGAACTGCCAAGCCACAAGCATGTGCAGGCGGCCCGTATAATGGTTGTCTTGAATGTACCTCTTTCTGTCAATGACCTGTAAACCTGAAGACAGAGGAAGCTGTAAAGTGAAGATTCGACAGCTGACTGGTTTTGAAATCTGAAGTTTTTGGTAAATCTTAATTTGAGTTTTGTGGGGCGATGTAGACGGGGAAAGGAAGAAAAAGGAACAGTAAATAGTTATTACTCAATTACTCTGCAAGATTTTCTTTTAAATGTCAATTTTTACTTTAAATAGTGATTTGGGGGAATAGTTCCTTGTTTCTCGAGTTTTCCAAGATTACCAAACGGGTTAAATCGTTTCTGGGTTGGACTTCCAATTAGCAACTGGCTGGGGATTGATCCGTTTCATAACAGTGGTTTCCCCGATCAAAACCAACACCACCCCTCTCTTTCTTTCCATTCCATCCCTCATGAAGCATCTGTACCTTGGAATAATGAACTGACAGTCCTGTCTCTCCCTCAGTTGTGTTTCTGTAATACCTGTGAAGTCCCAGTCCCAGGTTCCCATCCATACCCTGAGTTCATCTGCCTTAGCTGTCAGGCCCCGTGCAGGTAAACGAAATCAGTTTAATTCATCAGTTTTCCCTCGTTGCTTGCTTTATATTTGTCTGCATTGTTCATTGAAATTACTCACTTCAACGTCTGCAACAGCTTCAAACTTCTTACTGTCCTTACAACTGTTCAGGTTCCAACATCTCTGCCAGATTAGTTTAAATCCTCTCGGGTAGTTCCAGAATTTCCCCAGCTGGAGATGAAATCACTTCCCGCTTCCGGTTCAGGTGCCTTCCCCACCCTGTCTAACGGTGATGACAACTTCAGGGATCTATGGACTTGTTCATTGAAGTCCGTGTGTTCCTCAATACTCCCTAAGGATCCATCGTTCATCAGGTATGTGCTCTGTTTATCATACCTCCCAAAAGGTATTATATCATACTGAGCAGGAGCATACTACATTTTCCATTACTCTGCACTGTTTTTCAACGGATCAACATCAGACTGTATACAGAAACTATCCACCTCACTGTGGACAGTACCCTGACATTTCATGTCATCTGCAAACCTGCTACTGATACCCCCTAGTTTGACATCCAAACTATTAATGTAGATAACAAACTGATGTTGTACCGCCGCATGTCACCGTCAAATACCACTGGGCAAAGTCTTCTAATCACAAAATGAACCGTCCACCAATTTTGGATCCAAATTGTCAACTTATCTTGGATTCCATAGGCTCTTCCCTTTTGGAGCAGCCTTCATTTGGAGCACTTCACCTGTGTGCAGCAAAGTATTAAATACATACGCCAGTGCTCCTGCAATCTCCTCGCTTCCCTCCCATAGCAGCCTGGAATAAATTCTCTTGGGCACTAGGATTTCTTCACCTTTATGCCCACGAAACATTTAATACCACAACCTTATTCATCTTAACATGTTCTGGAACCTCAACGTTCGAACTGAAATCTCTGGCTACAATGTCTTTCTCCGGTGTGAATACTGATGAGAAATATTATTTTAAGACCTCACCTCCTTCATCCGGCTGCATGCACAGATTATCGCTTTGGTTTCTAAAAGGCCCCGTTCTTTCCCTGGTAATCATATTACTCTAACTATCTTGTAAAAAACCTTTTGTCTTTTCCTTAACAGAACCTGCCAAGGATAGTTCATGGCCATTGTCTGCTCCTCATTTTTAAGAACGCCCCTGTCGTCTCCTTCAGCTGTTTTTATTGTACTGTAATTTATTTATCAAACTCACCAGTAATGATCAGTATTGACTGGAATTACTGCCTTTGTCATTCACTTTTGATGAACAAACTGTCCCTGAATTCCCACTGTATTACTTTACATTACTACCTCTTCCCGATTTTTGACTCAACTGCAAATAGTTCTTCCCAGACTATATTTGTCACATCCTGTCGAAAGACGGTTAGAATGTCTCGTGATACCTAATGATAATTGGCCTTACCTAAATTTAGACAATTATCTTCTGCACAATCCTTATCTCTCTCCGTAATGACTTCGAAACTGACAAGACCATGCTCACTATACCCAATAAACTACCAAATCCTTATCTCGGTCATCTTGCCAAGTACCTTCAGCCCAAATTATCTCTGTAACATGCCCCAGCCATTAGCAATTTCCCCGATCTGAGTACAATCCTCCTGACTCTACAGTCCATGATATTTCTGTGAACTTCTCCTTTCCCTGAGGCATTCCCCTGTCCTGTCAGATTGCATCTCACTCCCTTTAAACTTCTACTATACTGTAAATCTCCGTGGCTGATTAAATCCCTCCAGCTCCTACAGCATTTCAAGTCAATACTCCCTTTATGTGAAATTATAAAACCAGTTGAACCTTCCCTTGACCTGTAAACTTGCCCAATCTTTGAAATCTTCTCTGTCTCTGTGACAGCCTACCATTATTACTAGCCTTCCTAAGGCTGTCACCTCCTGCAGTCACTGAAACCATCAGTGAATGGGTAATATCCAATTGATTACTGTCAACTCTTGTAGTGCGGACAGATCTCTCTCCCTATATCCTTGGCCAGTCCGAACAGTCCTTTCAAATTCTGCATCCCTCAGTATTTCTAACTTCATCCAGTCTTCACAACCGTCCTTATCTCTGTAACCGACTACATCATCCACCACTCTCACAACTGCTGAAATCACCTCCAATCCATTGAATACACACTGTCGATATAACCTCCTCTCGTCCCTATAGCATACCCTGAATGAATCCTCCTCCTGTTCCTATAATCCTTGTGAACTTTGTGAACTGTGCCAATCTTTGCAACTCTCTGTATCATTGCATCTTCCCTCAGCCGACCATCCTTATCTTTAGAAACTTGCCTGGATACCACTATTCTCCTTAAATCTGTAGAGTCTGTTGTACACGTGTTGCCTATGTAAGCTTCTGCAGTCATCACAAAGTACCATATGATTGTCATATTTTTTCCTGTCGTTAGAATTCTTCTTGCTACTGAAACTTTCGAATAAATGAATCAATGAATTAGCTTTATTTCCACATGGACCCAAATGTATTCGACACTTGCAGCATCATCTGATTTGCACTCTTCAGTTACAGTATCAGGTACAATGCAACAATATCATCAACACACAGTTTCATCTGAGATACAGAGTACGTCGGCACAATCCGTACAAACGGAATAGAGAAATGAAAAAAAAAGTTACATTGCATTCCGAATTTCTGGTACTGCCTGCAACTCATAGAACATTTCACATGTCTGTGTAAACTGATCGAGATAGAAGAAACATTCTTTTGGACTGTCACTTCCTCGGTCACCATCGCAACACTATATTACTGTAACTTCCACCCATCCTGACACTGACCGTCCTCGTAACGTTTCCCAACTCTACAGACCTCCCTCTGGTTGTAATCTCCTCCAATTCCTATAATCCTTAGTTTGTAATCTCCTCTAATCTATAGAATCTTCGCTATCTTGTCAGATTCTCTGATTCCTAACACTGTCTATGTCAGTGGAAACTTCTTCAGTAACTACACCCTTCCCACTCCATGCATACTCCCGATAGCAGTCCCTATCACTGGAAGATCCTCTGACCAAAACAACTGGCCATGTCTGTGTGTTTGCCCCAATTCCCCATGGTTCGTTATCTTTGTAATCTTATGCGTAAAACATGAACCAACATTGAGCGTTGTGAAAGACTCAGGCTAAGGTACAAAACATATTTGTTGGCCAGGAATGCACAACGATGTGGTAAACCTAAACCATAGGTGTCATGCATGCCAAATAATAGGTAAGCCACAGGCGGTAATGAAACCAGCAGCTCTATTGCCAATGACCACATTTGAAGAATCTCTCACGTGGGTGAGAATTTATTGTGTAAGTCCCCTCCAAATAAGTAAAACTGGGAACTAGTCCTTGTTAACTGTAATGGGTGTGACTACCAGATTTCCGGAAGCAATTCCATTACAGAGTATTATGTGCAAAATCGGTAGCAGAAGAGTTAGCAGCTTTCATCACACGGTATCGGCTGCCCAGGGAGATTCAGACGAACCAAGGGTCAAATTTTAATATGAGGCTGTTTAAGGAGGCCGTGGATAGCTTAGGTATACAGCACTTTAAATCCAGTGTTATCATGTCAAGAGGATATGGTCAGGATTAGTCGAATGATTGGGATAAAAGCATCCAATTCGTATTGTTTGCCATTCTAGATGTCACAAACTAATCTACTCAGTTCACTCCGTTTGAGTTAATATTCGATTAAAAAGTGAGAGATCCTTTGAAATGAAAGAATAATTGGTCGGACCAAAGTCAGAGATCTCAGAATCCGATTATGTTTCGGACGGGATGGAGAGATTAAATCGAGTAGTAGAGTTAGTTGTAAGCAGCTAAAGAGGGCACGGTGTTGATTGAAGCAGGTGGACGATTAAAACTTCTGAGACTTGGACGTTTCCTCAGAGGATAAATTGATAGTACTGTTTCTAATGATAGCAGATATCTTCAAAGCCACGTTTAGTGGCCCCTATCAAATTGAGAAAAAGTTGAGTCACGTGAATTATTTAGTAAAGATGCTATCAATGAAAAGGAGCTATCAAGTATGTCATGTGAAGACGTTGAAAACTTATAGCAGAGAAACAGAACTGGAGAAACAGGTGCTAGTTACTGCCCGCAAAATGAGGAATCAAATCCAGATGATATGGATTTTGAAATACCTCAGAATAGATTGAAAATGAGGAAGTCCTTGAGGAGTGGGATAGATTACCAAGTTACCTGTCTCAGGAGCGTAGAGCAGTGTTGAAAGACTTCGAACATAAGGAACGAAGTAAAAATCAGATGAAGAGGACTAATGCTATTGCACATGAAGTAGATGAAGGGAATACTGTTCCTATTAAATTATACCCATATCGACTTAATGTTTTGAAAGCCAGGCAGGTACAAATGAAGGTGGAGGCCATGGTCGATGAGAACACCATTGAAGCAAGCCAGAGAAGGTGGAGTTTGCCGATCGTCTTAGTGCCCAAAACCGACGAGACGCAACGATACTATATGGATTGTCGGAAGGTCAACGCCATTACAAAATCGGACTCATATCCAATTCCGAGGTTGGAGGTCTGTATCGAGAATTTCGGACAAGCTGGGGTTACACTACCAAAATTGGACTTAATGCGTGGTTACTCGATGTACCTGTAGTAGAGACGGCAAAATAAATTTCTCCCATTGTAACACCAAACTTGCTACATTAGTTTAAAGTGATGCCCTTCGGAATGAAGAACGCTGCTGCCACATTCCAAAGACTCATGACAAGCTCTTCGGTTAGTTTAACAAGCTGTGCAGTCTATTTGGACAATGTCGTGATCTTTAATGAGTTCTGGAAAGATCACTTGGTACAGTTGGCAGAGCTCATTGAATGACTACGAGAAGCAAAATTGGAGATAAAGCAAATAAAATGGAATTTATGAAAACGGAGGTGATGATCTTGGACATAACATCCGTCATGGAAGGATCACCTCCTTCTCTCGGAACACATAACGATGGCTGTCGATACATTTCCTTGACCAACCTCAAAGAAAGAGGTGCTTTGAATATTTAGGACTCAGTGAATTCTGTCGGAAGTTTGTTACAAACTTTAACAGTGTACTGGCAGCGTTAACAGATGTTCTGAAGAAGACCACAACGTTTCGGTGGACAGAACCATGCCAGAAGGCATTCAACCATTTGAAATCGATATTCACGACCAAACAAGTTTTAGCAACACCGAACGTTTCAAAAATATTAAAGTCGCCATCGATGCAATTGATATTGGAGTTGGAGCTGTACTCCTACAGGAAGGTGAAGATGGAATTGAACTGCCAGCTGGTTACTTTTCGAAAAAAGATAAACATCTTGCAGTGGAAATGTTCCACAATCAAAAATGGACCATTGAATTTGGTACTGACCTGACAACATTTAAATGTGCATTTCATGAACAATATTTCTGAGACGATTGGTACGCGGAACACAATCCGCTTATATTCTTAGAATGTTTTAAAGTTGAGAATATGAGACTATTTCGTTGGAGTCTTATGTTAAAGACGTTTAATTATAAAAAAAAACATGCATGTCCAGATTATTCTGCTGGAGGAGTTTAAAACCTCACTTCCAGAGATGATAATAATTCACGTGGAGAAAAAGAAAGTTCAGAAATTGAGAAGGGCAGGAGAATTAGCAGATGAATACATGTTGCTGCATAAGACAATTTTCCAGCCAGAATGTCATCCTGTGAGGGATAGAATTTGGGAGAAGGGGAGATGCTACACTATAAAAGATAGAGTAGAACATATGAGCTTACCACAGATCAATGAAGCTGCCCATGAGGGTGGAAAGGAGATGAAAGGCCTCAGGTGCTTTCACTGTAATGGAGTGGGACACAGAAAATTACAGTGCCGGTGGTTTCAGAAGGGCACTGGGAAACGGTGTTTTCACTGCCATAAGGAGGGATATGTATGGTCACAGTGCTGATTGTTAAGAAAGGGACTGTGGGAAAAGATGTGGTAAAAGAAGCTGAGCCAGTGGCATCAGTGAAAGTTTTAAACGAAACCCCAACAAGAACCGAAGAGCTGCAGGAAAGTGCACAGCCTCGGCAGGGGCTGGGTATGGGGTTAGTACCAGATCTCTATCAAGAATTCGCCTCTGTGAGTAAAGTTTACTCAGAAATAACAGTGGTAGAAAGGCAAGAAGTTATAATTTTGAGAGGTACATGAACTAACCAGTCGGTAATAGTAAGAGATGAATGAATTTGTAGTCTTTCTGATCAGTTACCCCAGAATGTATTAATTTATGGGAAAGACGGAAGCAACTTAGGAATCTCCAAAACCAACCTCGAAGAAAAAGGTGCTTCGCTCCTTAGGAGTCAGCGGATTCTATCGGAAGTCTGTTCCAAACTTCAGCAGTGTAGTGGCACCATTATCCGACTTACTGAAGAAGAGCACAAAGTTTTGGTTGACAGAACAATGCCAGGAGGCATTCGACGATTAAAAAGAAATATTGACCGCCAAACCAGTTTCAGCGACACCAAATGCTTTAAAACCTTTCAAAGTTGCCGTCGACGTGAGTGACATAGGAGTTGAAGCTGCACTGCTACAGGACAATGAGATGGGATCGTACTTTTCAAAGAAACTCAACATCCACCTGAGAAAATATTCCACGATTGAGAAAGAACTATTTAGTTTGGTACTAGCCTTATAACATTTTAATGTGTATTCACAAACAGCGTGTTGGAGACGGTTGTGTATACGGAGCCCAATCTGCTTACATTCTTGAACGCTTTATGGACTATTTCATTGGAGTATTATGTTACAGACTTTTAATTTAAAAATCGTACATGCAGCTTGTAGTAAGAATGTAATCGCAGATGCGTTCTCACCGATTTAATTGATCAAGTTTAGATGAGATTTGTATTTATCCAATGTTAAATATAGGTAAATGGGTAGGAGTTAAGGTGAACTTAGATTTCAGTTTTCTGTATGTTATGGTAATGTTTGAAGAATAGAAAAACAAATGAGACGTGTTTTTGAGAGAGAAGGTGCTATGAACGTGTGAAGGGTACTGTACCTTTAAGAGAGTTGAAGGATTTACAAGCACAGTGAGTTCTGGAAAATTTACAAAGTAACATTTGGTTCAGCAGCTGGCAGTACCTGGGTTGCTATGAGACAAAAAATAAAATCAAATTTGATCAATCCGTTTAAATTATGTCCAAGAAGCTAAACTACAATCGAGTTTAAATTTGGCATTTGGCAATACATAAAAAAAATACCCAATGCTTTGGGGTAGAAAGCTGGAAAAACATTTGACCAGTTAGCGGAGAACTGCGACGCCACCAACATCTGCAGACTGCCCAGAGAATAGCTCTCCGAGATGAACCTTTATTTATCAATGACCTGTGAAGCAGAAACTCTAAGGAGAAGAAGCGAAGACAGAGGAAAATACACAGAGATGATTCGACAGCTGGCTGGTTCTGAAATTTGAATGTTTTAGTATATCTTAATTGGGCCGGGGGGGGGGGGCGTGGGAAGGTGATAGGACCAGTATTGTAGAAGGGAAAGTAAAAGATAGGTCACAGAAAGGAGTTGCAAATAGTTGTTAATTTATTATTCTCTGTCAGCCTTTAAAAAAAAGTTGTCAATTTTTACTTTAAATAGTGACCTTTGGGATGGTTATTGGCCTTCCGAATTTTTACAGATTACAGCACGGGTTAAAACTTTTCTGTGTTGCAAGTTTAAATTAGCCCGGGGTGGTTGTGGTGTGTGGTGGGGGTGGGGGGGGGGGAGGGGGGGAGGGGGCGCGTAGGGCGTGGGTTCCGTTGTGTTGTAACATATTAACTCGGATTTCTCTGCACAGATGCTGCCAGACCTGCAAAGCTTTTCCAGCATATTTCTGTCTTAGTTTCTGGTTTACGAAATCTGCATTTCTCTTGACTTTCTTATGTGTATCATTCACAGCCACGATTGAGGTCCTGGGGGGCAGGAAGACAACTAATGTTGTTACATTATTTGTAATTTGGCTGCAAAGAAAACCCAGGGAACTACAGACCAGTGAGTTTGATGTCAAGGGTGGCTACGTATTTGTAGGAGATTCTGCGAGGCAGGATTTACATGCATTTGGAAAGGCAAGGACTGATTACGGATATTCAGCACAGCTTTATGTCTAGGAATCCATATCTCACAAACAAGATTGCAGTATGTGAAGAGGTGATTGGGAAGATAGATGAAGGTAAAGCAGCATACGTTGTTTACGTGCACCTGAGTGAGGCCCAACAAGGTTCCACATGGTAGCCTGGTTAATAAGGATAGATCACATGAGATCAGGGAGAGCTATCCAATTAGATGCAAAACTGGCTTGACTGTAGGAGAAAGGGGGAGTTGGGAGAGATTTGCTGTTCCAATTGGCGGCCTGAGTCCAGCGTTGTGCCACAATGACCAGGCTGTTGCTCATTGTTTTTGTAAATGATTTGGATGAGAATATTGGAACCATGGATATTAATTTGGAGAAGAAATCCCCACAATTGGAGTTACGGTGGACAGTGAAGAAGGCTGTCTTAGAGAATAAAGATATATTGATCTGCTTGGAAAGTGAGTTGAGGATTGGCTGATGGAGCTTCATGCAGATAAATGTGAGATATTGCACTTTGTTAGGCAAACGAGTGGAGTATTTATTTTACTAAATGGTAGCATGATAGGGAGTGTTGCCAAATAGAGATCCAAGGACCAGGTATATAGTTCTGTGAAAGTGGAGTCGCGTGTTGATAGGGCAGTGAATAAGGCAGAATGCAAGCTGACTTCCATCGGTCAGAGCATTGATTGCAGGAATTGGAGCATCATGTCGTGGTTCTACAAGAGAATAGTAAGGCCACATTTGGTGAACTGAATACAAATCTTGTCGCCCTGCTATAGGAAGGATGTTATAAACTGGGACGGGGGCAAAAGTATTTAAAATGGTGTGATGGAGACCGGAGGTTTTGAGATACAAGGCTGGGATTTTGTTCCTTTTGCATTGGAGGCTGAGAGGTGATCTTTATTTCCTCATGAGAGGCATGGATAGGATGAATAGACAAGATCAGTGCAGGACAGTGAGTTCTGAAGCCAGAAGTCAATACTGGGAATGGCATTGGCACGCTGACCAGTGTACACAGACCCAAGTGGGGAAGTGTAATTTTGAAAAGGATATAGATCTCCTTGCACGCCAGTCACTGATAGCAATATTGCAGGAGCAGAAAGCAGGCAGGAAGATAAATGGTGTGTTAACCTTCATTTCTAGGGGCTTGATTTACAGGAGTAAGGGTGTCTTACTGCAGCTGTACAGGGCCTTGGTGAGAGCCATCTTGAACATTGTGCAGTATTGTGTGTAGTTTTACTCTCCTAACCTAATAAAGGACAAACCTGACATTGAGGGAGAGCAGTGAATGATGACCCGACTGATCTCTGGAATGACAGGCTTGTTGTGAGAGCAGCGTTTGGGGCGACTGGGACTGTATTCCATGGGATTTAGAAAAATGAATGGAGATCTCAGTGAAACATATAAAACTCTGACAGGGTGAAACTGATTGGAAGCATGGTTGATAATTCCCCTGGCTTGGACATCTAAAACAAGGCGCCACACTATTAGGTTAGGCAGGCCACTCTGCATTGAGATGAGAATAAATGTCTGCAGTCAGTGACTGGTGGCTCTGGGGATTTCTCTCCCACATAAGCTGTGGAACATAAGGCACTGAATATAAATAAGGATTTGTCGTCACTAAACCGATCAGGAGGCTACTGGCATACAGCTGTCACAAGCTCTAGATGTTAGGGAGGAGGTCTCTGCAGGGTCAACAAGACTGTGTTTCCAGTTCCCTTTTCTGATACCGAGGCTGGTGCTGGGTGTTCTGTCACTTTTATCCTTCCAAACCTCGGATCAGTTTGATACAATTTAGTGTCTTGCTTTACCGTTTTAGAGACTATTAAAAGTTGTTGTGGTTCTGTTCGCCCAGCTGGAAGTTTTTGTTGCAAAAGTTTCGTCCCCTGGCGAGGCGACATCATCAGTGCTTGGGAGCCTCCTGCGAAGCGCTTCTTTGATGTTTCCTTCGGTGTTTATAGTGGTCTGTCCCTGCCGCTTCCGGTTGTCAGTTTCAGCTGTCCGCTGTCGTGGTTGGTATATTGGGTCCAGGTCGATGTGTTTGTTTATGGAGTTTGTGGATGAATGTCATGCCTCTAGGAATTCCCTGGCTGTTCTCTGTCTGGCTTGCCCTATGATAGTAGTGTTGTCCTAGTCGAATTCATGTTGCTTGTTGTCTGTGTGTGTGGCTACTAAGGATAGCTGGTCGTGTCGTTTCGTGGCTAGTTTATGTTCATGTATGCGGATTGTTAGCTGTCTTCCTGTTTGTCCTATATAGTGTCCTATAGGCACACAAACCAACAGCCACGCTCAGACAACAACTCACCAGAACGAAGGACCCGATACCCAACATGAGCAAGACGAATGTAGTGTACAAAATACCATGCAAGGACTGCACTAAACACTATATAGGACAAACAGGAAGACAGCTAACAATCCGCATACATGAACATCAACTAGCCACGAAACGACACGACCAGCTATCCTTAGTAGCCACACACACAGACAACAAGCAACATGAATTCGACTGGGACAACACTACTATCATAGGGCAAGCCAGACAGAGAACAGCCAGAGAATTCCTCGAGGCATGGCATTCATCCACAAACTCCATCAACAAACACATCGACCTGGACCCAATATACCAACCACTACAGTGGACAGCTGAAACTGACAACCAGAAGCGGCAGGGACAGACCACTATAAACACCGGAGGAAACATCAAAGAAGCGCTTCGCAGGAGGATCCCAAGCACTGATGATGTCGCCTCGCCAGGGGACGAAACGTTTGAACAAAAACTTCCAGCTCGGCGAACAGAACCACAACAACGAGCACCCGAGCTACAAATCTTCGCACAAACTTTGAACTATTAAAAGTTTATCACGTGTGTGTGTCTAGAGTCACGTTTAGGCCAGACCAGGAATGCATGGAATTCACCAGACCAGAATTCACTTCTTGAAAGTACATTGGTGAAGCAAATTGGAGTTTGCAATTGACATTGATTTCAGCGTTGAAACTTTCTTGCTGGAACAGCACAGCAGGTCAGACAGCATCCAGGGAACAGGAGATTCGACGTTTCGGGCACAGGCCCTTCTTCAGGAATTGATTTCAGCGTCATGGTTACTGACACCAGATTTTAGATCTCGATATTTTATTAATTGTTTTTAACTTCCATCAGCTACCAGAGCATTAGTCTCGTCTCGACTGGTAATCCAGTGACATTCCCACAACACAGTACCATCTCCACATGGTTAGCTATCTGGAACCACACTTGTCTCAGTCACCTTGTAGCTTTTTATATCCTCCTCACCCACTAACAATCCAACATCGTTTAATGCTGTCAGCAGACTGAGAAATATTGCATTTGATTCCCTCAACTAAATGCTTGACATGATCCTTCCACTTCAAAGCTGTTCAGTGCTTCGTGTCAATTCTCCTCATCTAAAACCATGTTCATATTTTAGTCCCAATCCTGTAACATTTGAGTTTGCTCACTAGGTCATAGTTTTTTTTTATCAACATCTTTCAGGAAATCTTAATGCATGGCATCCATTTTTTCTCTGTATGTATTGACCAGTCAATTTCTCAAATATGATTCCCATTTCATGTTTACGCATTACAGAAGAACATCCAAACTAGGAGCAGGAGTTGGCCACCTGGCCCTTCAAGCCTCCGCCACCATTCAATAAGATAATGGCTGATCATTTCATGGCCTCAGCTCCACTTAACCGCCTAATCATAATCCTTAATTCCTTTACTGTTCAAAAATTATCTGAGTTCAAACATATTCGTTGACAAATCCTCAACTATTTCACTGGGCGAAGAATTCCACAGATTCACAATCTTCTTGGTCAAGACGTTCCTTCTCAATCAGTCCTAAATCTGCTCCATCTAATGTTGAAGCGTTGCCCTGTTGTCCTTGTTACACTTGCTTCTGGAAACTTCCTTTATATTTCTATCTTATCTACTCCCTTCGCAAATATATATGTTTCTATTCTTTCCTCCCTCATTCTTTCAAATTCCAATCAATGTATAATTCCAATCTATTCAGTCTCTTCTCATAACCATCCCCCTCACCTCTGGAACCAACCTAGCGAGCCTCCTCTGCATCCATTGTAGTGTCAGGTTTTCCTTTCTCACGTAGGGAGACCAAAACTACATGTACTACAGGTATGGTCTCCCCAGCACCCTGTACAGCTGCAACATAATCTCCTTGCTTTTACACTCAATCCCTTTCGCAATGAAGGACAAAATTCAATTTGCCTTGTTAATGTCCTGTTGCCCCAGCAGACCAACTTCTGTAATTAATGCACAAGGACGCCCAGGTCCATCTGCACAAAAGCATGCTGCTTTTTAAAAAACAATTCAAGTAAGAGTTCTCTTTCCTATTTTTCCTACCAAAATGGACGATTTCACATTTATTATAATTGAGCTCCATCTACCAGATCTTGGCCCACTAACTTCAACTACTTATGTCCCTTTGTAAAGTTTAACACTCCTCTGCACACTTTACTCTGCCACTCATTTTAGTATCATCTGTAATCTTTGAGACACTACACGTGCCCTGCTATTCCAAATCATTTATGCAAGCTGCGAAGAATTGCGGTCCCAGCACCGATCCCTGAGGCACTCCACTATTCACTGATCAGCAACCAGAAAAACAATCATGTATTCCCACTCATTGCTTCATGTTCGTTAACCAAGACTCTATCCATGCTAATACATTACTCGTAATGGCACACCTTACGCAGCAGCCTTTTTGGCGTCACTGTATCGAATGTCTTTTGGAAATCTCAGTACACCACACCTACTGGGTCCCTGCAGTTGTAATATCTTCATAGAATTCCAGTAGGTTAGTTACACGTGGCCTGCCTTTCATGAACCATCACTGTGTCTGCCCAACGGGACAATTTCTATCAAGATGCATTGCCATTTATTCCTTGATTACAGATTGAAATATATTCACCTACAGCTGTTATGCTAACGGGTCTATGATTCCCCACTTTTTGTCTACCTCCTTTTTTAAACAATGGTGTGTGAACTCCTGTTTTCCAATTTGCTGGAATTGCATCAGAGACCAGTGAATTCAGAAAAACGTCCACAAGTGCAGTTGCTATTTCTCTCATCACCTCTGTTAGTACCTTGGGATACATTCTATCAGGGCCAGGAGTCTTATCTACCTTTGGCTCCATTAGCTTGCCCAACACTATCTCTGTTTTGGGAATGGTTGTTTCCAAGTACTCACTTACCTTCCTCTCTGACAATTGCTGATATGTTATTAGTGTCCTTCATTATGTAGACGGACTAAATAACTCTTCAACTCCTCATCCATTTCCTCATATCCCTTTACTGGATACCCCTTCTCTAAAGGACCATTGCTTACCTTAGCAATTCATTTCGTTTTGTATATTTATAGAATATCTTGCCATCTGTCTTTATATTCTGAGGTAGTTTACTCCCATAACCTATCTGATGGGTCTTGATACCTTTTTTTGTTGCTTTATTTTGACATTTAAAGTTTTCCCAATCTTCTATTTTCCCACTGGACCTTGCCATTATTTATGCCATTTATTTTAATTTGATAGCCTCCCTTATTTCTTGAGACATTCCCGGCAGATTACACTTTTCCTACAGTCCTTCAATTTCACTCTTATATGCTGTTGCTGAGAACGTTGAAAGATTGCTTTGAAAGCCTTCCACTGTTCATTAACAGTTCGACTATAAAGTCTTCACTTCCAGCCATCTTTACCCAACTCCTCTCTCATCCTATTGCCATCTGCATCCTCGATATAGGATTTTACCTTCTCACCTTTTACCTGTATTCTAAATTAAACCATACTTTCAATCCAATAATTTCTCCCAAAACATTTTTTATTAATTTCATTCTTTTTTTCTGACGAGAGTTAGTCTTCCCAGTCTTGCTGGGAAGATTTAATTTGTTTCATTTGTTTCCTTCTGTGAAGACAGAACAGAAGTAGTTGCTTAATAGTTCTGCCATTTCCCTGCTCTCATTCTCTATTCTCTGGGTTCAGAGTGTAACGAAGCTGCACTTGTTTTCTCTTATCTTTTCCATTGATTGTTCACCTTATAACTCTTATTAATGTTGTCTTCAGAAACACAGCAATTCATGTCCACACCATATAATCACAGGAGCATAGCCTCTGCACCGTCAGAAATACAGCACAATCTACATTAGTTCCACTCTCCTACACCAGGCCTGTAGCCGGGAATGTTATGACACTTTATGAGCTCTCCTAAGTAGGTTTTTAGCAGTTATGAAGTTACCACGATAACTCCCCTCTCAGGAAGTACATTCCAGACGCCAACACGTTCTGGGTGAAAAGCAATCAGCAAATCCTCTCTACATCTCAAACCCTTCGCTTTAAAAGTGTGCTCCCTTGTTCTTGGCCCACTGACGAAAAGGAACAGCTACTGTCTATCCACCCGGTCCATGCTCCTCATAATCGTATCCTTCTGAATCACATTCCGCTCAGAATTCTGTGCTCCAATTTAAATAACCCGAGCTTACCCAGCCTCTCTCCAAAGCTGATATGCTCCATCCCAGAGAACATCCTGGTGAATCTCCTCTGCATCCCCTCCAGTACAGTCACATCCTTCCTGTAATGTGGCTCCCAGAACACCACACAGTATTACATCTTGGCCTAACCAATGTCCTGTATTAGTATTGTAATCCATGTCTCGATGTGTAAAGGTTATATTTACTATTCCAAACGCCTTGTTAACTCCACTATTACCCTGTCCAGTCCCAATTAAGGATGTGTGGAGAAGCACGCTCTGAACTGCCTAGTGTGCTGCCATTCATTGAGTACTCCCCTATCTAGTTCATTCTTCCAAATTGCACCACCTCATATTTATCTGGGTTACATTCCATCTGCCATTGATCTGCTTATCTGGCCATTCCATCTGTATTTTTCTGTAACATAAGACCTACCCGCTCACTGCCAACCACCCGTGCAATCTTTGTGATAAATGCAAACTCACGTACCACACTTCCCCACGCCCTCCACTTTTATATCTACATTATTTATGAGTATCACAAATAATAAGGGTCACACCATTGACACGTATACTACACCACTGGACACTGATGTCGATTCACACAGTTTCCAGAATCACCCTCTTTGTCCTGTCATAAAGACATTCTGAATGTCACTTACCAAGTTACCCTTGATACCATGAGATTTTCCTTTCTTTATCAGTCTCCCATGTGGGGCTTTGTCAAAGGCCTTGCTGAAAAAAAAAACATACGATCAACCTTCTCGAAAAAAGATCAATAAAATTCGTTCGGCATGACTCCCCTCTGATGACTATCCCTCTCGAAATGAAGATCCATTTTCTCCCACCCTATTTTCCCCAATAGTTTTACTGACACTGATCTGATACCCACTGATCTATAGTTCCCTGGTCTACCTGCACCAACCGTTCCTGTAAAAGGTGTTCTGCGTTCCTCTGGCCCCTGCCCTGTGACCAGAATTTACTTAAACATTCGGGTCAGGGCCTTGCTCCGACAGCAGTTTGTGATACAACACAGCCAGACCTGTGGACTTGTCCAATTTTATACCAGCCAAAACTATCAATCCTTGCTCGTATTTCATATCAATCTGCCCACGGGTTTCCCAGTCGATCTTCTTGAACTATGCCTCTTCCTTCTCCTGCGTAAAACAGATGTAAATCTCTTATGTCACAATCTATCAATGTTCTCCAGTTTCGCACACTGATTATCCTCTTGGTTTCTAATGGGCTCTAATTATTCCCTGGTTATTCTCTCCTACTTGAGGTCCTTGTGGAATACCCCTGTGTGTGAAGTTTTTTAAAGCTACATTTCGATCACGTCTCAGTCTCTGAAAATCTACAGAATACAGGCGGAGTTCCCTCATCGGACAATCTTGCCGTCCGAGGGGTTAATCTCGAGAATGTACATTCAGTATATGGGATCAGTATGTTTTACTTAGATCAGAAAATCAAAACTGTACACAATACTCCAGGTACAGTCTCACCAACACGATGTGTCACTGGTGCAGAACTTCACTTCTACTCGGAGCGAATTACTACAGAAGCTGGGATCCGAACTGAAACCAATGCTACAGATCACAGCGAGTTAGCCAGCATGAGTGGAGAGAGCGGACAGAGCTCTTCATCGTCTATATTCTGATTCCCTTCAAACAAAATGAAACTCAAATTTTACCTTCCCCCGTTTGCATATGTTCTTTCCAATACAATTTGGCTTTATTGTTTTAAGGCTAACATATCGTATGATTTTTTTTTTTAAATCCTCCTGATATCCAACTATACTCTATCAACTTGTTCTCCATTGTTTATATCGACAAGGAATATCTTCAAGCAAAAACTTGTTAAATGTTGCCTTCCCTTTCAAAAATCTAACATAGTTCTCTAGACGTTTGCTATAACATTCCAAGTGCCCAATATCACATTCTTTATAATAAATTCCGACAGATTCTCCACTGTGAACATTATGTTAACTGGTCTGTAGTTCACCATTCGCCCAATTCGGTACTTTGTAAATCCTTGGAATGCATTTATAACCTTCCAAGCTGAATACGGAAAACATACAGTGATTCACAATGCAACTATTATGTCTATTCCTGCTTTCTCTGAAATTCTGGTATGAATTTTGGTCTGTTAGACGTATCAATACAGTTATGTTTTCAAAAGCTACCTCGTCACTGATATGAATTATTTTAGTCTTCAGTTACACAAGTTCCATGGCCACTAGGTATTTCTGGGAGATTTTCTGGAGCTTTCTCCTTGAAGTCAGGCATAAAGTAACTGTTTAGTTTCCTTATCATTTTTTTTCTGTTCTCCACAATAAATTATCCTGTCCATACATTCACTGTCCCACATTTGACCTTGCTCTTATTTTCCTTTCAAATATTGATGGCAGTTTTTCATCAGTCTTTTTGTTTCTGGTTAGTTTGCATTCTTGTTCTCTGTCTAATTTACTTATAAGTTTATCAGTCTTTCTTCGCTGCGTCCAAAATTTCAATGAATCCACAATATATGACTCTTTTCTCAGGCACATTCATCGATCTAATGAAATTTTTAACTTCTTTTATTCACCATCATTATGTCCCGTTTTACAGATTACAGATTACATTACAGTGTGGAAACAGGCCCTTCGGCCCAACAAGTCCACACCGACCCGCCGAAGCGAAACCCACCCATACCCCTACATTTACCCCTTACCTAACACTACGGGCAATTTAGCATGGCCAATTCACCTGACCCTGCACATCTTTGGACTGTGGGAGGAAGCCGGAGCACCCGGAGGAAACCCACGCAGACACGGGGAGAACATGCAAACTCCACACAGTCAGTCGCCTGAGGCGGGAATTGAACCCGGGTCTCAGGCGCTGTGAGGCAGCAGTGCTAACCACTGTGCCACCGTGCCGCCCAGCTTTTGCGAATTATACCTTGGAGGGATATATATATATATATATATATATATACAGTAGACCTTACAGTGTTTCTGTAAATAACAGACATTGCCTGTCTTTCATTAATTCATTTAACATACTTTTCAGATTCACCAAATTTCTTCTCATATCTTAATGGCTTGCCATGATTCAGGTATATACCCGAAATATAAGAAAAAAAGTGTTTGTATTCAGACATCATATAAAATTCAATATATTAAGATCACTATTCCCAAAGGCTCCTTTACAGCAAAGTCTTCGATTTGCTCTTCTGATCACACAACACCAACTCTAAAATTGCCTGATCAACAGCTCGTTGCTCAACATACTACTAAAGCAACCCAGCTCAGACACACTCAACATTAACATTCACTTGATTAAACACTGATTAGATATAATTTCAAGCTATCCATTATTACTGCAGTATCCACAAACCCGTATGTCTAATTCCTGTTTTATGACATATTTACATTTCTATTGCAGCTTTCACTTTGATACATAACTCCCATGAACGTTGCTTCCCCTTGCTGTTCCTAAGATCCACCTCACCAGATTCTGTGGAATCTGAGTGACGTGGGTTTTGGGGAGGTTAATGGTAGATTCAGGCGAGATGTTTGGCGAAGCATATATTATTATTTAAATAATCTCACCACATCTTACCTGTTCCTCTCAAGTGTCATTGTGAGATTTTCTCCAGCTCTCCCATTATGCTGGTGAAGAGACAGCTGAGCCTGCTCTAACCTGGGTGGGAACCTTACAGCAGGCTGGTAGAGTGTTGCTGCTGCTGTAACGGATCCTGGTGAGATCACATCTGGAGTACTGTGCACAGGTTTAATCTCCTTCCTGAGGAAAGGATATTGGAATTAACTGAGATTATTCCCTCAACTGGTTTCTGCAATAAAGGTGTTAATAATAAAATCTCTGCAGTGTGAAACCAAGCCATTTTGACCCATCGACTCCACACTGATCCTCCGAAGACCATCCCATCCAATTCCACCACCCACCCCATCCAATCTTGTAACCTGGCATTTTCCATAACTAATACACATGGCCTCCATATCCCCGAACATTATGGGTAATTTAACGTGGCCAAACCACCTAACATGCACATCTTGGGACTGTGGGAGGAATCTGGAGACTGAAATTGAATCTGATTCTCTGATGCTGTGAGGCAGCAATGCTAACCACTATGCTACCAAATGTGGTCAACACAACTGGTCTGCACAGTTCAGTCTTTGAAAAGTGACATTTGGGCAGGGAGATTTCATAACTCCCCAAATCTGTCATTGAGCAACAGGAGGAGGACATTGAGGTCTTGAGCGGCTTGGTCAGAAACAGGTGCAGGACATTCAGGCCTTCAGGACTAATGTCACAACACCAGGAGGACTTTCAGCCCATCGTGTGTGTAAAGCCAGAACACAATGATTCCATTTAGTCACTCATGCCTCTTATACAGCAACTGCAACAGATGTTTTACAGCCTTTTGCTTGTTACAATGGAATTGTGAAAGGGAACGTAGAGGTTATAGAAAGGGGAGGATTCCGAATAACCAGCTTCACTGGGAAATGAAAAGTAGTGAAAAAACTATTGGGAATGAAGACAAAATGTTAAAATACGTTATGGAGGAATTAATAACTGGAGATTTCCAAAGCCAAGCCACAATCCAGCACAGTCGACATAGTTTTATGAAGGATAAATCATGTTTGAATGATTAGACTAACTTTCTTTAAAGAAAGGGTAACAAGCAAGATGGATAATGGGGATCCTATAGATGGATTATATCTGGACTTCCAGACATGAGTGCGTAACGTGCATCTTAAAATATTAATATGCAAGCCAAGAACACATGAGATTAGGAACAATTTACTTGCTTGAGAGAGGATTGGCTAACCAGTAAGACATAATATGGTGCCGCTGGTTTTGGACTGGGTTGCGCAAGGTCAAAAATCAAATGACACCAGGTTAGAGTCCAATGGGTTTATTTGTAAACACAAGGTTTCATTGCGCTGCTCCTTCAGCAGGTGTAAGAGAGAGGAAGACATTAAACACAAAGTTATAAGGGAAAGATCAAAGAGTTGCACAACTCATGTAACTGAATTGTCCACAAACCTAAGATGGCTCTTAAGTACTTAATCATTTAGAATGGAGGTGCGAGTTTGATTGATTAATATGCAAATCGCAGAATTTATTTCAAGTCACTGCCTGGAGATACCTTCAGGTACTATCAATGTAAATGAAGTAACACTTGCGGTCAGACAATGTATTCTAAGCGTGAGGCCTTGTTTGGAATCTGTCTGTGTCTTGACCTGGAGTCAGACTGATTTGATTTACAAAGTAGGAGTAGCACGTATGCATATGAGTGAGTGAGGCGTGTGTCTGTTTGAAGGGAAAAGAGAGACACTGTGTGTACATGAGAGAGAGTGAGGTGGAGTGTGCGTCTGAGCGCGGGAGGGAGAAAGAGAGGCTGTGTGTGCATGCGTGTGTGACAGAGTGGAATGCGTGTGTGGAACGTGAGAGCGGGGAGTGTGAATGTGTGTGAGGGGCTGATAGGGAGAGTGTGCATCATTGTATGTAACGGTGAGAGTGAGAGTATGCGCTTGTCCAGGCTACGATACAGACAGATATTGCTGATCCCTTTCCGCACACATACTCACTCCGTGGTTTCAGTGCTTTCCCTCTCTGTAGCCATTGCTCCATTTGTTGTTCATGTTACAGACCCAGATGCTGTAACTACAGTCCCCGTGCTCCATCCAGATTTGGGTCACCAAATCCTCGGGTCTCCCTGAATGTCTGAGGCAACTCACATCACAACCTCCAGCAAACCATCCCCAGCAGCTCCACTAACCTTTCAATAACTGGAGTCAGCCACAAGCCTCTCAGCTACAATTTAGATGCCTGGTCCTTTACAATTATACTCAAGGGTTTTCCTCGTGTTCCTGACCGCACGATCAACTGAGAGAGACAAACAGAGGCGTTCTGCGAGCAGGCGCATACCAAATTTCAAACTTGTGACTCAAAGCTCCTGGAACACCTGTCCATGGAGCACCACATGGGACATATCGAGAAGTGAACAACAGCCTGACACACACCATTTCTATGTTTCTGAGCTTCACCATGCCAGCAATCGATACAGGAGAGAGTCAAAAGCCAAAGCCAGGGAAAGATACAGAAAAAAAAACTAATAATTAATTCACTGATAACTTGGTGAAAATGTGGATAAGGAGATGGGGCGATTGGAAGAACTGGATAAGTGAGACAACAGTCGGCCCAATCTTAAGAATGCACACATTGTGAATGCGGACATTGCCAGATCAGCTGCAATGGTCCATTGCTTCAAAGTTTGAATCTTCTTCACAGAACCAGCCCAGATATCATAAACTGGGGTAAGGTGACTGCAAAGATTGAGAGCTATGCAGACCGTGCTGGTGGACTACTCCATAAACCGGACTATCTGCTCAGCATGGGGAGCATTGCAAACGTTTCCAGGATATTGCAACCCTCTACCACCACCCTCGGTCTCCAGCCTTTGAGCCAATTTTGTATCCAAATGGCTAGTTCTCCATGTATTTCATATGAACCAACCTTGTTATACAGATGACCATGTACAATGTTGTTCAACACCTTACTGATGTCCCTATCGACAATGTACACTTCTCTACCTCAATTCATCTTCTTAGTCGCTTCTTCAAAAAATCTCAGTCAAGTCAGTGAGACACAATATTGCTTGCACAAAGCCATGTTGACTATCCCTAATCAGTCGTTACCTTTCAAAATGCGTGAAAATCCAATGCCTTGTAATCCCCTCCAACAACGTACCCACCACGAACGTCAGGCTCACTGGATTTTCCTTATTACCATTCTTAAATCATTTAACTAATGGCACCACGTTAGCCAACCTCCAGTCTTCCGGCGCTTTTCCTGTGGCTATTGATGATAGCAAGGGGCCCATCAATCATTTTCCTAGCTTCCCACAGAGTATAGCTAACATCTAATAAAAACCAAGGCATTTTTCTTCCTTTGCATGATTTAAGATCCCCAGCAGCTCCTCTGTAATACAGACGGTTTCCTCGATTTCAATACCTATTCCTCAAGTTCCCTCGCTTCCATATCCTCCTGCACAGTAAATACTGATGCAAAATATTCGTTCAGTACCTCCCCCATTTCCTGTGGTTCTGCACATGGGCAGCCTTGCTGATCTTTAAGGCTGTCCTATTCTCTCCATAATTACTCTTCGTCCTTGATGTATTTGTAGAATTCCTTTGGATTCTTCTTAACTTTATTTGCCAAAGCTATCACATGTCCCCTTTTTATGCTCCCAGTTTCCTTCTTCAGTATTTTCTTGTTGCCTTCAGTCTCTTCTAGTGATTCACTTTAAATCATGAATTAAGAGGCTAATGATGACCATTCCGATTGTTGGAAAATCCATCTGGTTCACGGAAACCCTTTAAGGAAACGAACTGCCATCCTTACCTGGTCTGGCCTACATGTGACTCCAGATCCACAACAATGTGGTTGACTGTTAATTGCCCTCTGGGTAATAGATGCTTGCCTAGCCAGGGACGCATTCATCCCATGAATGAATTAAGAAAGAAAATCTCAATTCCTGCTGTCTATACCTGACATATCTTTCCCTCTTCTCTGTGACCAGAACCTCAATAACTTCAATCCTTCAGCATTTCTTACGTGTACCAGCCTTACCCTTCATCCTAACAGGAAAATAATGTCTCTGTACTCCTGACATTTCATTTTCGAAGGCTTCCCACTTCTCAACTGGCCCCCTTCTCTGCGAGTATCTGCCCCAATCGACTTTGGAAAATTCTTGATTAATATCACCAAAAATGAATTTTCAACAATTTAGAACTTTATGTTTGAGACCTGTTTCATCTTTTTCCATCTCTATTTTGCAACTAATAGAATTATGATGACTTGCCATAATGTGCTCTTCCACTGACACCTCAACCACCCCCTCCTCACTGCCTTATTTCCCAAGCATAAGTGACGTTTAGCTCCTTCCGTGCGATGGAGACCATTGGTCAAGCAGCTGCAGCCTTGTCACTGGGATTGGGGTCTGCAGAGTCTTCAACTCATTGGGTTGAACTAAACAATAATTTATCTCAGTGACATTTTCATTGAGGGATCGTCTGCACGAGGCTGAGCTAGTTTCCTGGTGCTATCTTATCGAACTTAAATCATTAACTACCCACCCACCTCACATTCAATACCAGCCCGATTCTCCCATCCATCATGGCTGGAGGTACTCACCATCGCCCGGATGCCCTTGGATATTCCGTGATCCCTGAAAATGGTGCCACTATTAAAGGGCCAATGGGCACATGGTTGAGCTTTCTCAGTTAGGAGCTGCCTTGCACAGTTAACCCCGAGCATGGCAGATAAGGGGCAATTTCACCACGGTTTATCAACGAGGCACGGAGGTCCTGGTGGATGTGCTAGTACAGAGGGGGACCATTCTCTTCCCGGGGGGTGGAGGGGGGCACACCACCAGACCCACTGAGCACTGTCTGAGCTCAGTGCAGTATCTGCGGTCTGAAGAAATGTTCAGCAATACAGGACCAGCATCAATAACCTTCCCCGCTTTGTCAGGATAAGTGTTATTGTATTCTCTCTGCTCCCTCACACTCACTGTATATCTGTTATACCACCAACACACGAACAAGGCTAATGCTCCACCATTCTCACTGCTGCAAGCAGCACCTTCCTTCTCTCTCTCTTTCCACTCCACACTGTCTCCCTCATTCGTAACAATGCTTGCATACAACACTATGGACTGACTCCCTCTGGACACACTTCAACATCTCCCCCCCCCCAACCCACAACAGCACGTACAGCAGGGACCCCCACTCCCACCTTCACACCGTCCCTTCATTTCTTGCATTCCAAGAGAAACAGCCTGGAATAGGACGGAAAGGGACAAACCAGGTGGTGGAGTGCCCGATGTCCATCTCTCCCCACCACCACCCGTACCTGTGTGTCTGTATTTGACTCTGTGAGTATCTATATGTACGTGCAGGTCTGACCGTCTCTGTAGTGCTGAAAATGAAACAATCTCTCCCTCAGCTGGCCTCCCCACCCTACTGCAGTAACAGCGGCAGAGAGTGACAACCCTCGAGTATTCAGTCCGGGAGGGAGAGAGAGTGAGAGAGCTCATAGCACGATCCAAATTGATAGCACCATCAACACACACACACGAGCAGGCTCGCACACGCAAAGGTGGTAGATGGAATGTTGCAAATATACTTGGGCCTTTCAGAATGGAAATGCTCATCTCTGAGTGAACCATTTTGTCAGGAGATGGCATGAATTGATTTCTCATTCTGTGATTTGAAATGCTTAAAACTTGTGTGTGAAAATATTGAGAAGTCCCGAAAAAGGCCCAGTAGTGTCGCCAATGACACAGGAACAACATTGCTCAGTATCGAGCAAAACTACTCTATGCTTCCAAAGATATTATTGGAAAAATCAAACGCCCGTGCAATTTGAGAGATTCACAGTGAATGATTTGTTATCTTCCGAGTGAGCAAAAAAAAACTCTGCCGTTGATGCAGTGGTGTGGGGAGGCCAGCAGAGGGTAGTATTGTATGAATCTAATCACAAATCTCAGAGGCGAGCACTGCTGCCTCACAGCGCCAGGCACCCGGGCTCGATTCGACCCTCAGGCGATTGTCTGTGTGGAGTTTCACATTCGCTCCGTGTCTGCGAGGGTTTCCACCAGATTGTCCTGTTTCCACCCGCAGTCCAAAGGTGCGGATGTTAGGTGAACTAGCCATGCTAAATTGTCCTTAGTGCACAGGGATGTGTAGGTTAGGGGCATTCGTCATGAGTAAACGTAGGATAGCATTTGAACTGGTCTGGGTCGGTTACTCTTCGAAGTGTCAGTGTGGATGTGGTGGGTCGAAGGGCCTGTTTCCACACTGTGGGAACTCTATGAACTCTGCGAACTCGAGGAACAGACAGAGAGAGAGGAGGAGCGAGACTTCGATTCCAATTTCAATCTATTTACTTCAAAAACAACTTTGCACAGAGATGCAGACAGAGGTACACACAAACTGAGATACTGACACTAACACATAACAGAGATATGCACACAGATATGGACGTTTATACACAAACACACGAACATAACCCCACATACAGGCACACACTGTCTTTCATACAGAGATATATACGTTTTTATTAAGCAGTTATCAATGATCAATCTTAGAAAGCAGGAGAATGGGGTTGAGAAATATTTTAGCAGCGATCAAATGTCATGGCAGGCAAGATGGGCTGAATAGCCTAATTCTATTTCCAGGGTTCATTGCTCATGTGATCTTGTGGTGCCTGGAATTGTCTTTCAACGAAGTCAGTGCAGGCTGAATTTGGTAAATATTTGATTTAGGAGCGTTAATGAGAATGTGGACAGGCTTTATGGGCTGAATGGTCGATATATGTTCCTAATTGTCCACTCCTTATATATCAAAGGAGTGGTGATTCATTTGAGGGGAACACATTTTGAGAATAAGGACATTCCCATTTCTGACAGAGACAGGGATGTTCCTTTCTCTTTAGGTTTGTATGATCTGTGCTGTTCTCATGCCGAAGTAGCAAGGTTCAGTTCCATAGATCTTTGGTGAACAAGAGAATCCATGTTTATTGGGAACTGGCAGGAAGGTGATGTTTCGTTACAATCACATCAACAATGCACATTCTGAATGGTGCAGCAGGCGCGAGGGGCTGAATGGCCAGCTGCTGACCCTAACCCATATGTTGTTCTCTGAACCACTCAGTAATGCTACAGAGATAAAGAAAGATCCCATTCAGCCAGTCAGCATCGTTATAATGAGACAGACGGAGACCATTCTGCCCTCTAAGGGTTTACACAGGAATAGATTGAAGTCATTCAGTCGGCTAAGTACATTACACAGTGTAGGATGAGGCCATCCAACCTTTCTCGCTTACTGCCCAGGAACAGGGGAAACCTGGTAAACTATCAGGGAATAAGCATTCAGGATAAATGTTTATATTCAGGTTGTAAAGTTGTAACTTGGTGGAGTGCCTCAGGGATCCGTGTGACGTTATCAACAATGTATAATCTATACCAATGACTTAGATGAGAGGACTGATTGAATTGGAGCTCAATTAGTTCATTTACCAAGATAGTCATTTAACAGCATATGGAGACTCCGCAATGGGATACCGACAGGGGAAGTTAGTGAGCAAACTTTGGCAGTGCTCAGCACAGATAAAATAATAGGAACCTACTTAAATGAAGGGAACATCACAGAACACATTGGTACGGAGTGATGTGTGTGTCTCGGTCCATGAGTCATATAAACCCAGTCAGCAGATTAGGGAAGTGTATTGAATGATGCTGTTTCATGCAAAGGCAATCGGGTATACTCATCGGGATGTTTTGCTGCATCTGTACATGACAATGCTGAGACTACATCGAATGTATTGTATGTAGTAAAGAACCCTGAAATTGAAAGAGAAAAAAAATGCAAATGTTTTGGAAACTTTTCACAGATGCTTCGCTTTACTCCTTGCGACAATGAAGGCCTGATAGAATCATAGTGTCATACAGCACGGAAACAGACCCTTCATTGCAGCTCATTTGCACCGACCAGATATTCCATCTGATCTAAAACCATTTGCCAAAATTAACCCATGACTCGCTAAACCCTTCTTATTTATATACCCATCCATTGCCTCTTAAATGTTGTAATTGTACCAGCCTCCACCACTTTCGCTGCCAGCTCGCTCCATACACGCACTACCCTCTGTGTGAAAAAGTTACCACTCAGGAATCTGTTTAATTTTCCCCTCTCACTTTAAATCGTTGCCCTCGGGTTTGGACGCCTCCAGCCTCGGAAATTAACCTTGGCTGATCCCGCATCCATGCCCCTCATAGCCTCTACAAGGTCAGAGTACTTCAGACCTGAGAATGAGAGCTGATCATATTGAACCATATAAGACCCTGAGGAGAGTGTATTGAGGCGGAGCTGAGGGATGAGAGAATAAAACTAAGGATTTAATTTTAGAAAACAACACAATCATTTTAACACAGGTACTATGAAGACATGAATTTATTGTACAAAAATTATGCAGACACATATAAATATACCTTCAAATTATAAATTACAAATCATTTATAAATGGAACAATTAATAGGGATGGAGTAATTCAATCAGGAGAATGTTCAACCAGACCTTACCTAGTCCATGTTGGGGTTTGGGTCACATTATTGCATGTTTCAGATCAGAGAGGGAGCAAATGCAAACTGTCGTAGAAGCAATGGCCATTGCTCCGTCTCTAATTGTACTTCTCTACAGCAAAATAAGAGAGCTGAAAACCAGTCAGCCATCTTTAGCACACTTTGAGGGTTCCTGTTGAGGATTCATTGGAATCTCTCCGCTGCATGCAGCAAAGGGAATTCAGCCAAATCTAACTGTTCCAGGAAGAAACCCCAATGCTAGCAGCATCTGTGAGGCAGAATAACTTCAGAGGCAGAATAACAATTGAAACTCTCTCAATCTTGCTTTTATTCTGAAATTAACTGTTATTTGGACAAAGCTCTTTCGAATTAATATTCTGCACAGTTCCATTATTTTCGGTTTGCCTTCAGACATGCGTGTGCATGTGTCTACGTATGCATGTTTCTGTGTCTCCGATTTATAGAAAAATAAATGTTGATGTATATATTGTCGATGTTCAAACTGTATATCATTTATGTATCCATCGTAATTCGACTAACTTTGCTTTGGATTTAGATTAGTTATTTTTACAAATTTAAGAAACCTGTCTGACTTGCTCCTAACACTGAACATGACCCAGTCTGAGACGGATATCATTTACCATATCACACACTTAATAACACTGATAATTTGCCGTAACGTCTGGAGGTGTGGGACTAGAAAAAGAAGCAATGATTCTCTAACGTCGGTAGGAACAGGGTGAAGGAGAATTTCTCAAAAGGCCACTTGAGTGGGAATTTCTCCTACCAACAGGTTTGTGGTATCTGTGTGTTTTCATTTATTCAAAGGTGTGTTAGTTAAATATTTGACGGGAAAGTGACTCAAGGATAATGAACTGCCGATAGGAACGTGGGGCTGAGACCACAATTTGATCAGCCACAACCTTAGTGCCTGGTGGGGCAGGGACCCACACCTGTTCCTCAGTCCTAATTCGCCCCATCCATTCAGCCCCTCAATGTGCTACGAACGAGCAGTTGGAGACCACTTACTCCTAGTACATGGTGCACAGAAACTGAGGAGACAATTCCGCCCCTGAATACAGTCAAACATGATTTGGTGCTGATCGGAAAACGTTCTTGGGAAAAAGAGTTGGTGTTACTCTCTATACAGAAGTTCCATTGTCTCCATTTATTTGTCATGTTGTTGATGCAGATTCATAGTGAATAATGACCACATACTGTACCCAGAAATAGCTCACAAAATCCTCTGGTCTCTTTGACTACAACATTCCTTCACAGGACAGCCAGGGAAATAACAACGATGAACCTTCCATTAACAGAATGCAAGAACATGAGAAGCAGGAGTAGGCAATGGGATCATGGCTGATCTGCTCTAAGCCCCAACTCCTGGAGTGCCTGCCGTGTCAAACATCCATCTATCCCTGTCTTCCAACTACCTCATTGATCTATCTCCCCGTCCTCTGTGGAATAGTGACGTCCAGACGGTCACTCCCCTTTGTGAGAAGGAAACACACCGCAACTATACACCGTGACCTATTGACATCAACAAAATATATAAAAACCAGGTGACTGGCCCTGACAACAAGGCAGTATTTAACTGAGGATGGTATCAAATAACCTGAATAAAATTGAACATAATGGAAATGAAGCGTAACCTCCCCACAGGTTGAAGTGATTCAGCACAAAGGAGCTGTTTGTAGTTCTTCGACATGTCCCACCTTAGTCTCGGGACATCTCTGCGGGAGATGCACAGCACAAGGATCCTCATTTGCGCCACGGTGTCTTCCCTCCAACAGAATCTCTGAAGTGGAGTTGTTGACTGAAAATCATACAATGTTTAGAATAATGTTACCCCCTCAGCTCCGGAAGCAGCATGTGTCCATGTGCAGGAAGACCCAGACTGCATTCAGCCTTGTGCATTTGAACTGTCGGTAACATTCATGTAACAGTCCTGCTGGACACTGTGCGTTACCAGAGTAAAGAGAGGTGCTCATTCAGGTCCTCAAGCTCACTTCACAGGAATATGAGGAGGCAATTCTGCCCATCAATGTTATTGGATAAGAATAGGGATAGCCCATTCATTCTCTCCTGACTATTACACAGGAAGATAAGGAGCCCAGTCAAACACATGAGCTGCTAAACAGGAAACACGGTTTGCCCAGTCAGGTTCTTGAGCGTCTCCAATGACATCAGGAGGTGGCAATTCAGCCACTCAAGCCCATTGTACAGAAATAAGAGGATGTTATCTATGACCAAACGAGACAAACCAATGAAACAGAGGCTGCACGGATAGACTGCTCTATGTCGTTCCTCCTGGCTCCATTGGTAATGGTACACAATAGATACATTAATATGGTTCGTTGACGGGGAGGGGGGTGAACATCTCCGAGAAGGCAGACCGGTATTCCCAGTGGAGGTCGGAAGCTGTTGGGAACAGTAAACATTTTAGGCATTTCAGCTGCTGACTGATTTGTGAACAATGTGACTTTCAGTGCAGTGTCACACACCAATTGCACATTGAGGCAATGAGAGTCCATTCAGAGCCTGGAGCTCTCTCCCAACTAACTTAGGAGCTTCACAGAGGTACACAAACTAAAATGAAGCATGCATCATGGGCAAAATGCAATTTCTCATGCCATCAATGTCTTTCTCTGGATGTAATGTGTGTTCGTCCATAATCTTCAAGATTCAATGCAGTCAACTCTTATTCTCTCACGGTACTGCAAATTAAACATCAATTTCCTGCACACTCTCTTCATGTTACCATCATCCCAGAGATTATTCTGATAAAACAGCTTTGCACTGCCTCTGTGACAAGGAGATCACCGCGTTATAAAGGTCAGAAAGTCTGTCCACAATAGCCCAAATACTGCCTCAACAACACTCCACTACTACATATGACTCATTTTGTAATGAAGGCTGGCATTTCATTTCCTGTCCTGATTAATGGATGCAATGCATGAATTCTGTTTGTGACGCGTGACCAAGGAGATTCCGGTCCTTTTTGCCAAAAGCACTTCCCAACCTCGCACCTTCTAATAAATACAACATGAAAAGGAAAGTATATGTTAATAAAAAGAACAAAGAATATGTACAGCCCAGGAACAGGCCCTTCCGCCCTCCAAGCCTGAGCCTATCCAAATGTACCTGTCAGTCAATTCCTAAGCATTTGTAACTCTCTGCTCCCCACCTACTCATGCATCTGTCCAGACGCATCTTAAATTAATCTACAGTGCCTGCCTGTACCATCTTTGCTGGCAACGCGATCCAAACGCCCACCACCCCTCTGTGTGAAGTACTTGCCGTGTGTATCCCCCTTAAACTTTCCATCTCACACCTTGGAAGCGTGACCTCTCGTTATTGAATCCTTCACCCTTGGAAAAAGCTTGTCTCTCTCCACCCTGTCTATTCCCTTCATGATTTTGTAAACCTCATCCAGATTTCCCCTCAATCTCCTTTTTCCAAATGAAAATAAACCTAACCTACTCAAACTTTCTTCATAGCTAGCACCTTCCATACCAGGCAACATCGTCGCAAACCTTCTCTGCACCCTCTAAAAAGTCTCCCTATCCTTTTGGTAATGTGACGACCAGAATTGTACACAGTATTCTAAATGCGGCTGAACCAATGTCTTGTACAATGTTAACATGACTTGCCAGCTCGTGTATTTAGTACCCCATCCAATGAAGGCAAGCAAACCATATGCCTTCTTGACTACTCTATCCATCTGTACAGCAACATTCAGAGTACAATGGACCTACACTCCCAGATCTCTCTGCCCAGCAATTTTTCCCACGGCTCTTCCGTTCATTGCGTAATTCGCTCTAGAATTAGTCTTGCCTACTAGCATCACCTCACATTTTTCTGGATTGAAATCCATCTGCCACTTTTCCGCCCAACTCTCCAGTCTATTTATATCCTCCAGTATTCTGTGACAGTCCCTTATGCTTTCTACTACTCCACTAATCTTCGTGTGATCTGCGAACTTGCTGATCATACCAACAATGCCCTCTTTCAGATCATTTATATGTATTACAAACAACAGTGCCCCAACAGTGGCCCCTGTGGAACACCACTGGTGACCTTTCTCCATTTCGAGAAACTCCCTTCAACTACTACTCTCTGTCTCCTATTTCTCATACAGTTCTTTAGCTACCTCGAGGGAACACCCTGCACACCATATGACTTCAATTTATCCATTAGTCGACCATGGTGAACCTTATCAAACGCCTTACTAAAGTCCATGTATATGACATCAACAGCCCTTCCTTCATTTATCAACTAGCTCACTTCCTCGAAGAACTCAATTAAGTTGGTCAGGCACGATCTCCCCCGCACAAAGCCATGTTGCCTATCACTGATAAACCCATTCTTTTCTAAATATAATTAGATCCTATCCCTCAGTACATTCTCCAGCAACTTTCCCAACACTGACGTCAGGCTCACTGGTCTTTGATTACCCGGAATATCCCTACTACCCTTGCTGTACAGGGGGACAACATAAGCTACCCTCCAGTCCTCCGGCACCTCACCTGTATTCAAGGATTGCAAAAAGATATCTGTCAGGGCCCCAGCTATTTCCTCTCTCACCTTACTAAGCACTCTGGGATAGATCTCATCCGATCCTGGGGATTTGTCCAACTTAATAACCTCTCGCCTCCGCAACATATCTTTGCTACTTATGTCAACGTGATCCAGACGAATCAAAGTTTTATCTCTAATCTTAACATTCATCATGTTCCTCTCCTCAGTAAACACTGATGCAAAGTAATCATTCAGAGTCTCACCAATTCGCTCAGGTTCGACACACAGCCTTCCTTCATTATCCTTTAGTAGATCAATCCTTTCTCTAGTTACCCTCTTGCTTTTCATATTAAAATAAAATGCTTTGAGATTCTCCTCCATTCTGCTCGCTAAAGCTATTTCATAACCCGTTTAAGCCCGCTTGATTCATCGTTTAAGACTTGTGCTACTCTTCCGGTATTCCTCCAGAGCCCGTTCTGTTCTTAGCTGCCTAGACCTTAAGTATGGTTCCCTTTTCTTCTTGGCTAGTCGTACAATTTCCCCTGTCATCCACTGTTCACAAATGTTGCACTTCTTAACTTTTGCCTTTAACGGGACACGTTTATCCTGCACTATCTTTAATCTACCTTTGAAAGCCTCCCACATCTCAAATGTAGATTTCCCTTCAAACAGCTGTGTCCAATCCACATTTCTGAGCTCCTGCCTAATTTTGATAGAATTGATCTTGGCTCAGTTTAGTACTCTTCCCTTAGGACCACTCTCTTCTTTAACCACGAATATTCTAAAACTTACAGAGTTGTGGTCACTGTTCCCAAAGAAATCTCCCACCGCAACTTCTACCACCTGTCCTGGCTTGTTCTCCAGTATCAGGTCCAATATGGCCCCTTCCCTCGTTGGAATATTGACATACTTCAATAGAAAACGCTCCTGGACACTTAATACACATTCTACTCCATTCAGACCTCTGACGCTAAGTATATCCCAGTCAATGTTGGGAAAATTGAAATCTCCCATCACCACTACGCTATTGCCTCTACATATTTCCATAATCTGTTTACCTATTTGTTCTTCTACCACATGCTCACCGTTGGGAGGCTTGTCATACAGCCCAAACAATATAACTGCACACTTCTAATTTCTCAGCTCCACCCATAATGCCTCACTACCCAAGACCTCCATAGTGTGCTCCTTTAGCACAGCCGTGACATCGTTCTTGACCAGCAATGCAACTCCACCCCTCCCTTTTACTTCCCTTTCTGTCCTGTCTGAAGCGTCCAAATCATGGAAAGTTTGATTGCCAATCATCAGGCCCTTCCTTCAACCAAGTCTCTGTGACTGAAATAACATCATACTCCCAGGCAGCAATCCAAGCCCTACGTTTATCTGCCTTATGCACTATACTCCTTGCATTAAAGTAGATGCATTTCAGGCTGCCAGTTTTGTTTTTGCACTCATCTACTCTCTGCCTACTCTTCCCTTTATGAATGCTATCTTCATAATTATTACAGTCTCCAATCTTCGCATCACTGCCTACTTATTCTCTCTTCTGGTTCCCAGTCTCCTGACACATTAGTTTAAATATTCCCAACAAGCAGTAGCAAAAACTTCCCTAAGGACATTGGTTCCAGTCTGGTTCAGATGTAGACTGTCCATTTTGTAATCGTTCCACAATCCCCAGAACCTCTCCCAATGTCCAACAAATTGAGCCCCTACCTCCTACACCATCTCTCAAGCCACGTCTTCATCCTGCCTATTTGTTTCATTTCTTCACTGACTAGCACGTTGCACTGGTAGTACTCCCGACATCACTACCTTTGAGGTCCTCCTCTTTAACTTCTCTCCTAGCTCCCTGACTTCTTCTTTGAGGACCCCCATCTCGTTTTCTACTTATATCGTTGGTGCCGATATGCACCCGGACAACTGGCTATTCACCCTCCCCTTTTCGAACGCTCTGAAGCCGATCAGTGACATCCCTAATCTGAGCACCTGGGAGGCAACATACCATCCAGTACTCCAGTTTACGGCCACAAAACCGCCTATCTACTCCCCTCACAATAGAATCCCCTATAACTATGGTCCTACGAGACTTTTTCCTGCCCTTTTGAACAGCAGTGCCTGCCATGGTGCCATGATCTTGACAACTGCTGCCCTCCCCTGGTGAGCCATCTCCGCCAACAGTATCCAAAACAGTATACCTGTTTTGAGGGAGATGACCGCAGGGGACACCTGCACTGCCTTCCTACTCTTTTTCTGTCTTTTGGTCACCCATTCACTGTCACCCTCAGAAACGCTAACTGCGGTGTGATCAGTTCATTAAATATGCTATCCACGACCTCCTCAGCACTGCGGATGCTCCACAGTGAGTCCATCCTCAGCTCCAGATTCGTCATGCGGTCGAACAACAGCTGCAACTGGACACACTTCTTGCCAGTGTAAGAGTCAGGAATGTGAGCCACGTTCCTAAGCTCTCACATCAAGCAAGACGCACAGGTCGGAGTCAACCTTTGTAGTTTGGCTAAAAGGTTGTCATAGTACAGTGGAAGTTTATAGTATTCATTTACCTTACAGGCATCTTACAGTTCAACATGTTCCCTTATCCATGGTGTGTGTGTGTGTGCAGAGAGAGAGAGAGGCTGACGGGACTGCCATTGTTATTTTGGTATCATCTAATTAGATTCAGGGGCTCAGCCTTTTTTTACATGAATGTTCGCATTTAATTCAGTGTTTGTTTGGAATTGAGAATTAGCTGGAGTTCAGAATGGTTAGGATAATATAACTTGAGCAGCCATTTGAATTGAGTCTGTATCTGCTCAAATATTCCAAGTATTGACTCACAGTCCATGACTTATGAAGGAATGAATATAAAGCTGACATGACAAAGGAAGGTTAAAAAATAACCTCAGAGGACATTGGGGTGCGATAGAGAAATATAGGTTAAGTGAATAGTCAAAGACCTGACAAATAGAACTTTACGTGGATAAATTTGAAGTTGTCCATTTTGACTGGAAGAAAAGCATTTTTTTAAATAGAGGGAGATTCCTTGGTTCTGAGCTGCAGTGGGGTCAGAGTGTAATATTACCTAAATCACAAAGTGCTAGCATACAGATACAATCATAATTAGGAAAGCGAATAAATGTTTTCCTTTTATCGTGGTGGAATTTTAACACAAATGTAGAGAGCACTTACAGAAGAGACGAGAATGAAGGATTACTGTCTAAATGTCAGTGGTTGTCCATTTAAAACACATGGAGATGATTTGTTTTATCTCAAAATGTGGAAACTCTGACACATTATTAAGAGCTATGGAATATTTTAAAGGCAAAGATAAATAGTTTATTGTTGAGAGAGGGGTGGTTAAAGGTTTTCAGGGTAGGCAGGATTGCGGATTTAAAGTTACAGTTAATGAGACATACTCATGTTGAATATCTAACTCATCCCTATTTGTATGGGATGTGGCAGGTTGATTAAATTGATAAATTGGAGTTTCAATGTAAAGATCCAACAAACAAGTTTATAATGCTGAAATCCTCCATCTTCAGAGCTTTTACAATGGTTGAATTTTTCAAGTGTTTGTTTAAAATCAATTAATTTGTGCTGTAACACCACTTGCAGATATGGAAACTGTGACACTTCCAAGTCAGAAGAGATTCCAGTAATGAATGCAGTGATCACAAAGAAAATGTTAGTCCAATGTGTGACTTAATTAAGTTTCATCGAGAACACAACAATGTGAAAAAAAATTAGTACAAGTTCCTGGAAGTTCTATGGAGGGGCTTCTCTCTCAGTTCATGCCACAGCAATGCAAAAAACACCAGCCAACAGCAGTCACATTAACAAAGTTGCTTTAATATGTCTATAGTGTTTGCATTTTTCTGAGAGTTTCGAGATTTTGTTTGCTTAAAAAAAGTGGCATCAATACAAAACCTTCAAAAGTGCTCAGTGGAATATTGCTTGCTCATTCAATATTGAGATCTCAATTTGTAGTCGAATACTTAGATAGCTGAACGCTGAAGAAAGGATAAATATATTGAACAATTCGGGTTCCTCTTGTTAGAAACAAAACTCACTTTTTAACCAGCCAGAGACAAAGCCATGGAAACAAGGACAACATTTGTGCGAAGATTTGTAGCTCTGGTGCTCGTTGTTGTGGTTCTGTTCGCCGAGCTGGAAGTTTTTGTTGCAAACGTTTCGTCCCCTGGCGAGGCGACATCATCAGTGCTTGGGAGCCTCCTGCGAAGCGCTTCTTTGATGTTTCCTCCGGTGTTTATAGTGGTCTGTCCCTGCCGCTTCCGGTTGTCAGTTTCAGCTGTCCGCTGTAATGGTTGGTATATTGGGTCCAGGTCGATGTGTTTGTTGATGGAGTTTGTGGATGAATGCCATGCCTCTAGGAATTCCCTGGCTGTTCTCTGTCTGGCTTGCCCTATGATAGTAATTTTGTCCCAGTCGAATTCATGTTGCTTGTTGTCTGCGTGTGTGGCTACTAAGGATAGCTGGTCGTGTCGTGTCGTGGCTAGTTGATGTTCATGTATGCGGATTGTTAGCTGTCTTCCTGTTTGTCCTATATAGTGTTTAGTGCAGTCTTTGCATGGTATGTTGTACACTACATTCGTCTTGCTCATGTTGGGTATCGGGTCCTTCGTTCTGGTGAGTTGTTGTCTGAGCGTGGCTGTTGGTTTGTGTGCCGTTAAGAGTCCTAGGGGTCGCAGTAGTCTGGCAGTCAGTTCCGAGATGCTCCTGATGTATGGTAGTGTGGCTAGTCCTTTTGGTTGTGCTATGTCCTCGTTCCGTGGTCTTTCTCTTAGGCATCTGCTGATGAAGTTGCGCGGGTATCCGTTTTTGGCGAATACCTTGTATAGGTGTTCCTCTTCTTCTTTTTGCAGTCCTGGTGTACTGCAGTTTGTTGTGGCCCTTTTGAATAGTGTCCTGATGCAGCTTCGTTTGTGTGTGTTGAGGCGGTTACTTTCATAGTTTAGGACTTGGTCTGTGTGTGTGGCTTTCCTGTATACTCTTGTAGTGAATTCTCCGTCTCTGTCCATCAACAAACACATCGACCTGGACCCAATATACCAACCATTACAGCGGACAGCTGAAACTGACAACCGGAAGCGGCAGGGACAGACCACTATAAACACCGGAGGAAACATCAAAGAAGCGCTTCGCAGGAGGCTCCCAAGCACTGATGATGTCGCCGAGCCAGGGGACGAAACGTTTGCCACAAAAACTTCCAGCTCGGCGAACAGAACCACAACAACGAGCACCCGAGCTACAAATCTTCGCACAAACTTTGAACTCTTACGGGCGAGAGACGCTGAGACAAACCAGGAAATGGGAATCCTGCACTAACCGACTAAGCGCCACATACGAACAACTCCGGTTCCTGCATGAATGCCGAAAGAATCGAATCCTTCCACAATGTGTCAGATACAGACCGCCAGTCAACAATCCACAAGCCAGGGAAACAGACCAGCAGAACGGATTCAGGATGATCCAGGTTATGATCACAGACGCGCACAACCGACTTCACAGATACAGACATGAAATTGCGCGCCAAAAGTCGTTAATTTCAAAACCACGAATCAGGAATGGACCCAGACCATAGAACAGGCTGTTGCCATAGGACTGAACAGGACCACACACCACAAAAAAATGCACTAAAAGGAAAAAATGGCCAAACTAACACACAACAAAGAGGACACTACAACACACACCTGGGTTAAAAACCTCTCCCACAGACAGCTCACAGACACGGAAAGAACAATACTGGCCAAGGGGCTCAACTACAACCACAGGGACGCAACGACAGCAGACTTCCTAACAGCACTAGAATGCACACTCAGGAACAATGGACTGACAGAAGAGACACAACAAACAGTGAGTCAAACTGTCGTACCTATGATAATAAGGAAAAGACAAACACATAACCTCAACACCAAGGAGAGGGAAGCACTGAAATCACTAAGAAACGATAAGAAAATAATCATACTACCAGCAGATAAAGGCAGAATGACGGTCATCCTAGATAAATCTGATTACATCCAAAAAGCACAACTACTTGAAGATACCAACACCTACCAAAAGAGGGAGTTTGTCCCCACCCCACAGCTCACCAATAGGATAAAAAACACACTAAGGAATCTACAAAAGAACGGACAGATAACCATAGCTGACCTACAAAGAATGAAACCGGAAAGCAACAACACCCCCAGATTCTATGGATTACCTAAAGTACACAAACCAGACATCCCACTCAGAACCATAGTATCACTACCAGGGACACCATCATACAAACTGGCCAAAGAACTACAACAGAAACTAAAACACCTGGTCAGCGGATCCAAACACTCTATACAATCAACACAGGAATTCTTGGACATCATCAGAAATATACACATAGACAAAGAAGAAACCATGATATCATTCGACGTGACGGCACTGTTCACTTCGATTGACAAAACCCAAGCCAGAGAAACAATAGCCAACCTACTGGACATACAGAACAGAAAACAGGACGCTGAACCTATCAACAAAGACGGCATACTTAAACTACTGGACTTGTGCCTCACAACACACTTCACATTCAACAACCAGATATACAAACAAATCAACGGAACACCCATGGGATCACCAATCTCGGGACTCATAGCAGAGGCAGTTGTGCAAAGGTTAGAACAAACAGTCCTACCACAAATTCAACCCAAACTCTGGTTCAGATATGTCCATGACACGTTTGTAATCATTAAGAACACGGAAATAGAAAAAACACACCGGATCATCAACGCCACACTCACAGGAATCCGATTCACGAGAGAAGAAGAAAAGGATAGCCAACTCCCATTCCTAGACGTGATGGTACAGAGAACACCAGACGGAGAATTCACTACAAGAGTATACAGGAAAGCCACACACACAGACCAAGTCCTAAACTATGAAAGTAACCACCTCATCACACACAAACGAAGCTGCATCAGGAGACTATTCAAAAGGGCCACAACACACTGCAGTACACCAGGACTGCAAAAAGAAGAAGAGGAACACCTATACAAGATATTCGCCAAAAACGGATACCCGCGCAACTTCATCAGCAGATGCCTAAGAGAAAGACCACGGAACGAGGACATAGCACAACCAAAAGGACTAGCCACACTACCACACATCAGGAGCATCTCGGAACTGACTGCCAGACTACTGCGACTCCTAGGACTCTTAACGGCACACAAACCAACAGCCACGCTCAGACAACAACTCACCAGAACGAAGGACCCGATACCCAACATGAGCAAGACGAATGTAGTGTACAAAATACCATGCAAGGACTGCACTAAACACTATATAGGACAAACAGGAAGACAGCTAACAATCTGCATACATGAACATCAACTAGCCACGAAACGACACGACCAGCTATCCTTCGTAGCCACACACGCAGACAACAAGCAACATGAATTCGACTGGGACAAAATTACTATCATAGGGCAAGCCAGACAGAGAACAGCCAGGGAATTCCTAGAGGCATGGCATTCATCCACAAACTCCATCAACAAACACATCGACCTGGACCCAGTATACCAACCATTACAGCGGACAGCTGAAACTGACAACCGGAAGCGGCAGGGACAGACCACTATAAACACCGGAGGAAACATCAAAGAAGCACTTCGCAGGAGGCTCCCAAGCACTGATGATGTCGCCTCGCCAGTGGACGAAACTTTTGCAACAAAACCTTCCAGCTCGGCGAACAGTACCACAACAAACAAGGACACTTTATTACAAACTTGCAAGTCCGTGCACCCCTCTAGCCTGGCAAACAGTGCAAATATATCAGTTATACAATCATTTTTGTACAGTTTGTGTGTTGCAGGCTCACGACTCCCTTTGCCCATTCGTCCTATCACAAGTCAGTTTCCTCACTTGTTTTTCAATTCCCTTATCTCTGTACCAAGCCGTTCCTGGATGTCTGCGTTCTTTGTCTTGTTACTTCAGCTTTATTGTGAAAATACCCTTACTTCTTCTTTTGTGGTCAGCTACAACACTCCATAGTTATTTCCTAGCTTAAACTATTTTCTTTAACACTACTTCTTTAAAAGACCCCCTATATTCATTAAAGTCTTAGTCTTAAGTATACTACCTGCTACAATAATTCCATGATCGTTTGTATAATGGCTCACCCCTCACCCATCTACAGAAATTACACTCCACTAGCACTTACAACAATTATATTTCTCTATCGCCTGCAGAAAGCTACATTTCTTATGCCCCACAATTCCCCCTTTTTAAAAAAAATCTAGTTTCTGCACTTACTAAGTCTTCTTTAATCCATTTTCTTATTTTCTGCCCTCTTCCGCCTTTTGGCGATGAGGTTCACAATCTTACATTTTACATCTGTGCTGTTCGTCCCTCGAACGCTAGAAGCATTCTTTGACTTTCTCTTTGTTGCATATCACCTGCTGATTGTAAAAGCATCTGATGATTTACTTAGGTTCCTTCTCCAAGGGATGTCATCAGTCGGCTCATTACCCATTTTAGGACATTGAACCCTACCACCAGACCCACTAATATCAATAATCCATAGATAACTAGATAGACTAGCCACCTTCCCCAGCCACAGAAATTACACTCCACTAGCACTTACAACAATTACATTTCTATATCGCCTGCAGAAAGTTACATTTCTTATTTCCCACACTATCTCCTCGCCTCCCCTCATTTTGCCTGTGGTGTCTTTCAAATCCCCTATGAAAGTTTTAAACAAAAAACCTACTGTTTTCCATTGTCCCACTATCTTTGGAAGTTGATCTACTTAATAAGTACAGTTGATCAAAGAATATAATACTGAATCCATGAGTAGCCAGAAATTTTATACCAGCCATCAGCCAATTGTGCATACAAGACCTAGCTTAAAATGTCTTCTTTCATGACTAATTTTAGCTGCGTATACTGTGAAGAACCGGGAAATCTAATTTCTCCAGGCTCAGTTGCAAAAAATAAGCTTGCTCCAGTTTGTGTGTAAATGATCCTTGATTCAGAATTCAAAGACGTGAAAAGATATTGCTGGAGAGCTGTTGTTTAGATTGTTCAGGGGCTGCCTCTTGAAAGCATGTGACAGCAGTGCAACAAACACCTTTGCAGACAAGACGACAGCAATCGCACTAGATTTGCATTTCTAATGCTTGCTTTGTTCCTACAGATTGAAGCTCTTATTTAACTACAACAACAGAACGCATCCAAATAAAACCCGAAAGAACTGCGAATGCTGTAAATCAGAAAGAAAAACAGAGTTGCTGGAAAAGCCATTGCTTTAAAACATCCAAATCTTTTCAGTCAAATGTTACCCCTTCATCAGCCAGTTCCTGTACGTTTTACCTCCCATTGACCTCTCTGGTCTATACTGCAAAGAAAAATCCCTTCTCCCGGACATTCTCTGCCTCGCCCCCTACCTGTGCTCTGCTTTCTTGCAAACTAGTTTCGTAAATTTGCCAAAAAATCAGCAACTCATACAGTCATCCTTCTGCAGTATGAACAGTTTTTTTAAAAAAAAAGCTGCTTAAGAGCTGTAATACAGAATCCCGATTTTTCAGCCATTCCAGCAGCTGGCACACACTTGTAGATGGAGGCGAATGCTGATTTCAGTGACTAAACCTTTTCTTGTCTGATCAATTGTAGACCTAGTAAACTTGACAACCTAAACTGTGATGAAGATGGAAAACCGTGCCCTTCCAAATCGAAGCCGGTCACGAAAAGTATGTTTGATACGATATGTGACCATGATTTTGCTTCATTCAGAATACAAGAAAGTGAAAGTAAATTGTTCGTGGGCTGGCAGTTACAGTAAGATACCGAGGGTCTCCTCATGAAAACACCACACAGCAGTGCAGAGAATACCATTCCAGACCATAGCAGTCACATACTGCCTTTCTTTTATCTGCATTATTCTTCGGGGCGGAGAGTTTTTTTTTTCAAAACAGACAGTTTTAGGAGAGGACATCAAGGAAGCTTGAATTCAAAATTGTTTACAAATTTGGGTTACTTACCCCTGATCATTTTAGTCTCTTAAAATGAATAGATTCAAGAAATACGTAACCCATCACTCTATCACCCTTATCACCAGCTATAGTATCCGTCAAACCTGTAAAAGGGGTTGACGAATAAAATCAGAATTGATTGCAGCATCCGTTTGCATTATAAGAAGGTTAACAAAAGCAGCTAAACTCAAGCTGCAGTACTGAATCCAGAGTCTTCAGCCATTCAAGCAGCTGGCACTCAATAGTAGCTGGAGGCAAATGCTAACGTAAGGACTTAATTTATCTCGCCTGACCAGTTTCAGGCATGGCAAGGTTGGCTATCCAAATTGCATGGGATATGGAAAATATAGTTCTCCAGGATTTTTTGCAATAACTAGAACATATGTTTGGTCTTTTGTGTAATTTGTACTTCATTTGATATTATATTCTCCAATGCAATTACTGGAGAACAAGCAGTTCCTGTGAAGTTATGTAGATATTTCGTTCTGCATGCAGGAACCATGCAGCAGGCCCTAGTTCCCACAGTAAGCTTAACCCACAAAATATGTATTACATCCAGAAGTTGGAAGATGGTGTTCTGTCTTACACAAGACTTTTGCCGTCATAATTTTATGAATTCTGATGAAGCCCTGCTGGTTTAACTGAGAGCTGGATTATAACGCGATGGTTGGCAGTGCCAAGGATGGCATGGTACTGACAGTAGCTAATACAGAAGTTGCTGCCTGGTCACAAATCAGCATGATCCCAGGAGCTAACAGCAATAACAGAGAGAAGGCAGATCAGTGACCTTTCCTTTGCTGCCATTAGTGGTGGGTATTGCTGAGCCTGTACTAAAGAGATTTGCAAGCCAAAGCCCACTGTGGGAATTGAGGAGCTCTATTGTTCACAACACAGACAGACATGAGTGGCTCACAATTGGTGCCTTCATTTGCCCACCACTGACAAGATAATATAATGGTGCAGAAGGGAGTTGGGCTTTGCTCCTGAACTCCCCTCCACTTGGCCTGATTCATGAGAATCTTGGCAAATGCCAGTTGACATGGAAAATTCAGCCCTGTATGTCGAGACAGTACCAAAGGTCTTCATTGGAGATATTGGAAAATTGGCTGACTAGTCTCCATTTGGGCCTGGAGCTCTTTAGTTGAGATATTTTGAGACGTTGCAACAAGTATAAAGTATTGAAGAAATGAATTTGTTGCATCGTGTCTCCCTTTCTTTGCTACCACACTCCAGTCTCATTATCTTGTCTTGCAAACAGTCCGTGAGGGTTTTGGGGTAATAAATCACCATCTACTGAAATTGTGTCTTGAACTAGTTTTACAAAACTAGCTGTCCATGGCTTGAAATGCTTACTCAATTTTTCAGGTTAATAATGATGATTTTATTGTGGACGTAGATGTATGCTTAAAATGACTGAATAGCACTTTTCTGACTATTTGCAGATCACCTAGCAGCCCAAAGCACAAGGTCGATGGAAAACTGTACACTCCAACATCTATCATGTAAAGTAAGTTTGAAAACAAGATGTGATTAATGTTTTGCTTCATTCAGAGTACGCATAATAGAAAGGAAATTACTTTCTAGGTACTTTTCAGGAAACATCACCCAGCAGCGCAGGGAACACCACTCCAGGCAAGAGCATTTGCATTACTGTCTCTCTGTTATCATCTTTAGAATTAGGGCTGCAGAATTTTGGTTCAAAAATATTGTATTAGAAGAGGACATCAAAGACACTTCATTGTAAGTTTGCTCACATTTTGTTATTGAAGGTTCTAAACTCTGAATATGAATACATTCAAGGACTTGATATCCCCTTTCTGTCTCTAATCGTTATTAGCAGCAACAAAGGTTTTGAAGATTATATTCACCATCTATTGCAGTCACCCATCTGGAGTATGAACAGTTTCACTCAAACGGCTGAATGCAGGCTGCAGTCCTGAATCCAGAATCTTCAATCATTCAAACAGCTGGCACACAATTGTGGGATGGAGGCAAATGCTCATTTAAATAACTTCATTTATCTTTTATGACCAATTGCAGGCAAAGTAAGTGTGACAATCCAAACTGAGACGGAAATGAAACCTATAGTCCGTCAGGAACAACTGAAGAAATTAACGTGTCAGTTTGATTCAAAGTGTAATTTAATTCCTGATTAGTATTTGGACTAAAGGTTATTGCTGGACAACCAACAATTCCTGTGAAGTTATGTCGGTACTTCCTTCTGCATACATGCGAGAACAATGTCAAATATGCTATTCCAGGCCATAGTTAGCATATTACGGAAACTGCTGGGCTCTGCCTCCCAAGTGTGTATTTTTCCTGGAAGTTAGATTGCGGTGTTTTTTTTTAAACAAGACATTTGCAATAATAATGTTGTGAATTGTGGTGGAGCACTGCTGCATGGACTGAGAGCTGGAGCCAGCGCTGCTGTGAATGATGGCACCACTCATGTTGACATGCTGCTGATGTGGACTGACCAATAAGCTGTTGATGGGTTACTATCCCAAGAATGAAATGGCCCAATCTAATGAGTTGATGGTTTAATTGGAACAAAAGCAGACTGGCAAACCTTTCTATGCCACCATTAACGTTTGCAATTGCTGAGCCAATACCCATTGCTGAGGAAATGTCAATCCTGATCGTAGAGTCCTTACATTTCTTAAATGGAGAAATTGGACACTTTGTTGCCCTTCTATAATTACCCTAAGCTCTTTATTTGAGCCTTTTCTAGACTGTGCAACACGTGTAAAGTATTGAAGAAATGGGTTTGTCACATCCTTCATTTCCATGTTCCAGCCTGACTGTCAGTGGCTTGAAATCCTGACACTCCTATTCAAGTTTCTCAAAAATGTTTTTATTCTGATCGTAAATGTTTGCTAAAATTGGCTTAATGGCACTTGATGACGATTTGCAGCTCTGAAAACATCAACTACCGAAAGTGCAATGGAGCTGGTGATTCTGGTTCTCCAGAAACTAAGAAGGTCATTGAAAAGTAAGCTGAATACAATGTGTGACTGTCTACTAACAGCAAGCAGATCTGGCTGCATCTGTGGAGTGAAAGCAGAGTTAATGTTTTTAGTTGAATGACTCATGTTCACAACTTCAGATCCCTCTGAAGAAGGGTCACTTGACACAAGGTGAACTCTGCTTTCTCTCCACAGATGCTACTAAATATCTTGAGTTTCTCCAGCAACTTCTGTATTTCTTTCAGATTGTCAACTTCCATAGTTTGTTATTTTGCACTGAAGAAATTATTGACTGGCATATAATCTTTGCTCTATCGTTCGTCTGGTAAAAAGACATTTTAGGTGGAAGCTTGCAGTGAATGCTGCAGACCTGATGCTGGGACTGAAACCTGGAGGTTTTTGCGTATGCTAAGGATGGTATATTGCCAGCAGTGACCAATGAAGAGATTCTTCATTGATGAAGGGCTTTTGCCCGAAACGGCGATTTTCCTGCTCCTCAGATGCTGCCTGACCTGCTGTGCTTTTCCAGCTCCATTCTAATCTAAAATGAAGAGATTCTTGCCAGGGTTACTCATCAGTTGACAGTGCAGCTTAGTTTCAAGAGTTGTTACTCCAGTAAGATGGAAGACAGATCAACACATTTCTGAGCCCTCCTGTTCATACTGATCATTGCTGTGGATGCAAAGGTGGGCAGAATCAGGGAAATGAGGGAGGCAGGCCTGAGAGATCATGAAGAGTCAAGATGTCAAAGAGAACTGGTCTATGTCAGCATGGCTAAGCAATAAGAAAGTGCCAGACTCCCTACCTGTCATTTCCAAATCCTACCACCTCCCAGTTAAAAGCCAGTGAATAATTGAGAATGCATTAACAAAATTCCTTCAATAATCATTTCCAGCTCTTCAATGTTCAGGCCTTCAGTAGTTCACCTTAAAGCACTGGACTGTGCAATGAGGCTAACCATATTGAAAACACATTGACGACCTAACTCTTTGCTTCCCAATGCTATTATATCGGCCACTTCCCCTCACCCCATCTCTTCAAAAAGAACAGACCATGGTGTCCTGCAAACCTCTGTGAAAGTTGAAAACAATCAACATATATTGCAGTCATAGCTTTTGAAAGTGGCCTTTTTTAACAGAATCTAATGTGAAAAGGAATTTCTGGACAGCAGGAATTTCTGTAAGATTTCTGAAGGAACTTCCTCTTGACAACATCTCCCAGTGCTGTAGCAAACACCACCATTCCATACCACAGCCCCTCCCAATATTTGCATTACTCATGATGATTAGAGTGATTCCTCTTTTTTTTGAAATTCTCTATCAGCTCAATAGGGCCTTTTGATCTTCAGGTTTTATTTTCAAATGTTTGCAAGTCATTTATAGGTGTAAGTCCTTTGTTTAATTTGTATTTCACGATGACTTGTGGCTAGGGACCTTTTGACAGACCAGATTGTCAGGAGGATGGGATTCAAAGTTTGCCAGACATGAGGAAGCAAGTTTGATTTGATCTGATTTTGATGTGGTTTAATTGTGCTTCATTTGGAATTCAACAATGTGAAAAGTGAATGCTGAAGAACCATTGATTCCTTTGAAATGTTTTGTGCAATGCGACGAATGCCAGTTCAGACAACAGCAGCTACATTAAGGAGGCTGCTAGACTGCCTCCCATGGAATTTAATATTAATGACAGAGTTGTCTGAAACAGTAGTACCACCACCCTAAATGCTGAGACGGGAAATTGCTTGCTGATCAATATTGAGATTCTATTTCTGGACATTGAAGCTATAGTGAAAATACTGAAGAATTGGGTTCCCCTCCTTCACCCCACCTCATCGCTTCTCTTTGTTTCTCTTTCCTGCTCATCCTCACTCCCCCACCTCCCATTCCACACTCCCTCCAAAATCATCGCCATGGTCTCCAGAGTTTGGTGACATTAGATGAAATATAGCTACATATTTGAAGAAATATTGCTATGGTTGGGAAACCAGCTCCTGGTCTGCTCACCTTGGTCTATATCCCATACCATTTCGCCATTGAATGCTTCGCACTTTTTATAATTTAAGTTGGCCAGAGGCCATGTGTATCCACAGAGTCAGGCACTTTCCCTAGTAATAGTTATTTGTTTGAATCAAGCTTATAAAGTGCTTTCATGGTGAATTCAACACAGGCAGCATCACATCCACACCGTTTCACTGATGTCATCAATGAATAGAAGCCTAAATACTGAGGTGATTACACTGCTCTGGGTCAGAGACCTGTAATTACTCTTGGGTTTCTTATGGTCAGATCTTTCAGTAAACTCCGAACGGATGAAGGAGAAGGAAAGGAAAAGGAATAAACTTCTTTTCTTCAACAAAACAGCCAATACTGACTAATATGACATGAACCACAGTGAATTTGAATAATGAGAAATTACTATATTCGGATTCTGAATCAAACATTGAGTTACAAATTGTGCTTGTAAGGGTTAAATTAGCAATAGTGTATAATGACCTTGAGTTTCTTTTTCAGAGATAAGGAAGTTAAACTTGAATCCTTGCATTTGGGATGTTTTCCCTCTACCCCAGTGCAGACAAGTCTTTATTTGACCTCTTTACTCCCCACCCACCAGCTCCTGCCCTCTCGATGTTGATAAGAAGTGCCAAATATTAATTTTGTGATCATGCACATATTTAAAATGATTAAACTCTCGATGTTGATAAGAAGTGCCAAATATTAATTTTGTGATCATGCACATATTTAAAATGATTAAACTGGTACTTTATGACCAGTTGCAGCTTTGAAAATGTTGACACCTCACACTGTGAATTAGGCGGAAACCTAAGGTTTTCAGAAACTAAAGGAAACAGATAGACAAGTAAGTTTGATCTAATGTCAGATTTAAATCTGCTATGTTAGGGATCCAATAATGTGAAAAGGAAGTGTTGGCAGTTGTTGTAAGATTATGCCAGGGTTGCCTCACGAAGTCATCCCATGGCAGTGTGGTGAACACTAACACAGATGAGAACAATCACAGAAAACAACTGCTTGACTGGTTCAGAAATTGTTGGCTTATTTTGTGAGACCAATCTTGAATCAGCATAAAACATCCAAAGTTTTTCATGGTCGGTTGAATTTTGCTTGTCTTTCAGTATGAAGGTCTTGCATAGCCAGAAATGGCTATAAATAATTGTGACATACTAAATAAATGGTTTTCTCTTCTTTTCACCCTGTACTGTCTCTTCCAAACCCCAACCCCAGCATTCCCTCAGTGTGGTGTACTGTAGAGATTTTGTGGAATTCAAACGAACCCCATATCATCACGACCACGATGGTTCATGATGCATCTTGAAAACAAATAAAGCCCCAGCAACATTTTCCAGATCATAGGACAGCATTGTCAATACACTCCAGGGGAATGGGTGGTAAAGGCATCAATAACTAAAAACATTAGCAAGATTACAAGACTGAGATTCAAGGTATACTGCTTTGTCATTACCCCCCATTAACTTCACCATTACAAGGCCAAAATCGGGAGCATTGGAATCTTCACAGCTCACCTGGTGATTGGTTTAATTGCAACAATAGTCAAGAAGCTTAATATGATCAAAGAGAGAGCAGTTTGATTGACTGGCAAAAGAACTAACGTACCTAATTTCCACTCTCTTTGTACCATCACTGAGCTACGATGTGAGGCTACCTCGCATTTACACTCAACGGAATGGACTACAGCAACTCATTAGACTTGCACTGAAAGGACCTTTCCTGTCTATAATCTCTATTTCTGAGGAGGACAACGATCAGCTAAAGATCTGTTACACCAGATTCTCACTTTGCATGGATATTTGTGTTCTTTTAATATCACTATGGTAAAATAATGCGATTTATTAAAATTGCACAGTCATTGACCAACTTAAGAAAACTAGTCGACCAAGCTGTGTTTTTTTTTTGTTAAATTGTTTTGGACTGAATTCTGGATAAGTTTACTGACGTTAAATGACTTAATTTGTGCTCTTTGATGAATTGCAGTTCTGGAAACATTGTCAGTGCAAACAGTGAGGGAAATGGGAATGCAGGTTCTCCTGCATCAAGTGAAGTAATTGCAAAGTAAGTTTAGTTGCAGGCATGACTAAGGCGTTATTTCAGAATATGACAAACCATGCGTAAATAACAGGTGAGCTGCTAGTTTGTGCAATGTCATACAACGATAAACGGTAACAACTCGGAGGCAATGATTTGATCAGCTCTCAAAGAGGAACTTGCATTTGTTCACTCCGAAACTCTTTTACTATGTGATACTGCAAAACCTCTCCTTATGAAAATTGTAGATTCCTTTTGAAGACCTCAGTTGAAGTTGCCTCCACCACTACACTATTAGCCAGAACTTTCCAGTTTCCTAACTATGCTGTTTTTTAAATAAAGTAATCCTTGTAACAGTTGTTCTATTTTGTTTATCATCTTAAATCAGTGTCCTTTTCTTCTCAAGCCTTTTTTAAAATAGAATCCGTACAGTATGGAAGCAGGCCACGTGGCCCAACAAGTCCACACCAACTCTCCAAAGAGTAACCAATCCAGATGCATTTTCCTACCCTTTTACTCTACTCTATCTAAATTCCTCATGATTTTGAACACTTGTAAAATGTCTTCTTCATCTCCTGTCCTCCATAAAGAGCAACCGAGCTTCTTCAAACTATCCACATAGTTGTCCAATTGTTCATCTCTGGGACCATGTTTGTGTACCTTTTGTTCACCTTCTCAAATCCCTTCCTGAAGCGTGCAGCATAAATACTAGACATGAGGGAAAAGCAGGACGGTTTCTAATTATTTGCCATAATTTCCTTATTTTGCATGCCACGGTCCTATTTATAATGTTCAGAATCCTAATAATATCTTCAATCTGCACGGCTACCTTCATAATTTGTGTGCATACACACAATATGTATAAAATGCATTAAATATTAAATTGGGATCATTTAAGGAAGCATTGATCATTGTATCGAAAGGTTTTAGCATGTGTATAATATGAACAAGGATCAATCCAGAATAATTCTGAGATGGAGGAGGGCTGAGTTCAATGGGGCAAGAAGGCATTTGAGCAAGGACATTTGAGCACTAATCTGGGTTTATAATTCTGAATCTTCAGTTTTCTTGGGTATTTAAGCCGGTTTAGAAACGTAGAAAATACGAGCAGGAGGAGGCCATGCATTCTTTCGAGCCTGCCCTGCCATTCATCACGATCATGGCTGATTGGAGGATGACCTTGTTTCAATAAATTAGCTGATCAAGGCTTGAAATACAGCATTGAGAGACTTCTGTTTTTTTAATGTCTGGCAATAAATTATAGATCCAGACACCATTTTAGTTTGCTTTTCATTTTGTAGTTATTGATCAATTGCACTTTAACAGACAGATCATAAAAAAAAGATAATCTCAATTCTACAGAAATGAAAGCAATGACGAAAAAGTAAGTTTGATTTGTCATGTGGCTAAATTGCATTTTTAATTTGGAATCTAACAACATGAGAGAAATTGCTGGAGAGTCAGGATGTCCTGTAAAATAATGTCGAGACTATCTCATGAAGACATGCCCCGAAAACCAGTTTACAATGTTTGTCCTTAAATTTCTGCAAAAAAAACTTTAATGGATTATGATCAATATGTATGGTTGTCTCAGATACATGACTGGCAAATGTTATAACGCCAATACCAAACTCAAGGTCTCTTTGTCAACTGTGAAATATTCCTGTTAATGAATGTTTAGCTTCCTGAGAAACAATTGATAAGTCTTTTTATCTTCTTGTTGTTTTCTTGTAAGAGTACAGCACGGACACTTTTATCACTCGCATCGATAACTACCTTGAATAGCTTTGGGTTATTAGTTGTCGTTAATATTGGGGCAGTAGTTAACACAACTTTCAAGCTGACAAATGCCTTCTGACAATTGTCCATCATTGAAACCTCCTGCATTTCTACAATTCAGTGGGTGAAGCAGCCAAACTGCTAAGATTCTGAACAACTTTCTGATAAAACCCACTCGTAGTACTACCAAATGCAGAACAACCTCTGTTATCCGAACGTCAATTATCCAAATTTCAGATTATCAGAACAAGATCACAAGGTCGTTTGTTTGCAATCATATCAGTTATCCGAGCAATGAGTTATCTGAACAATCAGTAATCCAAACAATTAGTTATCCCCACCCGTCTTGGATAATCAAGATTGTTTTGTAGTCGAACAGCTCTTTTGGTCGATGGGGCCACCTGTCCATGTTCAATAACATGGTCCAGGAAAGTGATTTGTGTTTTTCTTGAATTCCCTGTTGGCCAGGTTTATCACCAAGCCTGCCTCCAAAAGTCGAATGAATAATTTTGAGAAATTCTGTAAGTTTTCCTTCCACGTGTGACTATAAACTAGTTCATCAATGTGTACCACGCAATTGGGTAACGAAGAAATTAGTTCATTGTTTAGTCTTTGAAATGTACATGACATGACTGTAAACTGGTACAGTGAATTTTGCTGTCACGACAGCCGAAATTGTCTTCACCTTTTTGAATAAAAGTAGCTGTCACTATCCTTTGAGTAAGTCGTACTGAGAAATATAAGTTTCTTGTCCCATCCTCTCAATAAGGTCTTCCAAACTTGATTTAGGGCATGTATCAGATTTAGTAACCGCATGGATTTTGACTAGGTCCACACATAATCACCACTGACGTAGGTGAGCTCTATTCACTACGACGGATTTTGATTATGTTGTCTTTCAGCGTGTGCTCAGTCTCTTTGTGAACCTGTGCCAACCTTCAAAGGTTAAGTCTGTAGGATGTTGTTTGATTGGAACAACATTTCCTCAATCAATATTATGTGTAGTGAGATTAGTAATTCCCAGGTTATTCTCACATATCTCCCCATGTGATTATGCTAACTCTTTCAGGTCATTTCGATTTTCAACTGCAAGGTAACTCAGCAGTTTATCCCACTTTTCCAGAACTTCCTCATTGCTCAATTTAGTTTGAGGAGACCAATTCACAATCATCTGAAATTGTTTCGTCACTCTGTGTTATAACCAATAACACATTCTCTTTTGTTTTCCTATCAAAACAACCTTTGAACGAAACACATCTTTTCAAGCCACAGAATGGTCACAGAAATAGGCGGAGCAGCAAGCCATTCAGCACCTTTGGCATGCGCTGCTGTTCAAAATGATGATGGTTGATTATCCAACTCAGTCCCCTGCTCCATTATTCTTTCTGTAAGCTGGTTCTGGACTCCCCAGCCATGGAGAACATCCTTCCTGGTTATCTAATTCTGGAAATAAACACTGACTTGTGCTGCATTTTGTAATCTTAGCCTGGGTCAATATGGGGAGGGTTGTTCTCTGTATTGCCACACTTTGACAGTGCAAGTTAATCTCTTGTTGACAGCAGGCTGGAAGTAAGGTAGCCATTTGTTGCTAAAAAAGAGGTAGAACTGAGTGTTCACTGCCTATATTCAAAAGGGAAGAACGATCCATTTAGTAGAGATATTAGAGAACGTTGTGTAGCTGCAACTGTGGACACTGATAGAAATTACTGACTCCCATAGAACACATAGGGAATCAGCAAAGGTGACCCAACGTGCTGATTCCTAATTACACATGTTGCACTTTCCAAATGACAACAGCCCATTGGTTAAAGAGATTTTCCTTTTTAAAAAAAAAATAAAATGTTCAGCGATGTATGACACACCTCTGGAGTAGGTGGGAGATGAATTTAAGCCTATTAAGTATAATCTAGGAATTTAAGCCGACTGATCTAGGGGGAGGGAGACTATCATTCTACCATAAGAGGCCTGTTTTGTATTTCATATAGAATCGATGCAATTGCCCTGAATGGCTTCATTAATCCCTGAGGATGTAAATAATAAGCCAGTTGTCAGAGTATTGTGTGTTGCTCAGGTGTCACTGAGTCGGAGGGGTCGAGATCTACCATCGGATTTAGAATGCACTAATTGATACTGCCACAGCAGTGCAGTCCTGAGATAATCCTGCACATCAGATGAATATGGGACATTAAACCAAAGCCACTCTGCCCTCTAAAGGGACCCTTATTACTTTGAATTAAAGTGAGGAGATAATACCTGGAGTCCCGGCCAATATTTATCGCTCAATCCCGATGAGCTGATGATCTGGTCATCATCGCCTTCCTGCTTTTCTCATGGTACACAAATTGGATATCACATTTCTGACATGTGACTACATGATCAAAAGTACTTCGGTTATTGTATAGAACATCTCTGATTGAAAATTGACTTTGTCAAAACCTGCATTTATTATTACTCAACTTAGTTGTTCATTTTTCACTCTCTTCTGTAAGAAAACACTCCTTTCCAACTTCCATCAAATGAGAATGAGACAAAGCTCGTTGATGTAATATTTCACTTTGTATTAACATCTGGGACAAACTAAAATACCATTCAATGCAAATATAAAATAAATTGAACCAGTTTTAAAGGATTAAAACAAATTATATTTTGCACCAAAGGAATGCATTGAAATATTTCAATAGTTCTCTTTGTGTCAAGTACAAGCAAACAGTGGAGTCTGTTCCAATCCATTTTATCTTGTCTAAAGAATAGGCTGAGGAATAGAAGAGTGCGTTATGGGCTCCTTCAATTCATGAATGAGGAGAGGAGTACAGTGTGAATCAGTGATTGACAGCAGGAGAATTATTCACCAGATTAGAATAGATGTGTAGTGGAATATACTAAACTGATAGCATAAGAAAAGCTAAAATGGGATATTGTCAGCTGAATGTTTTGTAAGCTTGTTAAAATCGGGTCAGTCAGGATCTTATTGAATGGTGGAACAGGCTCGAAGGGCCAAGTGACCTATTCTCATTTCCTGTTCATACCTCGAAACAATTTTGCTAGTTACTCGAGCGGAGGTGTTAAACATATTTTAAAATGTTACATGGACACATGCTGATATTTCCGTGTTTGATTCCCTGGGTTTGATAGCATGTAGTTTTCAGCGGCACCGGGGGTTCTGCACATGTTTCAGAGACCTGGAAAGAGATATTTAGGATGCTGTGAGATTGCATTAAGATGTTATATAAATGCACAACTTTTCTACTTGCCTTCCTGCTAGGGTAGAGGGCGTTTTGCTCTTAATCAAATCTGTGCATCATTTGACTTCAATCTGCTTTTCTTTGTTGCATTCATGTATGGAGTTTATTCTCTTAAGTCAATAGCCTGGGTTTTGCCCAAAGTTTACTAAGTTTTTACTCACATTGGTGAGTTTCTGCATCCCATGACGTAGATTCATTGCAGTCAGTAATGGAAAATATAGCATATCAAATATAATGTTGTTAGTTGTTATTAGGTCATTAAACAGAGATAGCATGTACTGTTCTATGAGCCTCAGGATTTAAAAGCCTTTTCAGTGGAGCCAATGCTGATTTACCCAACGCGCTATACTGGTGAACTCACTGATACTGAAACCTCTATAATCTGGGACAATGATGAAATAGAAACTGACTGGAAATGCAACTTATCAGAAAAACTAGGGAACAGCGAGAGGTTGGGGCTGAAGCTCAGAACACAGAGGCACTGCAAACCCAAACACCCATTGACACAGCTTCTGGAGATGAGTTTTGATGTGGTTCTGTACTATTTGGTTCTGACCTCTGATCAGAACCAATGCTTCTCTGTCAAACCTGTGTGGTTTGTGGAAAAAAATAATGTCTGCTAGAAGGCAACTACAAAGCTCTCTTGCAATAATGTGACACGGAATCAAGTGAAATTTGGAGTATCACCTTTTGGGGCTTCTTGCATCCTTTCAAGTAGCAGCTGAATTTGGTGATCAGGTATCAGTTACTATAGAATTGGATGAAATCTTGACAGTGGTTCCTTTATTTACATTTCCCTATCTCTGAAGTTTGCCCCATTTCTTTATTAAAGAGTCAATTGGTGTGAGATCACTTTAGTGCTGTCCATAGGTTAGCCGTGCTCCTGCCACTGTGCAACTCGTATTGATATCTGCCATTAAAAACAATCTGAATCTATGGTCACATAATAGTGTAGGAACTGAGCGGGGCTCATAACAGAATGAAAATGTGTTGCTGGAAAAGCGCAGCAGGTCAGGCAGCATCCAACGAACAGGAGAATCCACGTTTCGGGCATAAGCCCTTCTTCAGATATCTCTATCTCTCCCTTCCCACTCTCTCTCCCTCACATCTCTCACGCCCCTTTCTCTCTCTCCCTTAGTTTCTTCCTCCCCTCTCCCCCACTCCCCTCTCTCACCCTCCCCACTCTCTCGCGCTCCCGTCCCTCTCGCCCTCCCCTCTCTCTTGCCCTCCACTATCTTGCACTCCTCTCTCTCTGTCTTGCGCTGCCCTCTTCTCTCCCTCCCCTCTCTCTCCCTCCCCTCCCTCTTGCCCTACCCTCCCTCTCCTTCCAATCTCTCTCCTCTTACCCACTCTCTTGCCGTCCCCTCTCTCGCCCTCCCCACTCTCGCTCTCCCCATCTCTTGCCCTCCCCTATCTCTCGCCCAAACGTAACTCTCGCACTCCTCTATATCTTGTACTCCCCTCTCTCGCCCCGCTCGTCCTCCACTCTATCGCCCCCCTCGCCCTCCCCTGTCGCGCCCTCCCCTCTCTCTCACCCTCCCTCTCTCTCGCCCTCCCTCTCTCTCGCCCTCCCCTCTCTCGCCCTCCAGTCTCTCTCGCCGTCCACTCTCTCTCGCAATCCCTTTTAACTCGCACTCCCCCTCTCTCGCTCTCCCCCTCTGTCCCTCCACTCTCTCGCCCTGCCCTCTCTCCCCTCCCCTCTCTCTTGCCCTCCCCTTGCTCCCTCCCCTTCTCTCGACCTCCCCATCTTTCGCTCTTCCATCTCTCGCCCTCCCCTCTCTCGCGCTCCTCTCTCTCTCACTCCGCTCACTCTCCCTCCCCTCCTTCGCTCTCCCCTCTCTCTCGCCCTCCCCCTCTCTGTCGCCCTCCCGTCTCACTCCCCCTCTCTCTCCCCACTTTCTCACTCCCCCTTTCTCTCTTCCTCCCCTCTCTATCCGTCCCCTCTCACCGCCTGTCCTCTCTCGGCCTCCCCACTCTCTCATCCTCCCCTCTTTCTCGCTGTCCCCTCTCTCTTGCCCTCACCTCTCTCGCACTCATCTCTCTCTCTCGCCCTCGCACTCACTCCCTCCCCTCTCTCTCCGCTTTCCCTCTCTCTTGCTCTCCCCTCTCTCGCCCTCCCCTCTCTCGCCCTCCCCACTCTCTCCCCCTCCCTGATCTCTGGCCCTCCCCAATCTCTCGCCCTCCCCTATCACTCGCCCTTCCCTATCTCTCGCACACCCCATCTCTTGCCCACGCCTATTTACGCCCTCCCCTCTCTCACGCTCCCCTCTTTTGTTCTCGCCTCTCTCTCACTCCCCTCTCTCGCCCTCCCCTCTCTTCGCCTCCTCTCTCTCGCCCTCCCCTCTCTCGCCCTCCCCTCTCTTCGCCTCCTCTCTCTCGCCCTCCCTTCTCTCGCCCTCCCTTCTCTCGCACACCCCTCTCTCGCATTCCCCTCTCTCTCAGTCCCCTTTACCTCCCACCCCTCTCTCGTCCTCCCTTCACTCGCCCTCCCCTCTCTCGCACTCCTCTCTCTCACACTCCCCTCTCTCACACTCCTCTCTCTCGCCCTTGCCAATCTCGCCCTCCGCTCTCTCGCCCTCCGCTCTCTCACCCTCCACTCTCACGCCATTCCCATCTCGCCCTCCCCTCTCTGGCCCACCGCTCGTTCTCACACCACTCTCTCGGCCTCCCCTCTCTCACCCTCCCCCTGTCTCACCCTCCCCCTTTCGCCGTCCACTCTATCTCACCCTCCCCTCCCTCGCACTCCCCTCTCTCTATCCCTCAACTCTCTCTCACTCTCCCCTCTCTCGCCCTCCACTCTCTCGCCCTGCCCTCCCATCGACATCCCCTCTCTCTCGCCCTCCCCCTCTCTCTCTCCCCTTCTCTCGCCCTCCTCATCTCTCACCCTTCCTTCTCTCACCCTTCCCTGTCTCGCCATCACCTCTCTCGCCCACCCTTCACTCGTGCTCCACCTCTCTCTCTTCCTCCCCTCTCTCTCCCTCAATCTCTCTCTCCCTCCTCTCACTCTCCCTCACCGCCTTTGCCCTCACCTCTCTCTCGCCCTCCGCTCTCTGTCGCCCTCCCCCTCTCTTGCCCTCCTCCCTCTCTCACCCTCACCTCTCTCTCGTCCTCGCCTCTCTCGCCCTCCCCTCCCTCCCGCGCTCCCCTCCCTCCCCTCTCTCTCCGCTTAACCTCTCTCTTGCCCTCTCCTCTCTCGCCCTCCCCTCTCTCGCTATCCCCTATCTCTGGCTCTCCCCCATCTCTCGCCCATCCCTATCTCTCGCCAATCCCTATCTCTCGCACTCCCCTATATCTCGCCCTCTCCTCTGTCACCCCCACCCTCCCCTCTCTCACACTCCCCTCTTTCACTCGCCCTCTCCCTCTCTCGCCCTAGCCTCTCTCTCGCCCTCTCTCTTTCACTCTCCCCCACCTTTTCTGTAGCCCTCGCTCTCGACCCTGCCCCCTTATCTCTTTCTCTAACAATCCTCTCGCTCTCTCGAAAATCTCTCTCTCTCTTGCTCGCTTTCTCGCTCTCTCTCACTCTCTCTTGTATCTGCCCCCTCTCTCGCTCATTCTTGCATCTCTCTCTCTCCTTCATCTTTCTCTCGCTGTATCTCTCTCGCGCGCTCTCTCTCTCTCTTGCTCGCCCCCTTTGTTCATCTCTATGCGTCTCTTGCTCTCAGTTTGGCTCTCTATCTCTCTCGCAGTTGCCCTCCCTCGCCCTCCGCTCTCTCGCCCACCCCTATTTCCTCTTCATCTCTCTACCACTCGTCTCTCTCGCCCTCACCTCCCTCACCCTCCCCTGTCTCGCCCTCCCCCTCACTCCCTTCACTCTCTCTCGCCCTCCCCTCTCTCTCACCCGCCCCTCTCTCTCGTATTCCCCTCTTACTCACCCTCCCTTCACACACGCCCTCCCCTCTCTCTCGCACTCCCTGCTTACTCACCATCCCTTCACACACGCCTTTCCCTCTCTCTCACCCTCCCCTGTCTCTGTCCCCCTTTCTCCCTCCCCTTCTCTCGCCCTCCCCCCTCTCGACCATCCCAATCTCGCCTTTCCGTCTCTCGCCCTTCCCTCTCTCGCTCTCCCCTCTCTCACGCTCCCCCCTATCTCTCCCTCACCACTCTCTCTCCCTCACCTGTCACTCGCCCTCCCCTCTCTTTCGCTCTCCCCTCTCTCGCCCTCCCAACTCTCTCGCCATCCCCCTTTCTCGCCCCTTTCTCTCTCCCCTTTCTCTCACCACCCTCTCTCTCTCCATTATCTCTCTCTCCACCCTCTCTGTCTGGTCCCCTCTCTCTACCCCACTATCTCTCCCCTCTCTCTCCCACCTCCTTCTCTCTCCCTTTCTCTCACCCCCTCTTTTTTTCACCCTCTCTCTCCACCCTCTCTCTCTCCACCCTCTGTCTCCCCTCCCTCTCTCTCCACCCTCTCTCTCTCCCCTCTCTCCACCCTCTCTCTCCGCCCTCTCACTCCACCCGCTCTCTCCCTTCTCTCTCTCTCCCCTCTCTCTCTATCCCCCGCTGTCCCCTATCTCTCTCCCATCTCCCTCCCCTCGCTCTCACCCCCACTCTCTCCCCCTCTCTCAACCCCTCTCACTCTCTACCCCTTCTCTCTGTCCTCTCTCGCCCCTCTATCTGTCTCTCTCGCTCCACTCTCTCTCTCTCTCTCCCACTCCCTCGTCGCCTCTCTCTCATCCCCTCTCTCTCGCCGCCTCTCTCTACACTCTCTCTCCCCCTCTCTCCACCCTCCTATGTGCGATTTTATCGAACGCTTTCTGAAAGTCCAGGTACACTATATCTACTGGATCTCCCTCGTCCATCTTCAGAGTTACATCCTCAAAAAATTCCAGAAAATTATGCATGCACGATTTCCCCTTCATAAATCCATGCTGACTCTGACCTATCCTGTTCCTATTATCCAGATGTGTCGTAATTTTATCCTTTATAATAGACTCCAGCATCTTTCCCACCACTGAGGTCAGACTAACCGGCCTATAATTTCCTGCTTTCTCTCTCCCAACTTTCTTAAAAATTGGTAATATTAGCAACCCTCCAATCCGCAGGAACTGAACCCGATTCTATTTAATTCTGGAAAATAATCACCAACGCATCCATTATTTCTCGAGCCACCTCCTTCAGTACCCTGGGTTGTAGACCATCAGGCCCTGGTGACTTATCAACCTTCTCACCTAACAGTCTATCCAACACCAATTGCTGGCAAATATAAATTCCCTTAAGGTCAGGTCCTTCAGCCACTGTTACCTCAGGAAGATTGCTTGTGTCTTCCCAGTCAACACAGATCTGAAGTACCCATTTAATTCCTCTGCCATTTCTTTGTTCCCAGTAATATATTCCCCTGTTTCTGTCTTCAAGGGCCCAATTTTAGTCTGAACCATTTTTTTCCCTTTCACATACCTAAAAAAACGTTTACTATCCTCCTTTATAAGATTGGCCAGTTTACCTTCATACCTCATTTTTTCTCTCCATATTTCCTTCTTAGTAATCCTCTGTTGTTCTTTAAAAGCTCCCCAGTCCACCGTATTCCCACTTATCTTTGCTATGTTATATTTTTTCTCTTTTAACTTTGTATGTTTCTTAACTTCCCTCGTCAGCCACGGACACCCATGCCTTCTCCTAGGATCTTTCTTCCTTTTTGGAATGAACTGATCCTGCAACTTCTGCATTATACATAGAAATATCCGCCATTGTTCCTCCACTGTCATCCCTGCTAAGGTAATGTACCATTGAACTTTGACCAGCTCTTCCCTCATAGCTCCATAGTTCCCTTTATTCAACAGAAATATTTTCACTTCCGATTGTACCCTCTCCCTCTCAAATTGCAGATATGAAACTTATTGTATTATAGTCACTACTTCCCAATGGCTCTTTCACTACGAGGTCCCTGACCAATTCTGGTTCGTTGCACAATACCAGATCCAGAATTGCCTTCTCCCTGGTCGGCTCCAGCACCAGCTGTTCTAAGAATCCATCTCTGAGGCACTCCACAAAGTCTCTTTCTTGATGTCCAATACCATCCTGATTCTCCCAGTCTACTTGCATGTTAAAATACCCCATATCAACTGTACTAAAATCTTTGTGACAGGCCAATTTCAGCTCCTGATTTAACTTACACCCGACATCCAGACTACTGTTTGGGAGCCTGTAGATAACTCCCAAGAGGGTCCTTTTACCCTTAGTATTTCTCAGCTCTATCCACACTGACTCTACATCCCCTGATTCTAGGTCCCCCTGCACAAGAGACTGAATATCATCCCTTACCAACATGGCCACCCCACCCCCTCTGCCCATCAGTCTGTCCTTACGATAGCACGTGTAGCGTTGAATATTCATTTTCCAGGTCCTGTCCCCTTGAAGCCACGTCTCAGTTATCCCCACAATATCGTATCTGCAAATTTCCAAAAGAGCCTCAAGCTCATCCATCTTATTTCTAATGCTTCGTGCATTCATGTATAGTATTTTAAATTTGTTACTGCCCTCACCCTTCCCATCAACTCCTATTTCACTCAACCTTACAGCATGATCCCTTTCTGAGTTTTCTGCCACATTGATACAGTTGTCTTTCTTGACTTCCCTTATTCTAACTTTCCCTCCAATTTCCTTCTTAAACATCCAGTTTGTCCCCTTCCCCCCGCTACTTAGTTTAAGCGTAGCTGTGTTGCAATAGCGAACCTGCTTGCCAGAATGCTGGCCCCTCACCTATTAAGGTGCAAACCGTCTCTCTTGTAGATTTTATGCTTACCACAAAACATACCCCAGTGATCCAAGAACTTAAATCCTTGCTTCCTGCACCAATTCCCCAGCCACACGTTCAAGTCCATTATCTTCCTTTTTCAGGGACACACCCACTCAAATAACAATCACTTACCTTCCCTACCGGCTTTGCGCTCTGCCTTCACTTTCGCCCAGCTCCCTCTCTCTGTCCCCGTCGCTCTCTCCCCTCTCTGTCCACCTCTCTCTCTTCCCTCTCTCTCATCCCCCCGCTCTCGTCCCCTCTCACTCATCCCCTCTCTCTCCCCCTCTCTCCCCGTCTTTCTCCCCTCTCACTGTCCCCCTTTCTCTCCCCTCTAATCCTCCCTCTCATCCCCTCTCTTTCGTCCACTCTCACTCCACCCTCTCTCCCCCCACTCTCTCGCCCCTCTCTCTCTTTCTCTCTTTCTTTCCCCTCTCTCTTCCCTCTCTCTCCCCCTTGCTCTGCTCCCCTCTCTCACGCCCCTCCCTCTCCACCCTCTCTCTCTCCGCCCTCTCTCTCTCGTCCCCTCTCTCTCCCACTCTCTCTCCCTCTCTCTCTCACCCCTCTCTCTCTTTCCCCCTTCCTCTCTCCATCCCCTCTCTCCCTCCCTCTCTCTCCCGCACTCTCCACTCTCTCTCCACCCTCTCCCTCCACAGTCTCTCTCTCCACCCTCTCCCTCTCCATCCTCTCTCTCTTGTCCCCTCTTTATCCTCCCCTCTCTCTTGTCCCCTCTCTCTCTATCCCTCTCTCTGTCCCCCTCACTCTGGCCCCTCTCTCTCGTCCCCTCTTACTCATCCCCTCTCTCTCCCCTTCTCTCCCCCCTCTTTCTCCCCCTCTCACTGTCCTCCTCTCTGACCCCTCTCTCTGGTCTCCGGTCTCTCATCCCGTCTCTCTCGGCCACTCTCTCTCCACCCTCTCTCTCGTCCAACTCTCTTGCCCCTCTCTCTTCCCCTCTCTCTCCCCCTTGCTATGCTCCCTCTCTCACGCCCCTCCCTCTCCACTCTCTCTCCACCCTCTCTCTCTCTCCACACTGCCTCTCTCGTCCCCTCTCACTCGTCCCCCTCTCTCCCCCTCTCTTTCCCTTCTCTCTCTCCCCTCTCTCTTTCCCTCTCTCTCTTGCCCAATCTCTCGCTCTCGTCCACTCTCACTCGTCCCATCTCTCTCATCCCCTCGCTCGTCCCCTCTCTCTGCCCCCTTTCTCTGTTCCCCCTCTCTCTCCACCCTCTCTCTCCCGTCACCTCTCTCTCGCCTCCTCTCTCTCTCCCTTTCTCTCCCCCATCGCTCTCCACACGCTCTCTATCAAACCTATCACTCTCCACACTCTCTGTTTCCACCCATATCTCTCTCCCCCTCTCTCTCTTGTCCACATTCTCTCGTCCCCTCTCACATCCCCATTCTCTCGTCCCTTCTCTCTCCCCCGCTCTCTGTCCACACTCTCTGTCTCCCTCTCTCTGTCTCCCCTTTCTCTTCCCCTCTCTCTCCCTCAATCTCTCTTCCCCAATCTCTCTTCCCCTCTCTCTCCCTCTCCCTCTCCCCCTCTATCCCCCTCTCTATCTGCCTCACTCTCTCTCTCCCTTCTCACTTTCTCCACCACCTCGCTCTCTCCCCTTCTGTCTCTACCCTTCTCTCTTTCCCCCCTCTCCCCTCTCTCCTTCCCCTTCTCTGTCTCCCCATCTCTGTCCACTTACTCGCGCACTCTCTACACCTCTCTCTCGCATCCACTCTCTCTCATGCCCTCTTTTTCCCCCTCTCTCCCCTCCTCTCTCTCCCCTCCTCTCTCTCCTCTCTTTCTCCTCCTCTCTCTCCACCCTCTCTCTCCACACACTCTCTCCCCAACCTCTCTCTCTCGTCCCCTCTCTCTCGCCCCATCTGTATCGTCCACTGTTTCGTCCCCTCTCTCTCGTCCCCTTTCTCCCCTCTATCTCCATCCCCTCCCTCTCCCTCCCCTCTCTCTCGCTCCCCACTCTCGGCCTCCCCTTCTTGCCCTCCCCTCTCTCCCACAAACCCCTTTCTATCCCTCCCCTCTCTCTCTCCCTCCCCTCTCTCTTCCTCCCCTCTCTCACCCTCCCCTCTCGCCCACCTCCCCTCTCTCCCCTCCGCTCTCTCACGCCCTCCCCTCTTTCGCTCTCATCTCTCTCGCCCTCCCCTCTCCCGCCCACCCCTCTTCCGTCCTCCCTCTCTCACACTTCCCCCTTTCTCCCTCCCCTCTCTAACCCTCCCCTCCCACCCACCTCCTCTCTCTCCCGTACCCTCTCCCTCGCCCTCCCCTTCTCGTCCTCCCACCTCTCGTCCTCCCCTCTCTCGCCTACCCCTCTTGCGCCCTCCCCTCTCTCGCCCTTCCTTCTCTAACCCTCCCCTCTATCACTCTCTCCTCCCTCGCCATCCTATCACTCACCCTCCCCTCACTCGCCCTCCCCTCTCTCTCCCACCCCCTCTCTCTCCCACCCCACCCTCTCGCCATCCCATCTCTCGCCCTCCCCTCTCTCGTCCTCCTTCTCTCCTCTCCGCTCTCTTGCCCTACCTTTTCTCCCTGTCCCCTCTCTCTCACCCTCCCCTCTCTCGCCTCCCATCTCTCACCCTCCAACCTCTATCGCTCTCCCCTCTCTCACCACGCCTCTCTCTCCCTTACACACTCTCTCCCCTACCCCTCTCACCCCATCTCTCCCCTCCCCTCACAGTCGCCCTTCCCCTCTCTCACCGTCCACTCTCTCTCTCCCTCCCCTCTCTCTCGCCCACCCTCTCTCGCCCTCGCCTCTCTCACCCCACTCTCTCTCCCCCTCTCTCACCCTCCCCTCTCTCCCCTCCACTCTCTCTCGCCCACTCGTCTCTCTCTCGCCCTCCTCTCTCTCCCACTCTCTCGCCCTTCCCACTCTAGCCCTCCCTCTGTCTCGCCCTCCCCTCTCTCTTGCCCTCCTCTCTCTCCTTCCCCTCTATCTCCCATCCCTCTCCCTCCCTCTCTCGCCCTCCCATCTCTCTCTTCCTCCCCTCGCGCTCACTTCTCTCTCGCCCTCCCCTCTCTCCCCCTTCCCTCTCTCTGGCACTCTCCTCTCTCTCGCCCTCCCCTCTCTCTCCCTCCCCTCTCTCGCCCTCCCTTCTCTCTCGCCCTCACCTCTCTCGCCCTCCACTCTCTCGCCCTCCCCTCTCTCGCCCCGTTTCGCCCTCCCCTCTCTCACCATCTCTCTCTCTCTCGCGCGCTCCCCACTTCTCTCTCACCCCTTTTCTCCTACCCTCCCTCTCGCTCTGTCTCTTTCACTCTCTCTTTTTCTGTCTCGACCTCTCTCGCTCCCTTGCGTTCGCTCTCGCTCTCACATCTCTCTCCCACCCCCTCGCCACCCTCTCACACACTCCTGTCTCCTTTGTGCCCTTCCTGTCTCTCACCATCTCTCTCTCTCTCAACCCTCTGTCTCTTCCCACCTCTATCTCACTCTCTTCCCTCTTCTCTCTCTCTAGCCATCCCGCTTTCTCTTGCCCCCATCTCTCATCCCCTGTCTCTCTCTCGCCCCCTCGCTCACTCGTCCCCTCATTCTCTCTCTCTGCCCTCTCTCCTTTTCTCTCTGTCTCCACCTCAGCTCTCTTGACTCTTTCTTTCTCTCCTCACCCCTCTCTCTGTCTCTTTCTCTCTTGCCCCCTCATTCGCCCCTCTCTTAGTCTCACTCTTTCTCTCGCCCACTCTCTCTCTCGCCTCTCTCTCTTATTGTTTCCTCCCGTATCTCTCTCTCGCTCTCCCCTTTTCTCTCTCCCTGCTCCTTCACTCTCTCTCCACCTTCTCTCACTCTCGACCCCCCTTCCTCAGTTTCTCTTTCTCCCCACCTCCTTCTGTTTCTCTTTGACTGAATCTCTCTCCATCCTGTCCCTCCCTCCCTCTCTGACACACTCTGTCTCCCTGACGCGTCCCTCTCCCTCTGACCCAGAGATTGGGGGGATTTTGGGGTGAGGCTGCGTGTGGGGGGTGGGGGTGACAAGTGGGAGATAGTGAAAATGGGGTAGAGTTGGAATTGCGGGAGAGAGACAGAGACGACATGAGAGAGGGGGGAGAGGAAAGAGTGAAGGCAGGTGGAGAAACCGGGGTTGGCGGTGTGTGGGAGAGAGAGGAGGATAGAATTGAGGAGAAAGAGTGGCGGAGAGGAAATAGGGAGGCCAGGTTTGAGTGGGGGGACAGAGGGAGTTACACCCAGCTGCTGAGCTCAGGGCCCGGTCCCCTTCCCTTCCCTGAGGCCCAGCACTTGGGGCTGAGTCTGTCTCTCTCCAGCTCAGCTTCTCCAACACAAAGACACACAACAACATTGGTCACTCTGCTGCTCGGCACTCGTTAATCAACATTTTTATTGGTTACAAATGGAAATGATGGATACAGTCAGGGGATGGTGCATTTTATCACTGGCCCCTGAGTCGTGAGAAACATTGAAATGTTTCCCTGTAACCCCCCTGTGGGATCAGGATGGACAAGCCGGCGCTACCTCAGTCTGTTACCATAGCAACAGGCTGCTCCATCACTGAAACACTGAACTGAAATGAGAAAATCCCGGATGGATTGATTAATGAGGGAATTTGTTTGATTGATGGATTTGGGTGAAGGGATATTTCAGCACATTCTTCAGCTGCTGCCTGAACTTAGTCTGGGTCACGGCATAAATCGCGGTGTTTGTGCAGCAACTGAGGAGCTGCAGCATGAAGCCCAATTCCTGCACAAAGTCATGGAGAAACACAGACTGATACCCAATATACAACATCCTGTACCATATAGAATACACCATTAACGTTGACCATAACAGGATAAAATTGGCCGAGATCACAAACAGTAAAATGATGGATTTTTTTCGGTTTATCATTTCAGTGTCAGACTGAGCGTCCCCATTGGTGTGAGCGCGGAGTCTCCTGCGGGCTCTGCTGGTCACTAAAATGTGTCTGACGGTGAGGACATTGAGCAGCAGAATCAGGAGAAATGGGACACACGGGGTTAGAATGTGGTGGAGGAACTCGATTGTGACCCATACACTGGAGGATAGAACAGCGTCTGTTACATCACAAAACCAGGGCTCGTTCATCAGCCAATACCGAGCCGTGAGCATAAAATACCAGAAAATGTTCTTTAAACAGCTCAGCACAGTCACTGCTCCCAGAACCACAGCCGCCGTTTTATCACTGCAATATTTACTTTTCAGTTTCTGGCAACAAATGGCCACAAACCGATCAAAGGTGAAAGTGACGGTGAACCAGACAGAGCAGTCAGTGGCTGCATAAAGCAGGACGGCGTGGATATTACACACTGGGACGGAGTCCCTCAGGAAATAAAACAGTTCCCGATAAACAATGGGAATGTGTCTCAGGATCAAGTCCAGGATAATGACCAGGAGATCCGCCGCTGCCATGGCCCCCAGGTAACGTCTGACACATGGAGACAATCCACAATCTTTATAAAGCAGGACGTAGATGGTCACGACGATAACTGTGAGGAAGATAAACAAACACATTATCTATCAGCCTGGAGGCAAAGGGACCCGTTTGTTCGGGGACCCAGTGAGATTTTCAAATATGTTCTTGTATCCAGGCATTTATTAAAATAATTGGAGCTGGAATAACAAATGGGAAGGTCTGACTTATTGAAAAAATGTGACATAAACCACAAGAAACCCTCCCTCCCCAAACACACAGAGACACATCCATAAAGATGGTTTCGGAACATTCCCATACACTCGATCACTCGACAGCAGACACAGGTGCCTGCTTCCCAGTTCCTAATACGGAGGGTGGAAACGTTGTTATCCTGAAGGATTCTCTCCCAGTTTCCTGAAGACAAACGGATTTTGGAAATTCCTGTAATTTGGTCTAAATTGTGGTCAATCCTGTGTCGTGAAGAAAAGTAAATGGAGGGAAAATGTATTTTCCCCTTTAACTGCCCGACGGACCTTCGGAACAGTGTCTCCTTCTCCCTGGAACGGGATCTCTTCCCTCGGGATCTTATCTTTTGTTTTATTCACTGACGTCCGGCCGTTCACAAACAACGTCAGGGACAGAACGTTCCAGGGAATGTCAGTTATAGAATGTCGGGGACAGAACGTTCCGGGGAATGTCAGTTATAGAATGTCGGGGACGGAACGTTCCGGGGAACTCCTTGACCTGTCCATCACTTTTTCCCCCTACCCACCTCACCAACATGATGTACTGTGCCTGGGCACACTGTAACATTAATGGGTTGAGAGACGGTGCGTCCAATCACAGGAATGGGAACTAAAGGCATTGCCAGATCAGCTGAAAGGGTAAGATATACTACATTCTCAATCTACCTCACAGAACCAACCCAGGCACCATAAACCCAGAGGAGAAATCTGTTCACCGTGGAATACTGTGCAGATCAGGCCAGTGTACTGCTCAGTACAACCCAACAATCTGTCCAGAGTGGAACACTGTGCAGATTCATCCATTGAACTTGTCAATACAATGGACAATCTTTCCAGAGTGAAACACTGCACAGATCCTGTCAGAACACACCAATCCAGGCAGCATCAGGAGGTGGAGAAGTAGTCGCTTCGGGTGTAAAACGTGTGCAAGAGTCCTGAAGGGGGGCTAAACCCGAAACGTCAAATTCTACACCTCCTGATGCTGCCTGGATTGCTGTATTCCTCCAGCAAGTATTCAGCAGGGAAAGCAGAGCAGACAACACCATTGCACTGATTTATAAAGCCGGACTAGACATCTGTCCAAAACTGGGATCTGTGCACATCAGAGCAGTGTATCGATCTCTAAAACCGGACTAGATATCTATCCAGCACGGGAGCTCGGCAGATAACAGCAGTGCATTCATATCCAAACCCAGACGAGATATCTGTCCAGCACGTGGAACTGCGCAGACCGCAGCAGTTCATTGATCTATAAACCCGGACTAGATATCGATCCAGCACGGGGATCTATGCAGAACTCAGCAGTGCACTGATATATAAACCCGGACTGGATATCTTTCCAGCACCGCAAGCTATGCAGAACACAACAGTGCATTGATGTATAAACCTGGACTAGATATCTGTCCAGCACCGGGAACTATGCAGACGACAGCAGTGCATTGATCTATGAAACTGAATGAGATATATGTCAAGCACCGGGTGCTTTGCGGACAACAGCAGTGCATTGATCTATAAAGCCGGATTAGATATCTGTCCAGCATGGGGAGCTGTGCAGACCACAGCAGAGCATTGATCTATAAACCCGGACATGATATCTGTCCAGCGCGGGGTGCTATGCAGAACGTAGCTGTGTACTGATCTATAACGAGGAGAAAGTGAGGTCTGCAGATGCTGGAGATCAAAGTTGAAACTTTATTGCTGGAACAGCACAGCAGGTCAGGCAGCATCCAGGGAACAGGAGATTCGACGTTTCGGGCACAGGCCCTTCTTCAGGATACTGATCTATAACCTCGAATTAGATATTTGTCCAGCAGCGGGAGCTGTGCAGACCACAGCAGTGCATTGATCTAAATCCCGGTCTAGATATCTGTCCAACACGGGGAACTGCACAGAACACAGCAGTGCATTGATCTATAAACATGGAATAGATGTCTGTCCAGCACCTGTAACTGTGCAGATCACAGCAGTGCATTGATCTATAAACCCCGATTAGAATTCTGTAGAGCACGGGGAGCGACACAGAATACAGGAGTGCATTGATATATAAACCCGGACGAGATATCTGTCCAGCACCGGAAGCTATGCAGACGACAGCAGGGTATTGACCTATAATCCCGGACTAGGCATCTGTCCAGCACGGGGAGCTTTGCAGATAACAGCAGTGCATTGATGCATAAACGTGGACTAGATATCTATAGACCTGGACAAGATATCTGCTCAGCACCGGGACGACAGCAGTTCATTGATCTATAAACCCAGTTTAGATATCTGTCCAGCAGCGGGATCTATCCAGACCAAAGCAGCGCATTGATCTATCAACCCGGACGAGAAATCCATCCAGCACGGGGAGCTGTGCAGACCACAGAAGTGCATTGATCTATAAACCCGGACTATATATCTGTCCAGCACCGTGAGCTGTGCAGATCACAGCATTGCATTGATCTCTTAACGCAGACTAGATATCTGGCCCGCAGCGGGAGCTGTGCAGATCACAGCAGTGCATCGGTTTCTCGATCAGACTAGATATCTGTCAATCATGCGGAGCTGTGCAGACCGCAGCAGTTAATTCATCTATAAACCCGGACTCGCTTTCTGTCCAGCACCGGGAACTGTGCAGAACACATCAGAGCATTGATTTATAAACGCATACTCGATATGTGTTCAGCACGGGGAGCTATGCAGAACACAGGAGTGCATTGATCTATAAACCTGGACTGGATATCTGTGCAGCACGGGGAGCTATGCAGAACAGAGCAGTGCATTGATCTATAAACCCGGATAAGATATTTGCCCAGCACGGGGAACTATGCAGAACACAGCAGTGCATTGTTCTATAAAGCCGGACGATATATCTGTTCAACACTGGGAGCTATGCAGACGACAGCAGTGTACCGATCTATAAACCCGCACTAGATATCTGTCCAGCACGGGGAACTGTGTAGACCACTGCAGTGCATTGATATATAAACCTGGACTCGACATCTGTGCAGCACCGGGAGCTATGCAGACGACAACAGTGTACTGATCTATAAACCCGGATTAGATATCTGTCCAACAGGTGGAGCTATGCAGAACACAGCAGTTCATTGATCTATAAACCCGGACTAGATATCTGTCCAGTTCCGGGAGCTATGCAGGCCACAGCAGTACACTGATCTATAAACCCGGACGAGATATCTGCCCAGCACTGGGATGTATGCAGACCACGGCAGTGCTGTGATATATAAACCCGGACTTCATATCTGTCCAGCACGGGGTGCTATGCAGATCACAGCAGGGCACTGATGTATAAACCCGGATTAGATATCTATCCAGCATCGGGAGCTATGCAGCCTACAGCAGTGCATTCATATATAAACCTGGACTAGATATCTGTCCAGCGCCTGGAAGTACACAGAAGAGAGCATGGCATTTGTGTATAAACCCGGATCAGGTATCTGTCTCGCAACGGGCGCTGTGCAGATCACAGCAGTGCATTGATCCAAAAACCCGGATTAGATATCGGTCCAGCACGGGGAGCTTTGCAGACCACAGCAGTGCAGTGATCTATAAACCCGGACTAGGTATCTGTCCAGAACGGGGAGCTGTGAAATATACAGCAGTTCATTGATCGATAAACCCGGACAAGATATCTGTCCAGCACGGGGAGCTGTGCAGGTCACAACTGTGCATTGATCTATAAACCCGGATTAGATATCTGCCAATACGTGTAACTATGCAGAACACAACAGTTCATTTATCTAAAAATCCGTACTAGATATCTGTTCTGTAACGGGAGCTACGCAGACCACAGCAGTGCATTGACCTATTAACCCGTACTAGATGTCTGTCCAGCACGGGGAGCTGTGCAAATCACAGCAGTGCATTGATCCAAAAACCCGGATTAGATATCGGTCCAGCACGGGGAGCTTTGCAGACCACAGCAGTGCATTGATCTATAAACCCGGACTGAATACCTGTTCAGCGCGGGGAGTTATGTATACCACAGCAGTGCATTGATTTATAAACCCTGGCGAGATATCTGTCCGCCACCCGGAGCTGTGCAGGTCACAGCAGTGCTGAAATCTATAAACCCGGACTACATATCTATCCAGCACCGGGAGCTGTGCAGACCGCAGCAGTCCTTTGATCTATAAACCCGGATTAGATATCTATCCAGCACGGGGAGATAGGCAGACCACAGCAGTGCATTGATCTATAAACCCAGACTAGATATCTCTCCTGCACTGGGAGCTGTGCAAGACATCGCAGTTCGTTGATCTATAAATCCGGACATGATATCTGTCCAGCACGGATGGCTATGCAGAACACAGCAGATCATTTATCTACAAACACGGACAAATATCTATCCAACACGGGGAACTATGCATAACACAGCAGTGCATTGATCGATAAACCCGGACGAGATATCTGTCCAGCACCGGGAGCTTTGCAGATCACAGCAGTGCATTGGCCTTTCAAATTAGACGAGATATCTGTCCAGCACCGGGAGATGTTCAGACTACAGCAGTGCATTTATCTAAAAATCCCGGACTAGTTATCTGTCCAGCACCGGGAGCTATGCAGAACACAGCAGTGCATTGAGCTATAAATCCGGATTAGATATCTGTCCAGCAGCTGGAACTCTATACACCATAGCAGTGAATACATTTGTAAACCGGGATTAGATATCTGTCCAGTACTGGGAGCTATGCAGAATACAGCAATGCATTGATGTATAAACCAGGACTAGAGACCTGTAAAGCACCGGGAGCTGTGCAGACCACAGCAGTGCATTGATTTATAAATCCAGATTTGATATCTGTTCAGCACAGGAAGCAGTGCAGACCACAGCAGTGCATTGATCTATAAACCCGGACTAGATATCTGTCCAGCGCCGGGAGCTATGCAGACCACAGCAGTGCACGGATTTATAAAGCACGACGAGATATCATTCCAGCACCGGGAACTCTACAGACCACAGCAGTGCATTGATGAATAAACTCAGATTAGATATCTGTCCAGCACCGGGAGCTTTGCAGATCACAGCAGTGCATTGGCCTTTTAACTCAGACGAGATATCTGTCCAGCACCGGGAGCTGTTCAGACTACAGCAGTGCATTGATTTATAAATCCAGATTAGATATCCGTTGAACACCGGAAGCTGTGCAGACCACAGCATTGCACGGATTTATAAAGCCCGTCGAGATATCAGTCCAGCACCGGGAACTGTACAGACCACAGCAGTGCATTGATGAATAAACTCAGATTAGATATCTGTCCAGCACCGGGAGCTTTGCAGATCACAGCAGTGCATTGGCCTTACAACTCAGACGAGATATCTGTCCAGCACCGGGAGCTGTTCAGACGACAGCAGTGCATTGATCGAAAAATCCCATATTTGTTATCTGTTCAGCACGGGAAGCTGTGCAGACCACAGCAGTGCATTGATCGATAAATCCGGACTAGTTATCTGTCCAGCACCGGGAGCTATGCAGAACACAGCAGTGCATTGAGCTATAAATCCGGATTAGATATCTGTCCAACAGCTGGAACTCTATACACCATAGCAGTGAATACATTTGTAAACCGGGATTAGATATCTGTCCAGTACTGGGAGCTATGCAGAATACAGCAATGCATTGATGCATAAACCAGGACTAGATACCTGTAAAGCACTGGGAGCTGTGCAGACCACAGCAGTGCATTGATTTATAAATCCAGATTTGATATCTGTTCAGCACGGGAAACTGTGCAGAACACAGCAGTGCATTGATCTATAAACCCGGACTAGATATCTGTCCAGCACCGGGAGCTGTTCAGACTACAGCAGTGCATTGATCTAAAAATCCCGGATTAGATATCTGTCCAGCACCGGGAACTGTGCAGACCTCAGGAGTGCATTGATTTATAAATCCAGATTAGATCTCCGTTCAACACCGGAAGCTGTGCAGACCACAGCATTGCATTGATCAATAAACCTGGACTAGATATCTGTCCAGCACCAGGAGCTATGCAGACCACAGCAGTACACGGATTTATAAAGCCCGTCGAGATATCAGTCCAGCACCGGGAACTGTACAGACCACAGCAGTGCATTGATGAATAAACTCAGATTAGATATCTGTCCAGCACCGGGCGCTTTGCAGATCACAGCAGTGCATTGGCCTTACAACTTAGACGAGATATCTGTCCAGCACCGGGAGCTGTTCAGACGACAGCAGTGCATTGATCGAAAAATCCCGTATTTGATATCTGTTCAGCACGGGAAACTGTGCAGACCACAGCAATGCAATGATCGATAAATCCGGACTAGTTATCTGTCCAGCACCGGGAGCTATGCAGAACACAGCAGTGCATTGAGCTATAAATCCGGATTAGATATCTGTCCAGCAGCTGGAACTCTACACACCATAGCAGTGAATACATTTGTAAACCGGGATTAGATATCTGTCCAGTACTGGGAGCTATGCAGAATACAGCAATGCATTGATGTATAAACCAGGACTAGATACCTGTAAAGCACGGGGAGCTGTGCAGACCACAGCAGTGCATTGATTTATACATCTAGATTTGATATCTGTTAGCTTGGGAAGCTGTGCAGACCACAGCAGTGCATTGATCGATAAACCCGGACTAGATATCTGTCCAGCGCCGGGAGCTATGCAGACCACAGCAGTGCACGGATTTATAAAGCACGACGAGATATCATTCCAGCACCGAGAACTCTACAGACCACAGCAGTGCATTGATGAATAAACTCAGATTAGATATCTGTCCAGCACCGGGAGCTTTGCAGATCACAGCAGTGCATTGGTCTTTTAACTCAGACGAGATATCTGTCCAGCACCGGGAGCTGTTCAGACCATAGTAGTGCATTGATCGAAAAATCTCGGATTTGATATCTGTTCAGCACGGGAAGCTGTGCAGACCACAGCAGTGCATTGATCGATAAACCCGGACTAGACATCTGTTCAGCACCGGGAGCAATGCAGGACACAGCAGTGCATTGATCTATAAACCCGGATTAGATATCTGTCCAGCAGCTGGAACTCTGCACACCATAGCAGTGAATACGTCTGCAAACCCGGATTAGATATCTGTCCAGCACTGGGAGCTATGCAGAATACAACAGTTCATTGATTTAAAAAACCCGGACTAGATATCTGTCCAGCACTGGGAGCTGTGCCGATCACAGCAATGCATTGATGTATAAACTTGGACTAGATACCTGTACAGCACAGTGAGCTATGAAGACCATAGCAGTGCGTTGATCTGTAAACGCGGAATAGATATCTGTAAAGCACCAGGAGCTGTGCAGAACACTGCAGTGCATTGATTTATAAGCCCAGATTTTATATCTGTCCAGCACAGGAAGTTGTGCAAACCACAGCATTGCATTGATCGATAAACTCAGATGAGATATCTGTCCAGCACCGGGTGCTCTGCCGAAGAAGGCAGTGCATTGATCCATAAGCCCGTCCTAGATATCTGTCCAGCACGGGGGTCTATGCAGAACACAGCATAGCATTGATTCTTTAACCCGGACTAGATAACTGTCCAGCACCGGGAGCTGTGCAGACCCAAGCAGTTCATTGATCTATAAACCCGGATTAGGTATCTGTCTAGCAGATGGAACTCTGCACACCACAGCAGTGCATAGATCTGTAAACCCGGATTCTATATCTGTCCAGCACACCGAGCTACGCAGAACACAGCAGTTCATTGATGAAAAAATCCGGACTAGATATCTGTCCAGCACTGAGAGCTGTGCAGATCACAGCAATGCATTGATGTATAAACCTGGACTAGATACCTGTACAGCACAGAGAGCTATGCAGACTATAGCAGTGCGTTGATCTGTAAACGCAGACTAGATATCTGTCCAGCACCGGGAGCTGTGCAGAACACAGCCGTGCATTGAACAATAAACCCAGACTAAATATCTGTCCGGCACCGGGAGCTGTGCAGACCGCAGCAGTGCATTGACCTATAAACCCGGTTTAGATATCTGTCCAGCACGGGGAGCTGTGCAGACCGCAGCAGTGCATTGATCTATAAACCCGGTTTAGATATCTGTCCAGCACGGGGAGTTGTGCAGACCACAGCAGACCAGTGATTTACAATCCCGGACTAGATGTCTGTCCAGAAGGGGGAACTATGCATAAGACAGCAGTGCATTGATCTGTTAAGGCAGACTAGATATCTGTCCAACACCGGCAGCTGTGCAGAACGCAGCAGCGCATTGATCAAAAACTCGGATTAGATATTTGTTCAGCACGTGGATGAATGCAGAACACAGCAGTGCATTGATCAATAAACCCGGACTAGGTATCTGTGCAGCAGCGGGAACTATGCAGAATACAGCAGAGCATTGATCTGTAAACCCAGATTAAATATCTGTCCAGCATGGGGAGCGATGAAGAACACAGCAGTTCATTGATGTATAAACGAGGACTAGATATATGTCCAGCATGCGGAGCTGTGCATACCATAGCAGTGAATACTTCTGTAAACCCGGATTAGATATCTGTCCAGCACTGGGAGCTGTGCCGATCACAGCAATGCATTGATGTATAAACTTGGACTAGATACCTGTATAAACGAGGCCTAGATATCTGTCCAGCACGGGGAGCTGTGCAGACCACAGCAGTGCTTTGATTTATCATGCCAGACGAGATATCTGGCCAGCACGCGGAGCTAGGCAGACCACAGCAGTGCATTGATCTATAAACGGGAACGATAAATCAGTCCAGCACTGGGAGCAATGCAGACCAAGGCAGTGCATTAATCTATAGACCTGGATGAGATATCTGCTCAGCACCGGGAACTGTGCGGACGACAGCAGTTCATTGATCTATAAACCCAGTTTCGATATCTCTCCATCAGCAGGATCTATGCAGACCAAAGCAGCGCATTGATCTACTAACCCAGACGAGATATCCGTCCAGCACCGTGAGCTGTGCAGATCACAGCATTGCATTGATCTCTTAATGCAGACTAGATATCTGGCCCGCAGCGGGAGCTGTGCAGATCACAGCAGTGCATAGGTTTATAGATCAGACTAGATATCTGTCAAGCACGCAGAGCTGTGCAGACCGCAGTAGTTAATTGATCTATTAACCCGGACTAGCTATCTGTCCAGCACCGGGAACTGTGCAGAACACATCAGAGCATTGATTTATAAACGCAGACTCGATATCTGTTCAGCACGGGGAGCTATGCAGAACACAGGAGTGCATTGATCTATAAACCTGGACTGGATATCTGTGCAGCACGGGGAGCTATGCAGAACAGAGCAGTGCATTGATCTATAAAGCCGGACGAGATATCTGTTTAGCACGGGGAGCTGTGTAGACCACTGCAGTGCATTTTTATGTAAACCTGGACTCGATATCTGTGCAGCACGGAGAACTATGCAGACGACAACAGTGTACTGATCTATAAACTCGGATTAGATATCTGTCCAACAAGTGGAGCTATGCAGAACACAGCAGTGCATTGATCTATAAACCCGGACTAGATATCTGTCCAGCTCCAGGAGCTATGTTGGCTACAGCAGTGCACTGATCTATAAACCCGGACGAGATATCTGCCCAGCACTGGGAGGTATGCAGACCACAGTAGTGTTGTGATATATAAACCAGGACTAGATAATTGTCCAGCATGGTGAGCTGTGCAGACCACAGCAGTGCATTGACCTATAAACCCGGACTTCATATCTGTCCAACACGGGGTGCTATGCAGATCACAGCAGGGCACTGATGTATAACCCCGGATTAGATATCTGTCCAGCATCGGGAGCTATGCAGCCCACAGCAGTGCATTCATATATAATCCTGGACTAGATATCTGTCCAGTGTCTGGAGGTACACAGAACACAGCAGGGCATTGGTGTATAAACCCGGATGAGATATCTGTCTCGCAACGGGCGCTGTGCAAATCACAGCAGTGCATTGATCTAAAACTCGGATTATCTATCTGTCCAGCACGGAGAATTTTGCAGACCACAGCAGTGCAGTGATCTACAAACCCGGACTAGGTATCTGTCCAGAACGGGGAGCTGTGGAATATACAGCAGTTCATTGATCGATAAACCCGGACAAGATATCTGTCCAGCACGGGGAGTTGTGCAGGTCACAACTGTGCATTGATCTATAAACACGGACTAGATATCTGTCCAGCACAACAGTTCATTTATCTAAAAATCCGAACTAGATATCTGTTCTGCACCGGGAGGTACGCAGACCACAGCAGTGCATTGATCTATTAATCCGGACGAGATATCTGTCCAGCATCGTGAGCTATGCAGACCACAGCAGTGCATTGATCTATAAACCCGGATTGGATGTCTGTCCAGCACGAGGAGCTGTGCAGACCACAGCAGTGCATTGATCTACAAAACCGGATTAGATATCTGTCCAGCACCGGGAGTTATGCAAACCACAGCAGTGCATTGATCTGTAAACCCGGACTGAATGCCTGTTCAGCGCGGGGAGCCATGTATACCACAGATGTGCATTGATTTATAAACCCTGGCCAGATATCTGTCCGCCACCCGGAGCTGTGCAGATCACAGCAGTGTTGAAATCAATAAACCCGGACTAGATATCTATCCAGCAGCGGGAGCTATGCAGACCGCAGCAGTGCATTCATATATAAACCTGGACTAGATATCTGGCGAGCAGCTGGAGGTACACAGACACAGCAGGGCATTGATCGATAAACCCGGACGAGATATCTGTCCAGCACCGGGAGCTATGCAGACCACAGCAGTGCACGGATTTATAAAGCCCGACGAGATATCAATCCAGCAACGGAAACTGTACAGACCACAGCAGTGCATTGATGAATAAACTCAAATTAGGTATCTGTCCAGCACCGGGAGCTTTGCAGATCACAGCAGTGCATTGGCCTTTTAATACAGACGAGATATCTGTCCAGCACCGGGAGCTGTTCAGACGACAGCAGTGCATTGATCTAAAAGTCCTGGATTAGATATCTGTTCAGCACGGGAAGCTGTGCAGACCACAGCAGTGCATTGATCGATAAACCCGGATTAGATATCTGTCCAGCACTGGGAGCTATGCAGAACACAGCAGTTCATTGTTGAAAAAACCCGGACTTGCTTTCAGTCCAGCACTGGGAGCTCTGCAGATCACAGCAATGCATTGATGTATAACGTGGACTAGATACCTGTACAGCACAGTGAGCTATGACGACCATAGCAGTGCGTTGATCTGTAAACGCGGACTAGATATCTGTACAGCACGGGAAGCTGTGCCGACCACAGCAATGCATTGATCGATAAACCCAGACGAGATATTTGTCCAGCACCGGGAGCTCTGCCGAAGACACCAGAGCAGTGATCTATAAACCCGTCCTAGAGATCTGTCCAGCACGGGGGTCTATGCAGAACACAGCATCGCATTGATCCTTTAACACGGACTCGACAACTGTCCAGCACCGGGAGCAATGCAGACCACAGCAGTTCATTGATCTATAAACCCGGATTATATATCTGTCCAGCAGCTGGAACTCTGCACACCACAGCAGTGCATAGATCTGTAAACCCGGATTCTATATCTATCCAGCACACGGAGCTACGCAGAACACAGCAGTACATTGATGAAAAATTCCGGACTAGATATCTGTCCAGCACTGAGAGCTGTGCAGATCACAGCAATGCATTGATGTATAAACCTGGACTAGATACCTGTACAGCACAGAGAGCTATGCAGACCATAGCAGTGCGTTGATCTGTAAAGGCGGACTAGATATCTGTCCAGCACCGGGAGCTGTGCAGAACACAGCCGTGCATTGAACAATAAACCCAGACTAAATATCGGTCTGGCACTGGGAGTTGTGCAGACCGCAGCAGTGCATTGATCTATAAACCCGGTTTAGATATCTGTCCAGCACGGGGAGTTGTGCAGACCACAGCAGACCAGTGATTTACAATCCCGGACTAGATGTCTGTCCAGAAGGGGGATCTATGCATAATACAGCAGTGCATTGATCTGTTAAACCAGACTAGATATCTGTAAAGAAAATCGGCAGCTCTGCAGAACGCAGCAGCGCATTGATCAAAAACACGGATTAGATATCTGTCCAGCACGTGGAAGAATGCAGAACACAGCAGTGCATTGATCAATTAACCCGGACTAGATATCTGTCCAGCAGCAGGAACTATGCAGAACACAGCAGAGCATTGATTTGTAAACCCAGATTAAATATCTGTCCAGCATGGGGAGCGATGAAGAACACAGCAGTTCATTGATGTATAAACGAGGATTAGATATCTGTCCAGCACGGGGAGCTGTGCAGACCACAGCAGTGCATTGATCTATAAACCGGAACTATAAATCAGTCCAGCACTGGGAGCAATGCAGACCAAGGCAGTGCATTGATCTATAAATCCGGTCTAGATATCTGTCCAGCACGGGGAGCTGTGTAGACCACTGCAATGCATTGATCTATAAACCTGGACTAGATATCTGTGCAGCACCGGGAGCTATGCAGACGACAGCAGTGTCCTGATCTATAAACCCGGACTAGATATCTGTCCAGCTCCGGGAGCTATGCAGGCCACAGTAGTGCACTGATCTATAAACCCGGACTAGATATCTGCCCAGCACTGGGAGGTATGCAGACCACAGTAGTGCTGTGATATATAAGCCAGGACTAGATATTTGTCCAGCACGTTGAGTTGTGCAGACCACAGCAGTGCATTGATCTATAAACCCGGACTTCATATCTGTCCAACACGGGGTGCTATGCAGATCGCAGCAGGGCACTGATGTATAAACCCGGATTAGATATGTGTCCAGCATTGGGAGCTATGCAGCCCACAGCAGTGCATTCATATATAAACCTGGACTAGATATCTGTCCAGTGTCTGGAGGTACACAGAACACAGCAGGGCATTGATGTATAAACCCGGGTCAGACATCTGTCTCGCACCGGGCGCTGTGCAGATCACAGCAGTGCATTGATCTATAAACCCGGATTAGATATCTGTCCAGCACGGGGAGCTATGCAGACTACAGCAGTGCAGTGATCTATTAACCCGGACTAGGTGTCTGTCCAGAACGGGGAGCTGTGAAGTATACAGCAGTGCATTGATCTATAAACCCGGACAAGATGTCTGTCCAGCACGGGGAGCTGTGCAGACCACAACAGTGCATTGATCTATAAAGCCGGATTAGATATCTGTCCAGCACCGGGAGTTATGCAAACCACAGCAGTGCATTGATCTGTAAACCCGGACTGAATACCTGTTCAGCGCGGGGAGTTATGTATACCACAGCTGTGCATTGATTTATAAACCCTGGCCAGATATCAGTCCGCCACCCGGAGCTGTGCAGATCACAGCAGTGCTGAAATCTATAAACCCGGACTAGATATCTATCCAGCAGCGGGGGCTATGCAGACCGCAGCAGTCCTTTGATCTATAAACCCGGATTAGATATCTGTACAGCACGGGGAGCTGTGCGCATCACAGCAGTGCATTGATCGATAAATCCGGATTAGATATCTGTCCAGCACGGGGAGCTATACAGACAACTACACTGCATTGATCTACAAACCCGGATTATATATCTGTCCAGCAGCGGGAGCTATGCAGAGTAGAGCAGTGCAGTGATCTATAAAGCCGGACTAGATATCTGTACAGCACCAGGAGCAATGCAGATCACAGCAGATCATTGATACATAAACCCGGACTAGACATCTGTCCAGCACCGGGAGCTGTGCAGACCACAGCAGAGCATTGATCTATAAACCCAGACTAGATATCTGTCCAGCACGGGGAGCTGTGAAGACTACAGCAGTGCATTGATCTATAAACCCGTATTACATACCTGTCCAGCACGGGGAGCTATGCTGAATAGAAAAGTTCATTGATCTATAAACCCAGAATAGAAAATTGTCTAGCACGGGGAGCTCTGCCGACCAGAGCTTTGCATTGATCGATAAACGCAGACTAGATATCTGGCCAGCACGTTTAACTATGCAGAAACCAGCAGTGCATTGATCTATGAACCCGGTCTAGATATTTGCCCAGCACGGGGAGCTATGCAGAAAACAGCAATTCATTGATTTATAAACCGGAACTAGATATCTGTCCAGCACGTAGAACTATGCAGAACACAGCAGTGCATTGATCCATAAACCAGGACTAGATATCTGTCCAGCATCGGAAACAATGCAGACCACAGCAGTGCATTGATATATAAACGTAGGCTAGATATCTGTCCAGCACAGACAGCTATGCAGAAAATAGCAGTACATTGATCCATAAACCCAGACTAGATATCTGTGCAGTGCCGGGAGCTATGCAGACCACAGCAAAGCATTGATCTATAACCCCTGACTAGATATATGTCCATCACTGGGAGCTGTGCGGACCACAGCAGTGCATTGATCGATAAACCTGGACTAGATATCTGTCCATCACTGGGAGCTGCGTAGACCACAGCAGTGCATTGATCTATAAAACCGGTCTAGATATCTGTCCGGCACCGGGAGATATACAGAACACAGCAGTGAATTGATCTATAAACCTGGACTAGATATCGGTCCAGCACGGCGAGCTACGCAGTCCACAGCAGTGCATTGACCTATAAACCCAGACTAGCTATCTGTCCAGCACGGGGAGCTATGCAGACCCCAGTAGTGCATTGATGTATAAACCCGGACTAGACAGCTGTGCAACGCTGGGAGCTATGCACAACACAGCATTGCATTGTTATATAAACCTCGACGAGATATCTGTCCAGCTCCGGGAGCTATGCAGAACACAGCAGTGCATTGATCTCTAAACCCGGATTAGATATCTGTCCATCACCAGGATCTATGCAGAACACAGCAGTGCATTGATTTATGAAACACGGAATAGATATCTGTCCAGCACTGGGAGCTACGTTGACCACATTAGAGCACTAATGTGTGAACCTGATACAAATATCCATCTAGCTTTAGGAGATTTTTGACCACATCATTGCATTATCTCTAAACCTCAACCAGATAGTCTGGCTAGCACCAGCGACCTATGAAGTGATCACCCGTGAACCAATCTGTAAACCAGGAGCAGTTAGCCTCCCAGCATGTAGGACTGTGGACAACGCTCCAGTGCATTGATCTGTAAACCAGGAGCAGTTACCCTGCCAGCGTGTCCAGCTCTGTACAACGCCCATTGCATTGATCTTTAAACTAGGAGCAGTTACCTTCCCAGCATGTAGGACAGTGTACACCACCCCAGTGCATTGATCTGTAAACCAGGAGCATTTACCCTCCCACAATGTAGGAGTGTGTACACCAGCCCAGTTCATTGCTCAGTAACATTGTGTTAGATCACTGCCCAGCGCGGGGAAACTTGCAGCCCATGCTGGAAGTGACAGGCTATTCAGCTCCCATCCATTTACAGCTCCATTTCTCCAAGGTGCCATGACAAGGGGGTACTGTGAGTATGACACACAATGCCAGAGAATGATAGCGGGGGAATCAGTTTAAGTATCACCACATGGGAGGGGTTTGGGGTATAGACAGAGAGGGGGAGATTGAGAGACAGTGTCCAGGTTTATAGATCAATGCACTGCTGTGGTCCGCACAGCTCACAGTGATGGACAGATATCTAGTCAGGGGTTATAGATCAATGCTTTGCTGTGGTCTGCATAGCTCCCGGCACTGCACAGATATCTAGTCTGGGTTTATAGATCAATGTACTGCTATTTTCTGCATAGCTGTCTGTGCTGGACAGATATCTGGCCTACGTTTATATATCAATGCACTGCTGTGGTCTGCATTGTTTCAGAGTGCTGAAATTAAGAGAGTTCAATAGCATCCTGTCACATTCATTGAGTGTTGCCAAAGGATTGTCTGCACGAAGCTGAGCTAGTGCTATCTTTTTGAACTCAACTCATTAACTTTCCACCCCACCCCATGGTGTCCCTCTCATTCAACACCATCCAGATTCTCCAACCCATCATACCTGGAGGTACTCACGATCGCCCGTGTGCCCCTGGATATTCCGTGATCCCTGGCATTGGGTCCATCTTTAAACGGCCAATGGGCATGCGGTTGAGCTTTCTCAGTGTGGAGCTGTCCTGCACAATTTACCGTGAGCATAGCTGAGAAAGGGCAATTCTACCACGCTTTGTCGACAGGGGCACGGAGGTCCTGGTGGATAGGCTCGTATAGAGGAGGGCAATTCCCTTCCCCGGGGAGGGGTCACACCACCAGACCCACCGAACATGGTCGGAGCTCGCCACCCAGCGTCTGCGGTCTGAAGAAATATCCAGGAACACAGGACAAGCATCAATAACCTTCCCCGCTCTGTCAGGAGAAGGTCACTGTATTCTCTCTGCTCCCTCACACTCACTGTATATCTATTGTTGCACCTACACACGAGCAAGGCTCATGCTTCACCACTCTCACTGCAGCGCCTTCCCTCCCTCTCTCTCTGTCTCTCCACTATTCTGCCCGCGCCTCACACTAATAACACTGCATGGATACAACACTGTGGACTGACTTCCTCCGCACCCCTCACCATATCTCCCACCACCCCCACTTACACCAGCACCAGCAGCAGGGCTACCCACTCCCACCCTCACTCCTTCTCTCCCCTTCTCCCATTCCGGGAGAAACAGCCTGGAATAGGACAGAAAGGGCTGAGCCGGGTGGTGGAGTGCCCGATATCCGTTCCCTCACACCCGCCCCCTGCCATGTGGGGAGGACGCTGGTACGTGCCAGAGAGGACCAGGACACCTCGTGTGGAGATTCTGAACTATCTACCTCCCACCAACCGAGTAAGGAGCAATGTTCACTGAAGGGCAATTCTCACTTTAAACCCACTGACAGCTCCGTCCCCCCCCCCCCCCCCCCCCCCCCACCCCCAGCACAACTTAGAAGCCATGGCCCTGATGCCATCTCCCTTTTTTTCGAGCTGGTACAAATGGCATCCCCATGGTCTCGTTGGGCAGGAGGGTGGGCTCAGAGCACATCACCTCCCCCACATCCTAGGAAGGGAGCACGGAGGCTCCCTCCTACACCTTCTCCTGTAAACAGCCGAGATCCTGAAACTAATCTGAAATATTTACTGCTCTCCCCACTTGCCCTGACATTTTCAATAATCTGTGCTCATACACAGCCAGGGCCTTCTGCTCCTGCACCCGCTTTATAACGGTACGGCCTATTTTATAATGCCTTCCAATGTCCTTCCTTCCAAAGTACATCATCTCACACTATTCTGCATTGATTCCCATCTCCCATAAACCTGAACACTACACCAACAGGTCATGGCCTGTTAGAGTTCCACACTGTCCTCCAGAAACTTTGTAATGTTTCACGTTTTGGTGCCATCTATAAACATTGAGTTGAAGCTGGCGGTGTTGGAATGGGGTATACTTAGTTAAAAACCTTGTATTGTGCGATTGTTAACTTTGTACACACGTTGAGATTGTCGCAGAGACACAGGCCCACGGAACAACTGAAATCCTGCCACACTCACTCGTGTGAGCAAGTTAATACTTACACCATCACACAGAATGAGTCAAATAATGATATTCTCTCAACGGAGTAACAGAACGTCTTGCGCACACCAGACAGAGTGAATGAGGTTTTGACGTAGCGCAGACCAAGAGGAATCCTGGTAGGCTCCCTTTATCTGCATATCATCAGGGTATTTGTGTGAAATTGTGACTCTGTGTTGGGTAGTACCAACAGTCTGTGTTGTTTAAACTGATTCAATATCACCCTCTGCTGGCCTCCCCACGCCACTGCATTAGCATTGGCAGAGGGGGAAAACCAAAAGGGATTCATTCAGGGGTGGGAGGAGGCAGCAGCTCACAGCACTATCCAAATTGATGTACTGGTCAAAATGTCTTTTAAACTTTGTAACAATGTCCGCTCCCATCACTTCCACAGGAAGTTCATTCCACACACAAACTACCCTCAGTGTAAAAAAGGTGCTTTTCTTGTCTTTTTAAGACATTTCTCCTCTCATTATAGAATATCCCCATCCTATTTAAAAGAGAACAGCCAATCAATTTATCTACATCTCTCATGATTTTATAAACCTCTATGACCCCTGAAGCTTCTTCTGTCTAGTGAAACACGTACCAGACTAACAAGTCTACTTTTAAAACTCAACTCCTCTGTTCCTGGCAATATCCTGGTAAAACTCTTCTGAACCCTCTACACCTCAACAATATGCTTCCTATAATAGGGTAAGCAGAACTGGACACAGTATTCCAGAAGAGTATCATTATTTAAGAAAGATGATAAGGACAAGCGAGGGGGACAAGAGACTGGTGAGTCTGAAGTCAGTGGTGGGCAAATTGTTGGAGGCAATCCTGAGCGACAGGATATGCATGTATTTGGAAAGGCAAGGACTGATTAGGGATAGTCAACATGGCTTTGTGCCTGGGAAATCATATTTCTAGAACTTATTTGAGTTTTTTGAAGAAGTAAAAAAGAGAATTGATGAGGGCAGAGCAATGGACATGATCTGTATGGACTTCACTAAGGCGTTCGACAAGGCGAGCTGGGCGGAAGTGAAGTTGGAGCGCAGAACTGGTCGGGAAGGTAAGTGATTGATATTTAAGAACTAACCTCGACGCCAACCGTCTTTTCACAGCAGTGAGTGGCGCGAGCTGGGCGTAAGTGAAGTTGGAGCGCAGAGCTGGGTCGGGAAGGTAAGTGATTGATATTTGAGTGGGTGTGTTCTGGACCCCAGGCCCGACAAAGTACGGCCTCCTTCCCATCCTCCTCCTCTAACCTAACTTTAAAGTCCACAGGTAAGCTACTCAGTGTTCTTGTTTTGGAGACTAAGTGTAGAGTAACGGCAGCGCAGACAGTGGAATGTTCCTCCTGCAGGATGTTTGATGTAGGGGTGACCACCGATGCTCCTGCCGACTTCACTTGCAGGAAATGCAGTCAGCTCCTGCTCCTCACAGAACGCGTTAGGGAACTGGAACTGGAGTTGGATGAACTGAGGATTATTCGAGAGGCTGTGAGGGTGATAGATAGAAGCTACAGGGACATAGTTACACCAGAGAACAGAGGTAGCTGGGTAACAGTTAGAGGTGGGAAGGGGAGGAAGCAGACAGTGCAGGGATCACCTGTGGTCGTTCCCCTCAACAATAAGTATACCGCTTTGGATAGCCTAGCAAGGGGGAAAGCCTAGCAAGGGTAAGCTGCAGTGACCGGGTCTCTGGCACGAGGTCCGGCTCTGAGGCTCAGAAGGGAAAGGGGGAGAGGAGGAGAGCGCTAGTTATAGGAGACTCTATAGTTAGAGGGACGGACAGGCGATTCTGCGTGCATGGGCGAAACTCTCGGATGGTTTGTTGCCTCCCGGGTGCCAGGGTCCGAGACATCTCGGACCGTGTCTTCATAATCCTTAAGGGGGAGGGTGTGCAGCCAGAAGTCGTGGTGCACGTTGGCACCAACGACATAGGTAGGAAGAGGAGTGGGTAGGTAATTCAGGAGCTCAAGGAGTTAGGCTGGAAGTTAAAAGCTAGGACGGACAGAGTCGTCATCTCTGGGTTGTTGCCGGTGCCACGTGACAGTGAGTCAAGGAATAGGGAGAGAGTGCAGTTGAACACGTGGCTGCAAGGATGGTGTAGGAGGGAGGGCTTCAGATATTTGGACAATTGGACTGCATTCTGGGGAAGATGGGACCTGTACATGCAGGACGGGTTGTACCTGAACCACCAATATCCTGGGAGGTAGGTTTGCTAGCACTTTTCGGAGGGATTTAAACTAATTTGGCAGGGGGATGGGATCTGGACTTGTAGTCCAGCAAGTAGGTTAGCTGTTGGTCAGGATGTCCAAGAATGTAGGGAGGCTGTGGAGATGGTAGCACTGACAGGGAATACTTGCGGACACAGAGATGGGTTCAAGTGTGTATACTTTAACGCAAGGAGCATCAGAAATAAGGTGGGTGAACTTCAGGCGTGGATCGGTACCTGGGACTACGGTATTGTGGCCATCACGGAAACGTGGATAGAAGAGGGACAGGAATGGTTGTTGGAGGTTCCTGGTTACAGATGTTTTAGTAAGATTAGGGAGGGTGGTAAAAAAGGAGGGGTGTGGCATTGCTAATTAGAAATCGTATAACGGCTGCAGAAAGGCAGTTCGAGGGGGATCTGCATTTGGAGGTAGTATGGGCTGAAGTCAGAAATAGGAAAGATGCAGTCACCTTGTTGTGTGTTTACTATAGGCCCCCCAATAGCAGCAGAGTTGTGGAGAAACAGATTGGGAAACAGATTTTGGAAAGGTGCAGAAGCCATAGGGTTGTAGTCATGGGCGATTTCAACTTCCCAAATATTGATTGGAAGCTCTTTAGATCAAGTAGATTGGATGGGGCGGTATTTGTGCAGTGTGTCCAGGAAGTTTTTCTTACTCAGTATGTAGATTGTCCGACCAGAGGGGAGGCTATATTGGATTTTGTACTTGGTAACGAACCGGGACAAGTGATGGGCTTGTTAGTGGGTAGACATTTTGGTGATGGTGACCACAATTCTGTGACTTTCACCTTGGTTATGGAGAGAGATAGGTGCGTGCAACAGGGTAGGTTTTACAATTGGGGGAAGGGTAAATATGATGCTGTAAGACAGGATCTGAGGAACACACGTTGGGAGCATAGGCTGTCAGGGAAGGATTTCGTGGAAATGTGGAACTTTTTCAAGGAACACATACGACGTGTCCTTGATATGTATGTACCTGTCAGGCACGAAAGAGATGGTCGTGTGAGGGAACCTTGGTTGACGAGAGAGGTTGAATGTCTTGTAAAGAGGAGGAAGGCGGCTTACATCAGGTTGAGGATACAAGGTTCAGACAGAGCATTGGAGGAATACAGGATAGCCAGAAGGGAGCTGAAGAAAAGGATTAGGAGATCTAAGAGAGGGCATGAAAAATCTTTGGCGGATAGGATCAAAGATAACCTAAAGGCCTTTTATGCGTATGTGAGAAACATGAGAATGACGAGAACGAGGGTAGGTCCAATCAAGGACAGTAGTGGGAGACTTTGTATTGAGTCGGAAGAGATAGGAGAGGTCTTGAATGAATACTTTTCTTCAGTATTTACAAACGAGAGGGACCGTATTGTTGAAGACGAGATTGTGAAACGGACTGTAAGCTTGTAGAGATACTTGTTAGGAAGGAAGATGTGTTGGACATTTTGAACAACTTGAGGATAGACAAGTCCCCCGGGCCTGACGGGATATATCCTAGGATTATGTGGGAAGCAAGAGAGGTAAGTGCAGAACCGTTGGCAATGATCTTTTCGTCTTCACTGTCAACCAGAGGACTGGAGAGTGGCGAATGTTGTGCCCCTGTTCAAAAAAGGGAATGGGGATAACCCCGGGAATTACAGGCCAGTTAGTCTTACTTCGGTGGTAGGTAAAGTAATGGAAAGGGTACTGAGGGATAGGATTTATGAGTATCTGAAAAGATACTGCTTGATTAGGGACAGGCAGTATGGATTTGTGAAGGGTAGGTCTTGCCTTACAAGTCTTATTGAATTCTTTGAGGAGGTGACCAAGCATGTGGATGAGGGTAGAGCAGTGGATGTAGTGTACATGGATTTTACTAAGGCATTTGATAAGGTTCCCCATGGTAAGCTTATGCGGAAAGTCAGGAGGCATGGGATAGAGGGAAATTTGGCCAATTGGATAGAAAAATGGCTAACCGGTCGAAGTCAGAGAGTGGTGGTAGATGGTAAATATTCAGCCTGGAGCCCAGTTACAAGTGTTTGTAATTTTTATTAATGACTTGGAAGAGGGAGTCGAAGGGTGGGTCAATAAATGTGCAGATGATACGAAGATTGGGGGAGTTGTGGATAGTGAGGAGGGCTGTTGTCGGCTGCAAAGGGACTTAGATATGATGCAGAGCTGGGCTGAGGAGTGGCAGATGGAATTCAACCCTGTCAAGTGTGAGGTTGTCCATTTTGGAAGGACAAATAAGAATGTGGAATACAGGGTTAACGGTAGGGTTCTTAGAAAGGTGGAGGAGCAAGGGATCTTGGGGTCAATGTTCATAGATATTTGATTAGGCCACATTTGGAGTACTGTGTGCAGTTCTGGTCGCCTCACCTTAGGAAAGATGTGGAAGCTTTGGAGAGGGTGCAGAGAAGATGTACCAGGATGTTGCCTGGAATGGAGAATAGGTCATACGAGGATAGGTTGAGAGTGCTCGGCCTTTTCTCATTGGAAAGGCGAAGGATGAGGGGTGACTTGTTAGAGGTTTATAAGATTATCGGACGAATAGATAGAGTAGACAGTCAGAAACTTTTCCCCCGGGTACAACAGAGTGTTACAATGGGGCATAAATTTAAGGTGAAGGATGGAAGGTATGGGGGGATGTCAGGGGTAGGTTCTTTACCCAGAGAGTGGTGGGGGCATGGAATGCGCTGCCTGTGGGAGTGGCAGAGTCAGAATCATTGGCCACCTTTAAGCGGCAATTGGATAGGTACATCGATGGGTGCTTAAGCTAGGACAAATGTTCGGCACAACATCGTGGGCCGAAGGGCCTGTTTTGTGCTATATTGTTTTATGTTCTATGTTCTATGTTATATGTTCCACATGGGAGAGTGATTAGCAAGATTAGATCGCATAGAATAGAAGGAGAACTAGCCATTTGGTTACAGAACTGGCACGAAGGTAAAAGACAGAGGGTGGTGGGGTAGGGTTGTTTTTCAGACTGGAGGCCTGTGACCAGTGGAGTGCCACATGGATCGGTGGTGGGTCTGCTATTTTTAGTCATTTGTATAAATGATTTGGATATGAACATAGGAGGTATTGTTAGTACGTTTGCACATGACACCAAAATTTGATATGGAGTGAACAGCGAAGAAGGTTACCTCAGATTACAACGGGATATTGTTCAGATGGGCTGAGGAGTGGCAGATGGAGTTTAATTTAGATAAATGTGAGGTGCTACATTTTGGGAAAGCCAATTGCGACTGGACTTATGCACTTAATGGATAGATCCTAGGGAGTGTTGCTGAACAAAGAGACCTTGGAGTGCAGGTTCATAGCTCCTTGAAAGTATAGTCGCAGGTAGATAGGATAGTTTAGGCGGCGTTTGGTATGTTTTCCTTTATTTTTCAGAATATTGAGTACAGGAGGTGGATGGTCATGTTGCGGCTGTACAGGACATTGGTTAGGCCACTTTTGGAATATTGCGTGCAATTCTGGTCTCCTTCCTATCGGAAGGATGTTGTGAAACTTGAAAGGGTTCAGAAAGGATTTACAAGGATGTTGTCAGGGGTGGAGAATTTGAGCTGTGGGGAGAGGCTGAACATTCTGGAGGTGTTTTCCTTGAGCGTCGAAGGCTGAAGGGGTGAACTCATAGAGGTTTACGAAATTATGAGGGGCATGTAGAGGGTAAAGAGACAAAGTCTATTTCTTGGAGTGGGAGAGCCAAGAACTAGTGGGCATTGGTTTAGGGTGAGAGGAAAAAGATATAAAGGCGAACTAAGGGGCAACGTTTTCACGCAAAGGGGGTACGTATATGGAATGAGCTACCAGAGGAAGTGGTGGAGGCTGGTACAATTGCAACATTTAAAAGGCAACTAGAAGGGTATATGAATACGAAATGTTAAGAGGGATATGGGCCAAGTGCTTGTAAATGGGACGAGATTAGGTTGGGATATCTCGTCGGCATGAACGAGTTGGATCAAATGGTCTGTTTCCCTGCTGTGCATCTCTGTGACTCGATGACTCTAAGAGATGTCGCCAACGTTCTGTACAACCTCAACATACCAACTTCTATTCCCAAAGCTCTCATCAATGAAGCTAAGTGTGGTAAATGCCTATATGGCCACCTTCTGTACATTTGAGGCAAACTTGAGAAAAAATATACCTGAACGCCCGAGTCTCTTCGTTCCACGACACTATCAAATATTATATTTTTAATTCCATATATCCTCCACTTGTTCGTTGAAACAAAATGCAATAACTTGCATTTAACCAATTTATACTTCATCTGTCACTCCTGAGCCCAGTGAGTGATATTACAGCCCCCTTCACCCTCCCCGTTCTGCTTTAGAGACCCTCCCCCTCTTCGGGAGGCCTACAAACTTTGGCCTTGATTTTCACAAAGCCCCTGAGTTTTGTTTACATTGTATAGGCATGACGGCGAGGGTGGAGTGCAGACACAGTCAGTGCGGAGGAGAAGCTGGAAAGTAACCAGCTGCCTCGTCTAATTTAATGGTTTTAGGATGAGGGCAGTCACACATTGAAAATGGGAAATCGTGATTAGCGCCAAAAATTATGCTCTTGCACCACTCTGGTGTTCAGTAACGATATATATTCGAGATCCTGCATTGTGCAGAGTGTGTCTGCAGGATTTCCTTCCCTAATATTACAGATTACAGATAATAGTCATTTAAGATGGATATCATAGTCAATCAATTAAACATATTCACAATTTATCTCGATGGGAGAGCACATGCACGCATCATCCTATAATTGAAGTCAAGACCTTGTATCTGTTTAACAATGTAATTCTTTTAACTGTGTATTTCAGTAAACTGAAACAGATTTAATGAATCCATTCCAAGCTGAAAGCTGGCCTTAAAATTTGACCTAAAATCTGGACATTGTTTCGGTTTTATGTAGTGGCTGGAGTCCCTGCCTCTAAGCCCGAGCTGTGGATTCGATTCCAATTCCTAAAGTTGTGTGGAAGTGTCCCTAGCTCTGGACCAGAAGGTATGGATTCATATCCTGCCTGTCACAGAGGTGTTTCACAGTGTGGCAGAACAGGCTGATGAACAAAAACACAGGAGAATCATGTTGCAGATTTAGGGGCGATTGCTGAGTGTCGGGAGTGTCCCTACTTCTGAGCTCAATGGTCTAGATTCAAACCCCACAGAGATGCTTCATTTTATGTCTGAATGCATTGATGGAATTGATTTCATAATGGTAACCTGATGGAGAAGGAAGAGGTGTCAGTATTTACCAGGATGTTGCCTGGAATGGAGAGGAAGTCGTACGAGGATAGGTTGAGAGTTCTAGGCCTTTTCTCGTTGGAACGGCGAAGGATGAGGGGTGACTTGATAGAGGTTTATAAGATGATCAGAGGAATAGATAGAGTAGACAGTCAGAAACCTTTCCCCCGGATACAACAGAGTGTTACAAGGGGACATAAATTTAAGGTGAAGGGTGGAAGGTATGGGGGAGATGTCAGGGGTGGGTTCTTTACCCAGAGAGTGGTGGGGGCATGGAATGCGCTGCCCGTGGGAGTGGTAGAGTCGGAATCATTGGCGACCTTTAAGCGGCATTTGGATAGGTACATGGATTGGTACGTAATCTAGGTTAGAGGTTCGGCACAACATCGTGGGCCGAAGGGCCTGTTCTGTGCTGTATTGTTCTATGTTCTATGTTCTATATTGAATGTCAGAACTTCGTCCCAGGATGACTGAAAGCACAGCTATTCGTGATGATTGGAGTCACATTTGCACTTTCTAGACATTTATAAAAGCATGAGGGGCATGGACATGTTGAACAGTCAAAGTATGTTCCTCAGGGTAGGGGAGTCCAAAACTAAAAGGTACAGGTTTAGGGTGAGACAGGACAAGTTTGAAAAAAAAACCTAAGGCACAATGTTTCAAACAGAGGGTGGTGACTGTATGGAATGAGCTGCCAAAGGAAGTAGTGGAGGTTGGTACAATTACAACATTTAATAGTAATCTGGATTGAGATATTAATAGAAAGGCTTCAGAAGCGTATCGGCAAAATGTTGGTGAATGGAACTAAATGAATTGAGGACATCTGATTGGTACGAAGAGTTGGACCAGATTATCTCTTTCCATGCTGTACATCTCTATGATTCTTTGATCCAATTGATCGAGATGTCTTTGTAAACTTATATAGCCTTCTTCACTCTCCACTGTACAACTAATCTTGGTGTCATCCATAAACTTACTAACAATGCCTTCTATAATTCTTATCTACAATATTGATAAAAACGACAGCAAAAAGTGGATCCAGCACCATTCCTTTGTAACATCCCTGATCACCGGGCTCCAGTCCAAAAGATAGCTCTCCTCGAATCCTCTCTTCACCAGAAACACACATACATTCGGATGCAGTGTTCTGTCTTTAAGACAGAGCGACATATTTTGATAAATAAGAGGATCAAGGTTAAAGTGAGAAGGCAGGAGAATTGTGTTGAGAAAGCTGTCAGCCATGATCGAACAGTAGATCAGTCTTGATGGGCCAAATGCCCTAGTACTGCTCCAATTTTGCATGCTCTATGGTTGACAGTATCGGAAATGTCTACCCAAGAGTGCAGTGAAGGCTGAGTCTGATAAATACTTTGCTGAACAGAGTCAATGGGAATGTGGGATAGGTTTGGGGACAAAATGGTTTAATTCTGCTCCTATTTGATGTTCCCTTATTTTTCAAAAGAGGAGGTGACTTGATATGAGATTAACATAATTTAAATTTCAGGGTCCCCCATTTAAGACTCAGTTAAGGGTGTTCCTTTCTCATTAGTGTTGTGTTGATTGTGGTGTTCTCATCCCCAGTGAAAAGGGAAGACTGGGTCATTAAAGATATTCAATGCTGAACTTGACTGACCATTCATAAACAGGAGAATCAATGTTACAGGAAAGGGATGTTCATCCACAAACAGACTAGCCACGATGTTTCTACATTTAGCAGCCGGCTGGAGGGGCCGAATGGACAACTGATGCTTCCAACGCATTTGGTATTCTCTCAATTCACCCCTCGAGGCTGTTGCAGAAGAAAAGTAAGTTCCCATTCTGCCACTCAGAATTGCTGCAATGTGTCGGGAGAAGATTATTTCTGTCCCTCTAAGGAGTTACATTGGAATAGAGTGAAGTATTCAGTCACAGAGTCATACAGATATACAGCACAGGAGCAGACCCTTCGATCTAACTCATCCATGCCATCCAAAATCCTGAAAACATCCTTGTCTCTTTTGCCAGCATCTGCACCATGCCCCTTTCCTTTCCATATACTTATCCAGTTGCCTTTTAACTGCTATAATTGTGTCAACCTCCACCACTTCCTTGGGAGGCTCATTCCATACACGCACCACCCTCTGTGTGAAAATGTTGCCCCTTGGGTCCCTTTTAAATCTTTACCCTCTCACTGTAAACCTACACATTCTAGATTTGGTCTCTCCCACCCTGGGGAAAAGGCCTTGCCAATTTAACATATCCATGCCACTCAGAATTTTATAAACCTCTATAAGGTCACCCCTCCAAGACAACTGTTTATTTTAACGTGCAGTAACTGTGGCAATTTTTCCACACAGCCGAAACAGCCAAAAATGAAATTAATGATGAAGAATATCTGTATTGGAGACGTTGTTAAAATGAGACATGTTAATTATTCCAGTAGGAAATCTGCCCTCCCCCTCAATACATGTCTGGGGGAATTTGCGCATCTGATTGAGAGAGCAGACTAGATTTAATCGCTCCATCAGAAAGGTAGCATATTTGACCGTGTAGCATTTGACTCGAATGTTAATCTATATTTTGTGCTAATTTTTTAAACTCTCAGGGATCAGGATCATTGACAGTACGACCTCAACCTGCTGATCTGACAAACGAATGGCCATAATCGACTATTGCTGAGCTCACAAACACCGTGACACCCGGCAATAATGCACAGGAGGAGGCCATGCAACCTTTCTGGGCTGTTTTACAGGAACAGGGGAGCCCTGATTAGATAAGTGGAGCTATAGATTCGAAGTAATTACTTTTTTTCAGGCTGGAAAGCTGTAAGTATTGGAATTCCTCAGGAATCAGTGTGAGGTCATCAACAGATTACTATCTCGATTAATGATTTGGATGAAGGCGTTGAATGCATCTGAGCTCAGTTTGCTCATACACCAGGATAGTCATTCAATAAGATGACGAGAGGAGACAGAGTGTCTGCGATGTGATACAGACAAGGGAGTGGAGTGAGTAATACTTCAGCAAATAAGCAGTACAATGTGCGTGATGCGAAGTTTTTGTTTTGGGGAAAGAAAACAAGAGTAAACTCGTTAAATAAAGAGAGAATGCATAACTCGGTGGTACAGACTAATTTGCATGTCCTGGTACATGACTCACATCAAGTCAGTCTGAAAGTGCAGCAAGTAATTTGGAAGGTGAATGGATTTTTTTTTCTTTTGCCAGGGGTATAACGTATGATTTTAAGGATGTTTTACTGCATCTTCACGTATCATTGCAGAGACCACATCTGAAGGCATGATGTTATGAATGAGTGAGAAATTAGATCTGAGAATGAGAGATGTGCTTATTGATCATTTAAGATCTTGAGGAGAGTGTAACTGATGAATACTTAATGGATATTTCATCTTATATGGGAGAATGGACGTGGGGAAGTAATGTAAGAATGAGATGCATTTGTTTTAAGACAGATATTGTGAAGATATTAAACATTTTATTTTAAAATTACATGGACAAATATAAACTTATCTTCAAATTAAGTGAGGACATCCGTTATGAAGGAAATGGTTCTGTGTCTGCCAGCAGTAATGATGCACCTCTATGGAGCAGGGCGTATGACACAATACAGTTCGGACAATGTACAGGGAGACCTCACATGGTCCAGTTTGGGGTCTGATAACATTATTGTGTGATTCAACTCAAAGAGGAAGGAACTGCAATCTTCCTGAGAACGAACGTTCTCTCTTTCCTTGTTTCCCATCACAACAATGTGTGAGAGCTAAAAACAACCACAGTCATCTGTACCACTCATGGAGGATTCATGATGAGGATACATTGGAATCTCCCTCTGTCCGCAGCAAAGCGAATTCAACGAAATCCTATCGGAAAGATGTTGTGAAACTTGAAAGGGCTCAGAAAAAAATTACAAGGATGTTGTCAGGGTTGGAGGATTTGAGCTATAGGGAGAGGCTGAAACGGCTGGGTCTGTTTTCCCTGGAGCATCGGAGGCTGAGTGGTCACCTTGTATAGATTTACAAAATTATGTGGGGCATGGATAGGGGAAATAGGCAAAGTCGTTTCGCTGGGGTCTGGGAGCCTATAACTAGAGGGTATAGGGTTAGGGTGAGAGGAGAAAGATATAAAAGAGACCTAAGGGACAATTTTTTCACACAGAGGATGGTACGTGTATAGAATGAGCTGCCAGAGGAAGTGGTGGAGGCTGGTACAATTGCAATATTTAAGAGGCATTTGGATGGGTATATGTATAGGAAGGCTTTGGAGGGATACGGGCCGGGTGCTGACAGGTAGGACTAGATTGGGTTGGGATATGTGGTCGGCATGGACGGGTTGAACCGAAGAGTTTGTTTCCATGCTGTACATCTCTATGACTCGATGACTCTAAATCCCATTAGATCCCATTGCCAACAGCTTGTTTGAGCAGGATAACTTCAACAACTGAATAATATTTAGAACAATTTATTTTTCTTTTCCCTTTTGTCGTGAACTCAACTAATATTTGGACAACATTCTTTAAAGTTTGCACTCTGCAGACAGTGTGTTTTTCAGTTTGTCATCAAACATGTGCAGGCGTGTTTTGTTTTGTGTGTGTGCCTGTACGCGCCAATATTTTGAGAAAGGGAAATATTGATATCCCCATTTTCTATATCCAAGAATCCACCATAGTTTGAGTAACTTTGTTTCGGTCACAAACTTGTTATTTTAGGAACCTGCCTGACTTGTTCCGAACACTGATCTTTACCCAGTCTGTGACGTCTATGACCTCCAAGCTCACTAACCTGATTACGTTTAAAATTTGCTGTGACCAGTGGAGGAGTGGAACTTGAACAACAAACCGTGGCCCAAAAAGCCAGAGAACTATAAACCAGTGAGCCGATGCCAGTGATGGGTTTGTTATTGGAGGGATTTCAGAGGGATAGGATTTACATGTAATTGGTAAAGAAAGAACTGATTAGCGATTGTCAGCATTGCTTCGTGCATGGGAAACCGTATCTCATTAACTTGAGTTTTTTGAAGAGGTGACAACGAAGATTTATGACAACATTGTGGTAGATATTGTCTATATAGACTTCAGCTAAGCCCTCAACAAGGTTCTGCATTGTAGACAAATTAGTATGGTTAGGTCATATGTGTTCCAGTGAAGCTAACCAATTGAATACAAATTAATTTGAAGGTAGAGAACAGGGTGGTGGCGAGAGGTTGCTTTTCAGACTAAGGGCTTGTGACCAGTGGTGAGCCACAGGATTAGGAACTCAGTCAGCGTCTCAAGCTCACTTTACAAGCATATGAAAAAAGCCATACTACTGCACAGAAAGATAGCCCATTCAGTCCCTGCAGCTTATCACACAGGAAGAGAAGGAATGCACTGTTATAGACCAGAGCAGAGCACTTCTAAACAATATCCTAGATCCAAACATTTTCTTATTCTAAAGGCAAATGTGACGTAACTGGTCCAGGTGCAATGTGACCAGTCAAACTACTCAATGTTATCCAAAACATTTAATTTAAACACTGCCATTAAAATACAATCAAAGAAAGAGAAATTTAACATAACTTAACACGCTTGCAAAACTTAACCGAATAATAGATGCATTACCTTTTGCTAACTAACTGTACCGATAGAGTAAGATCCCAGAAACACAACCAGTTGGCAAAAAGGCTCATTCAGAGGCAGATTCTCACATACAGTGCTCCAGTGCAGGAGGTTTAAAAACCATCCAGAGAAAATTCAGAGAGAGTAGCAGCCAAGAGACATTTACTGAAGCTTCCAACTCTTTTGACACCCCAAGAGCGCCTGACGCTACTGCGAAACTAAAACACAGATATCCTAATCTGAGAACTGGCCACACCCATTCAGGCTGCATTAATATAAACCCAAGGTCTCTCCAGCTGTTTACCCAAGTGGTCTTAACGAACCAGCTCACCATCTCGTAACAGAAACTCGGACAAAATGACCTCTTAAAGGTACAGGTTCATCACACGATGCAGCACTTCGAGCTGTTAAACAGGAATCACTTTAACCCAATCAGGCCCTTGGCACTGACCAATCATATGAGGAAAAAACCATTCATCCGCTCAAGTCATTTCCCAAAGAGACAGAAGGAGGCCATTCAACCCCTTGAGTAATTAAACACAGGAACAGGAGGAAGCCATTCAGCGCCTTGAGTCAATTACAGAGAAACAGGAGGAGGCCATTCAGCCCCTTGAGTCACTTACACGGGAACAGGAGGAGGCCATTCAGTCCCTTGCGTCTCTTACACGGGAACAGGAGGAGGCCATTCAGTCCCTTGGGTCACTTACACAGGAACAGGAGGAGGCCATTCACTCCCTTGTGTCACTTACACGGGAACAGTAGGAGGCCATTCAGTCCCTTGAGTCACTTACACGGGAACAGGAGGAGGCCATTCAGTCCCTTGTGTCTCTTACACAGGAACAGGAGGAGGCCATTCAGTCCGTTGGGTCACTTACACAGGGACAGGAGGAGGCCATTCAGTCCCTTGAGTCACTTACACGGGAACAGGTGGAGACCATTCAGTCCCTTGGGTCACTTACACAGGAACAGGAGGAGGCCATTCAGTCCCTTGAGTCACTTACACAGGGACAGGAGGAGGCCATTCAGTCCCTTGAGTCACTTACACGGGAACAGGAGGAGGCCATTCAGTCCCTTGAGTCAATTACACAGGGACAGGAGGAGGCCATTCAGTCCCTTGAGTCACTTACACGGGAACAGGAGGAGGCCATTCAGTCCCTTGGGTCACTTACACGGGAACAGGAGGAGGCCATTCAGTACCTTGGGTCACTTACACAGGAACAGGAGGAGGCCATTCAGTCCCTTGAGTCTCTTACACAGGAACAGGAGGAGGCCATTCAGCCCCTTGCGTCACTTACACGGGCACAGGAGGTGGCCATTCAGTCCCTTGCGTCACTTACACGGGAACAGGAGGAGGCCATTCAGCCCCTTGCGTCACTTACACGGGAACAGGAGGAGGCCATTCAGTCCCTTGGGTCACTTACACAGGAACAGGAGGAGGCCATTCAGTCCCTTGAGTCTCTTACACAGGAACAGGAGGAGGCCATTCAGTCCCTTGAGTCTCTTACACAGGAACAGAAGGAGGCCATTCAACCCCTTGAGTAATTAAACACAGGAACAGGAGGAGGCCATTCAGTACCTTGGGTCACTTACACAGGAACAGGAGGAGGCCATTCAGTCCCTTGAGTCTCTTACACAGGAACAGGAGGAGGCCATTCAGTCCCTTGGGTCACTTACACGGGAACAGGAGGAGGCCATTCAGCCCCTTGCGTCACTTACACGGGAACAGGAGGAGGCCATTCAGTCCCTTGGGTCACTTACACAGGAACAGGAGGAGGCCATTCAGTCCCTTGGGTCACTTATACAGGAACAGGAGGAGGCCATTCAGTCCCTTGGGTCACTTACACGGGAACAGGAGGAGGCCATTCAGTCCCTTGTGTCACTTACATGGGAACAGGAGGAGGCCATTCAGTCCCTTGGGTCACTTACACGGGAACAGGAGGAGGCCATTCAGTCCCTTGCGTCACTTACACGGAACAGGAGGAGGCCATTCAGTCCCTTGGGTCACTTACACAGGAACAGGAGGATGCCATTCAGTCCCTTGCGTCACTTACATGGGAACAGGAGAAGGCCATTCAGTCCCTTGCGTCACTTACACGGGAACAGGAGGAGGCCATTCAGTCCCTTGGGTCACTTACACGGGAACAGGAGGAGGCCATTCAGTCCCTTGTGTGACTTACACAGGGACAGGAGGAGGCCATTCAGTCCCTTGTGTCACTTACACAGGGACAGGAGGAGGCCATTCAGTCCCTTGGGTCACTTACACGGGAACAGGAGGAGGCCATTCAGTCCCTTGCGTCACTTACACGGGAACAGGAGGAGGCCATTCATTCCCTTGGGTCACTTACACAGGAACAGGAGGAGGCCATTCAGTCCCTTGGGTCACTTACACGGGAACAGGAGGATGCCATTCAGCCCCTTGGGTCACTTACACAGGAACAGGAGGAGGCCATTCAGTCCCTTGCGTCACTAACACGGGAACAGGAGGAGGCCATTCAGTCCCTTGGGTCACTTACACGGGAACAGGAGGAGGCCATTCAGTCCCTTGGGTCACTTACACGGGAACAGGAGGAGGCCATTTAGTCCCTTGTGTCACTTACACAGGGACAGGAGGATGCCATTCAGTCCCTTGTGTCACTTACACAGGACAGGAGGAGGCCATTCAGTCCCTTGGGTCACTTACACGGGAACAGGAGGAGGCCATTCAGTCCCTTGCGTCACTTACACGGAAACAGGAGGAGGCCATTCAGTCCCTTGGAACACTTACACAGGAACAGGAGGAGGCCATTCAGTCCCTTGGGTCACTTACACAGGAACAGGAGGAGGCCATTCAGTCCCTTGGGTCACTTACACAGGGACAGGAGGAGGCCATTCAGTCCCTTAAGTCTCTTACACAGGAACAGGAGGAGGCCATTCAGCCCCTGGAGTCACTTACACGGGAACAGGAGGAGGCCATTCAGCCCCTTGAGTCTCTTACACGGGAACAGGAGGAGGCCATTCAGTCCCTTAAGTCTCTTACACAGGAACAGGAGGAGGCCATTCAGCCCCTGGAGTCAGTTACACGGGAACAGGAGGAGGCCATTCAGTCCCTTGTGTCACTTACACAGGAACAGGAGGAGGCCATTCAGTCCCTTGAGTCACTTACACAGGAACAGGAGGAGGCCAGTAAGTCCCTTGAGTCATTTACACAGGAACAGGAGGAGGCCATTCAGCCCCTTGCTTCACTTACACAGGAACAGGAGGAGGCCATTCAGTCCCTTTGGTCACTTACACGGGAACAGGAGGAGGCCATTCAGTCCCTTGGGTCACTTACACAGGAACAGGAGGAGGCCATTCAGCCCCTGGAGTCACTTACACAGGGACAGGAGGAGGCAATTCAGTCCCTTGGGTCACTTACACGGTAACAGGAGGAGGCCATTCAGCCCCTGGAGTCACTTACACGGGACCAGGAGGAGGCCATTCAGCCACTGGAGTCACTTACACAGGAACAGGAGGAGGCCATTCAGTCCCTTGGGTCACTTACACAGGAACAGGAGGAGGCCATTCAGCCCCTTGGGTCCCTTACATAGGAACAGGAGGAGGCCATTCAGTCCCTTGTGTCACTTACACAGGGACAGGAGGAGGCCATGCAGCCCCTTGGGTCACTTACACGGGAACAGGAGGAGGCCATTCAGTCCCTTGCGTCACTTACACAGGAACAGGAGGAGGCCATTCAGTCCCTTGGGTCACTTACACAGGAACAGGAGGAGGCCATTCAGTCCCTTGGGTCACTTACACGGGAACAGTAGGAGGCCATTCAGTCCCTTGAGTCTCTTACACGAGAACAGGAGTAGGCCATTCAGCCCCTTAAGTCTCTTACACAGGAACAGGAGGATGCCATTCAGTCCCTTGGGTCACTTACACAGGAACAGGAGGAGGCCATTCAGTCCCGTGGGTCACTTACACGGGAACAGGAGGAGGCCATTCAGCCCCTGGAGTCACTTACACAGGAACAGGAGGAGGCTATTCAGTCACTTGGGTCACTTACACGGGAACAGGAGGAGGCCATTCAGTCCCTTGGGTCACTTAAACGGGAACAGGAGGAGGCCATTCAGTCCCTTAAGTCTCTTACACAGGAACAGGAGGATGCCATTCAGCCCCTTGGGTCACTTACACAGGAACAGGAGGAGGCCATTCAGCCCCTTGAGTCTCTTACACAGGAACAGGAGGAGGCCATTCAGCCCCTTGAGTCACTGACACAGGAACAGGAGGAGGGCATTCAGTCCCTTGGGTCACTTACACAGGAACCGGAGGAGGCCATTCAGTCCCTTGAGTCTCTTACACAGGGACAGGAGGAGGCCATTCAGTCCCTTGGGTCACTTACACAGGGACAGGAGGAGGCAATTCAGCCCCTTGAGTCATTTACGCAGGAACAGCTGTAGGCCATTCAGTCCCGGGAGTAACTACTCAGGAACAGGAGGAGGCTATGCAGCCCTTTAAATCACTCACTTAGGAACAGGAGGAGGCCATTCGGCCCCTTGAGTCACTGACACAGGAACAGGAGGAGGCCATTCAGCCTCTTGAGTCACTTACACGGGAACAGGGGGAGGTCATTCAGCCCCTTGAGTCACTGACACAGGAACAGGAGGAGGTCATTCAGCCCCTTGAGTCTCTTACACAGGAACAGGAGGAGGTCATTCAGCCCCTTGAGTCTCTTACACAGGAACAGGAGGAGGCCATTAAGCCCCTTGAGTCACTGACGCAGGAACAGGAGGAGGTCATTCAGCCCCTTGAGTCTCTTACACAGGAACAGGAGGAGGTCATTCAGCCCTTGAGTCTCTTAGACAGGAACAGGAGGAGGCCATTAAGCCCCTTGAGTCACTGACGCAGGAACAGTAGGAGGCCATTCAGTCCCTTGGGTCACTTACACAGGAACAGGAGGAGGTCATTCAGCCCCTTGAGTCTCTTACACAGGGACAGGAGGAGGCCATTCAGCCCCTTGAGTCACTTACACAGGAACAGGAGGAGGTCATTCAGCCCCTTGAGTCTCTTACACAGGAACAGGGGGAGGCAATTCAGCCCCTTGAGTCACTGACACAGGAACAGGAGGCCATTCAGCCCCTTGAGTCACTTACCCTGGAACAGGAGGAGGCCATTCTCCCCCTCAATTCACTTGTACAGGAACAGAATGATGTAATTCGTGTTCAAATGACAAACAAATGGACAAACGTTGTTGCTCGTGGCTCCATTGCACATGGTACACAGATGGGTCTTTAACGTGGTTTTCTCGCAGTGAAGATGGAAGATAAACATCTTCTTTGAAGTCTCACGGATGCATCTTCCAACTCCAAGAAGACAAACCCATGTTCTCTATGCAGGTCAGAACCTGTTTGGAAAGGCTGACTGTTTTAGAAGAAAGGTGTTGTGGCTGCTCTTGGGCTTTGTGAACATGACATTCAGAATTGGATCACACACCGACTGCACATTAACGCGGCGAGGGCTCATTCAGAGCCCGTGCCTCTCTCTCAGTCACTGCGGGGTTATACAGTGGCACATAACCGAGTAGACAACCCCCATTAGTTTGATGAATGTACTCTCTGACTTCAAATATCGTTGATCTTGTTCACGTTGTTCTTGTCTGGGACACAAACTTTATGCCTTGCTCTATCCACGTTTTATCTCATCCTATGATCTGCATGTCACTGCTTACTGGGATCTGCCTGTACTGGTTGCAAACAAAGCTTTTCACTGTACTTTGGTGCACATTGCAAAAAATCATTCAACTCTGGATAAAGTATAGTATTTCTCAGGCTATCAGTGTTTCTTTTGGTATAAGCGATCATCGCCAACATTCAAGTTTCAGTGTAACCATCTCACAGCTTTACAGATTGAACATTTAGTTTCTTCAGTCTCTCCCCATGGTACCACCATCAGTGTCTGTGGTAATATGATAATTCCTTACAAATGAGTTCAAATCTGTACACAGTGTCGACATATTCTCTCAGTAAGTCTCTACAATTGCAGGAAGCTGGTTTTACTTACGTATTTGAATCATCTTGCAATGAAGGGCAACATCACATTTAATACGCCCATTTCTTCAACTTAAGTATGTATTATTCTGATGAATCATGATAAAGGAAATGCAGGTCCTTTGAACTACAACACCGCCCAATATCACACTACTTAGTCAATGCAAAATGAGATGTATGCCATTTGTTTCCCATATCCAATCATTTGTCTGCCTTGCAATTTGCTGTAATTCAAACACTGTTCCATGTGTTACCACATGAGTAACAGCCTTCAGTGCAGGAAAGAGTGATGCTCTCCATATTGTCTCCACTAACAAATGATCAATCCACTTAATAATTGACTTTCACTCATCTGTCAATAACTATGTCAAAGTATTCTGCAAATCTAACACACCGCTCCCACCAGTTCTCGTTTGTTAATGCTTCAACTAACACAAACTCTACACGTTTCTAAAAGATGAATTCCCTTTCCTCAATCAAATCTGATTCTGCCAAGACACGTCATGATTCCTCAAGTGTCTAGTTATAACATTCCTTACAAAAGATTCAAAGGTTTTCCTCAGCATTGACAAGTTGTCCAAACGTCCATAATTTGTTTTGTTATTCTTCCCCTCCCATCTTAAATATTTAGGGCCACAGAAGCTACTTTCCAGTGAGTAGGAATTAGAATTTTCAGAGCACAATGAATTTTGAAGAATATTCCTTCATCCTTTCTTGTAGTTACAAAAAGACGTGGAATAGGAAAGGTTCAGAGGGATATTGTTCAGGCGCAGGAAGGTGGGACTGGGTTAATTTGGAATTGTGGTCAGAAAGGACTCGTTGGACCAAAGAGTCTGTTTCCTTGCTGTCTGACTCTATAATTCTTTCACGAGGTCTATTGCCAGGTTCCTGAACACTCTGTGATGGGGCTCATCTGATGCAGCAACTTACCAACCTTCAATTCAATTAATTTTATAAGTAACTTCTCTTTATTAATTATAATCTCACACTTTCTCATTTTCACCAGTTCCCCGTCCCCTAACATTTCCGGACGATTTTCTGTATCTTTTATTTTTCGTGGAGACAAGACGAATGTATTCCCCTCCACGGGAGGACAGAGGTGGCCTCTGATACTGAGTGAACACATCGGAGCACTGCACTTGGGAGATGATGGACATTGCACCTACACCCGCTCAGAAAGTACTAGAATCAAAACAGTTCAATAAAACCGTCGTTTCATGGCCACTGAAAGCACAGTCCTGTTCCTGATGGAAGATTACGAGTTATGTTGAAAGAGGTGAAATAAAGCTGTGACCGCTTCATTTTCGAATCAAACTGGCTTCACTCATTCTACCTGTCATAGATCCAGGCAATGACAAGAATATGTTTTCAATCAAACTATTTCTAACTGGAAGAGAAGCCAGAAGAGAATTGCAATCAGAAAGATATGGATAACGGCTTATTCAGAAACAGCATCGAGGCAGGACTGAAGACATGGGATATTATGGAGGTGGTAATTGTTGATTGAGGGAATATTACAATACAAATCAGCGGAAGATAAAATTGGCCACTGTGGTTATGAACAGATTATGAACAAAGAAGGGAAGTAAATTCATGGAATAGGAGTCAAGTTTGTGTTTGGAAGTGAATAAAATATTTATTTGCCAAATATAGGTGACCGAAATAATGATGGCGTCCATAGTGGTTCTCAGAGAATACAGCAGAATATAATCAGATTGGAGAGATGGACAGAGAAATGGCAGACGCCGTTTAATCTGGGCAAATGCGAGGTGATGCATTTTGGAAGATCCAATTCAAAAGCGAACTATACAGTAAATGGTAAAGTCCTAGGAAAATTGATGTAGAGAGAGATCAGGGTGTTCAGGTTCATTGTTCCCTGAGGGTAGCAACACAGGTCAGTAGCATAGTCAAGAAGGCATTCGACATGCTTTCCTTCATCGGAAGGGATATTGAGTAAAGAGTTGGCAGGTCATGTTACAGTTGTATAAGACTTTGGTTTGGCCACATTTAGAATACTGCGTGCATTTCTGGTTGCCACATTACCAAAAGGATGTAGATGTTTTGGAGAGGTTGCTGAGGAGATTCAGTAGGGTGTTGCCAGGTGTGGAGGGCGCCAGCTATGGAAAGGGTTGAGTAGGATTACTTTGATTAGAAAGACGCAGGTTGAGGGTGAACCTGATGAATGTCTACAGAATCATGAGAGGTATACAAAGGGTGGATATCGAGAGGCTTTTTTTTTTCCACAGTGGAGCACTAAATTGATAGGAGTCACTAGTTCAAAGTGAAAGGGCAAACTTTTAAGGGAGATATGCGAGGAACGTTCTTCATGCAGAGTGTGATGGGTGCCTGGAACGCGTTGCCAGCAGAGGAGGTAGAGGCGCACACAATAGCATCATTTAAGATGTATCTAGACAGATACGTGAATGTACAGGGAGCTAAGGGATATAACCCCTTAGAAAATACACGACAGGTTTCGGTCGAGGATTTTGATCAACGCAGGATTGGAGCGCGGAAAGGCCTGTTCCTGTGCTGTAATTTTCTTTGTTCTTTGTTATTTGTTCACATAAGTAGAGAGACGTAGACTTACCAGGGACACCAGAAATTGCGAGTAAGGGGTAGTAACCTGCCTGAATAATCATCAATACACATTGCATTTTCAATGTTAACAATATTCATTCCTTAGTAACCCAGTAAAGACCATCGGATAAATTCCTATCCATTGTTGGAACATTCCAGACTATTGTTCTCAGATTCTGATCAATTGTTGTAACATTCCAGTCTAATATTCTCAGATTCTGATCTCTCTTTCCACTCTCTCTGGAGCTGCTGATCGCAGTCGTGTTGAGGGTGATACTGTTACTGATACTATGGAATAAACATTGAAATAAGCCCCTTATTAATAAAAGAGAGAAACTCTCCAGTTACACAACAAGGATCGCATGGAGATTGACATCAATCACAGTCACAGAACAAACAACTCCAGTTACCCCCCCCCCCCCCCCCCCTTCACTACAATACTTTTAATGAAACAACAATAGCTGCTCTGGGTGGGATGTTGACATTGCCTGCTATTAGTCTTATTGACCATTTTCAACGGATTGAATGTTCAGAGATCGAATGTATGTGTTACTGCTTAAAAAACAAAAGAATAGGAGATAGCGAATGTGGAGACTCCCAGCCACCAACATGCTTTTTTATAAATAGACAGAAAAAAGTAAAACACAGGGAAAGAAACTGAATGCATCTGGAAGACTTAATGATGAGTTACAATGTCAACAAAACAGGATAATTTGAATTGGATTCAGAGAAATGACTTCATCTACACGGAGTAATCAATGTGTGCAGATGGATAAGAATGTTCATTTATGGACAAGACCCAAGAATTAACAACGAAGCTACAGTTAGCAAAGCAGTGAATGTGATTACAAGATGTGTCAAGCATTCTTCGATCCTCACCTGAGGTGTCCGTCCCCTTCTTTCAACGCTCCCAACCCGCACCCACACCCACCCCAGTTTGTCAGTCTTATCAGTAAGAGTGCCATAAATGCCTGCTTCTGATACCCAGACTTATTTTATTCACTTTCTAACAGGAAATAAATACATTGTTCTGCTGGATTCTGTCAACAGCTAGTGTCTGTTATATCATTGGAGATAAAAGTTCTGCCACCCGACCTCGAATGTGCACATATTATTCCGATTACATACACTGTACAAGGGACCCAGCACAAACGAATTGCCAAAAGAAATAAGAAAGTACATCTAATTCTTTCCTCATCCACATTCTCTCTCTTTGTCTTCATATTTTGTTAATAAACCTTCCAACAGTTCTCTGTGCCCATCTCTCAAACCTCCAACCTTTCTTTCAGTTGAGATCTACGGCTTACTTTTGAATGTGACTCGATTATAATGGATTAATGTCACTACAATGATATGAGGGAGGAGCTGGTTGGGAGGGGAACCAAGCACAGAAGACAACAGAAGCAGCAAAGAGAGGTGTTTCCAGGATAATTCGGAGGCAAAGCTGAAACCCATCCCAAGGGACAACAGCCATCCTCGGGGAGGACAACGCAACAGTACCTCCTGAGTGAAGTCAGTGGTAGCTTAAAAGCAAAGGAATAAGCATACAGGGCGGTGAAGTTTATTGGGAATCCAACGGATTATGAAGCATTTAAATGCCAGTGGAGGATGGCTCGTAAAAGCAATAAGGAGGAGATGTAGTATGACAGTTAGATTCTTAAAAATATAAAAGACGATTGCAGTAGGTTTTTTAGATACATAACAAGGAAGAGTGCAGGGCTTGGAGGCCTTTGTCGTGGAGGATAGATGTGTACAGGGACTGGATGCCCATGGTGACGATAAGGCTTTGGGGAGTGGGGAACGGAAAGTATTAGAGGCGGTGGCTGTGAGTGATGTCCCGAATGTATGTTGGGAGATCCTGGACCAAGGGGGACAATATGTATGAAGGACAAGACTAAGTTCAATAGGCAGGAGCAGGCAGAGACGACGGGTCAGTTTTTGAACTGTGGTTCGGAGGTAGAACCAGCCAGTGCAGGTTTCCAAGACGATGAGGTTGGAGGTTGTGAATGGGCGATCCTTGAGGTGATGACGTAGTAAATGGCCTGGGAGATGATAGTTTGGTGATGGGAAGTGAGGTCGTTGAGTGGCCAGTATGAGGAGCTGTCCGCAAGTTGGTGCTTGTGTTCAGCGAAGTAATGTGGGTGAGCCAGACTACCACTGCAACCCTCCCGCTTGTCCACTGGTTTGATGTTGAGGTTGTGATTCGAGCGGAGGGAACATAGAGCTACGCGTTGCAAGGTTGAGAGTTTGGAGTGTGTGAGAGTCAATGGGCAGAATTGAATGTCGTGACCACCACGAGCGAGAAGGTGCTGGGGAAGCTGAAAGGTCTGAAGATGAATAAATCTACCAGATCTGATTGACTGCGCCCTATTGTTCTCACATGATAGTACAGGAGATTATGGAGGCATTGCTTTTGATCTTTCAGCAATCATTGGAGTCATGGAGAATCTTCACAATGCCAGCACTCGATACACGAGGGGGCCAAAAACCAAGGCCAGGGAAAGATACAGAGAGACAGAGAGATTCACAGTAAAGATAGAAACAGACAGTTAATTAACTGAGAACATGTTGTGGAAATATGGAGGAAAAGATGGATAGTGGGACTAACTGGAGGATTGACCCCTGAGAGAGCAAAATTACAAGAATGAGAACATTGAATACAGGTATTTTCAGATCAGACCAACACGGAGAGCTGTGCAGACTATGTGCTAGTGCATTGCTCAGTCAACTGGATTATCTGCCCAACATGAGGTGTGTATGTGTGTGTGGTGGTGGGGAGGGTGGGGGGGCGGTGTTGGGGATCGTGCATTTGTGTTGGGGTGGTTGAATGTGAAAATCAATGCTTGAGAGAAAATGCACTTCAAGAAAACCACGTTAAACATGAACAACGGGCCGAGATTTGGATAATCGACACAGAGAGACTGAGGTAAGTTTCATGGACAGATGAGTTAAAGTGCTTGAGAATATTAAAATAAAGACATTGCCAGACACAGTAGCGATATAGATCAGCGTGCACAGGAATGGCAGATGGACGGGAGTTTGAGATGAGTTCGAATCAGATTTGCTTCAGCAGGTTTCGACCCGAGAGTGTCAGCAGCAGATTGTTGTCATCATTATGCCTGTATTTCACAGCTCCAGGTTCAAACAGCAGATGAGTTAAGCCAGTTAAGTAAATTCTGGAGGGGTGAGTAGTTAAAGGTTGCAATGGTCAGGGCGTGGTGTCACGAATCAGCTCATGGCCAAATGGATAACCAATGTTGTGATTCGTCTGTTTTAACCACCACCAGCAAGTTCGCCTCAAGCCACTCATCACCTTGACTTGGAAATATGTCGGTATTCCTTAAGAGTCGTTGGGTCAAAATTTTGGAATTCTCTCCCTATCGGCATTATGTGTCAACCAACTGCAACGATTCAAGAAGGCAGCGCACTACCACTTTCTCAAGGCCACGTAGGGATGGGTTTACAAAGCTGGCCAGCCAGAAATGTCCAAGTCCCACAAATGAATGAAAAATTAAATGGCCAGGGTTGAGATAGAGTCCCAGGAAGGAAAATAAATTTGTAAACATAATAGAGGACAATGACCTCCACGCTCCCAATATTTAAATAACAAGGACAGGGAGACAATGGTTCACATCTGAAACTGAGTAGGTCAATATAGAGACCCATGAGTAACACTGCCAGAAGCAAGGAGGGATCAGTAATTGAACAAGTTACCGATGCAGTTAGTCGTGATCTGCAGACTGAATATCTGGATTCCTAGTCTCAACATGAACAATAATAGTGGCATGAAGTGAAGACTATATGAAAAAACTGCAATGCAGTCACAACTAGTTTATAGAAAAAATATCTGGACAGTGTGACTTACCAGGAACACCAATGATAGACACGAGAGGATAATAAAAATATTGAATAATGCGAAGAGCATAATAAATCCGTGAATATAATGGTAACCAACCATAATATGTAGAAATAATCCAAACATAATCGGATAAACCCCTGTCCATTGTTGGAGCATCCAGTATAACGTTCTCAGATTCTGATCCATTGTTGGAACATTCCAGTATAACGTTCTCATATTATGATCCATTGCTGGAACATTTCAATATAACGTTCTCAGATAATGATCTCTCTTCCCCCTCTCTCTGGAGCTGCTGATCCCTGTTAGTGCTGTCGGTGATGCTCCCACTAATACTATGGCATAACACATTGAATGGAGCCCATTTATCATTAGAAGATGGAAAAAATACCACTGGGATAATTAGAAACCATGGAGACTGACATTAATCGCAGTCACTGAACAAACAGGACCAATTAACCCTTTCCTTACAGAACATTTCACATCACGATAAAATTTAATTAGTCTGGATGGAATGGATAAGGGTTACTGCCGGATGGACCATAAATATTTCAATTTTCAAAAATACTTTTATTGTATTTGGGAGTATTGCCAGAGCACTGTGGGGCTGTATATGTCCAACTCTGCTTATAAAGGAGACAGAGATAAAATAACAAACCAGCTACATAAGATGTCTGGTGAGAAAATTTCTGAATACATTAACTCAAGGGAGAAAGTGAGGATTGCAGATGCTGAAGATCAGAGTCGGGAAAGTGGTGCGGGAAAATCACAGCACATTAGGCAGCATCTGAGGAGCATCGACAATTCCTGTGTAAGACCTTCATCCGGAATGAGGCTTGTGGTCCAAGGGTACTGAGAGATAAATGGGAAGGCAATGCGGTTTGGGGAAAGTAGCTGAAAATGTGACAGGTAGGTGAAGCTCGGGTTGGAGTTGGTATGTCGCAGAATCGGGTGGAGCGGATAGATAGGAAGGAAGATGGACAGGTAGGATAGGGCATGGGGTGGTGCTGAGTTGGAAGTTTGAATCTAGGGTAACGTGTGGGGAAGGAAAATTAGGAAATTGGTGAAATCCACACTGACCCCATGTGGCTGCAGGGTCCCAAGGCAGAAGATGACTCTTCATTCCTCCAGACATCGGGTGATTAAGGGTTGGCGGTTGATGAGGCCCAGGACGTGAATGTCCATGACGGAGTAGGAGGGGGGGGGTTCAATTATCCCAGTGGTATTTTTTCCATCTTCTAATGATAAATGGGCTCCATTCAATGTGTTATGCCATAGTATTAGTAGGAGCATCACCGACAGCACTAACAGGGATCAGCAGCTCCAGAGAGAGGGGGAAGAGAGATCATTATCAGCCGTGGGATGGTGGGATTGGTTGTTGGGCTATCCCAACGATGTTCTCTGATGTGTTTCATGCATTGGCATCCTCTCTCCCCAGTGTAGTGGAGAGAACATTGGGAGCAACGGATGCTGTACGTGACTTGTGTAAGTGCAGGTAAAATTCTGATCGATGCGGAAGGATCATTTCCGGTCTCTGATGGAGGTGAGGAGGAGGTGAGGGTCCAGGATTTTCAATTCTTGCGGTGGCAGGGGAAGGTGCCAGGAGTGGACGGTGGGTTGGTAGGTGGCATGGACCTGACAAGGGATTCGCACCGGAAATGTTCTTTAAAGAATGCAAATTAGGATGGGGAGGGAAATATATTGCTGGTGGTGGAGTCTGGTTGTAGGTCGCGCAAATGGGAGAGGATAATGCGTTGTATCTGGAGGTTTGGTGGGGTGGAAAGTGAGGAAGAGGGGTGTTCTTTCCCTGTTGCATTTGGTGGGGTGGGATTCAAAGGTAGAGGTGCGGGAAGTGGATGAGATGCTCTGGATGGCATTGTTGACCACTTGGGAGGGGAAATTGCGGACTTTAAAGAAGTCAATCTGGGATACACACAGGGTTCAGAGTGTGGTGCTGGAAAAGCACAGCAGGATTCCTGAAGGGTTTTTGCCCGAAACATCGATTCTCCTGCTCCTCAGATGTTGCCTGACCTGCTGTGCTTTTCCAGAACTGCACTCTTGACTCTAATCTCCAGCATCTGCAATACTCACTTTCGCCTACACACTAGATTCAGCCACTACTGTAATAGTGCCATTAATTCTGTTCTTACTGCTATAGGAAAGATGTTGTTATATTTGAAATGCTTCAGAAATGATTTACAAGTGTGTTGACGGTTTTGGGAGCCGGGACGGGTGATGTTGACCTACATCATGAATAAACTGGGGCTATATTCCCTGGAGCGTTGAGTCTGAGGAGTGAGGTTTATAGCAGTGAATCCCGATGTCACAGGGTGAGCAATGTCAAAGACCAGGGAAATAGACAGGACAGTTTTACTCACATTAGAACTGGATAATTACTCATGAACAGCATGTTACTGAACTATGCAGGTCGACTGAAAAATGGGACTGGCCGGAAAAGTCAGAATTTGGAGGGTCCAATCACATCATTGAGAACAAAGATAAAGGCATTGCCATATCCAGTAAAATGACTAGTTATATCACATTCTCAATCCACCTCACAGAACCAGACCAGACACCATAAACACAGAGGAGATATCTGTTCAACGTGGAGCACTGTGCAGACTAGGCTCGTGCACTGCTAAGCACCACCATGCAATCAGTCCATAGTGGAACACTGTGCAAACTTCAGCAGTGCATTGATCTATAAACCTTAGATGAGATATGTGATCACGGTGTGGAAATGTGTCCATCACCCCAGTACATTGATCAGTAACACTGTGTTAGATCACTGCCCAGCGTGGCAAACTTGCAGCCCATGCTGGAAGAGACAGGACGTGCATCTCCCTTCCATTTACAGCTCCATATCTACACTGTGCCATGACACAGGGGTGCTGTGAGTGTGAAAATCATTGCCAGAGAGAGATGACCAGGGAATCAGTTTAAATATCCCTCAATGGGAGCGGTTTGGGGTATAGACAGAACGAGCGAGATTGAAAGACAATGTCATGGAAGGATGTGCTCACAGGTTCCAGAATGCTGAAATGTAGACATTCCACCAGTATCCTGCAACATAAGCCAGTGTTTCCAGGAATGATGCTTGAATGGGATATTGGCCTGAGGTCAGATGATGGAGAGTTTTGGATGAGTATTTGTTCTGCAGCTTCGTAACTGGGAGTAGGATCAGCAGAGTGCTCGACTCATTGAGCTGAATCTTACAATAATTTATCACAGTGACATTTTCATTGAGTGCGACAGGAATCGTCTGAACGAGGCCGAACTAGTTTCCCGGTGTTATCTTATTGATCTCACCTCATCTCATGGTGTCTTTCTCATTTAATGCCAGCCCAATTCTCCCACCCAATTATGACTGGCAGTAATCACCATCGACCGAATGCCCCTGGATATTCCGTGATCCCTACCACTGATGCCATGTTTAAAAGGGCAATGGGCGCAGAGTTGAGCTTTCTCAACTTGGAGCTGCCCCACACTGTTTACCCCGAGCATGGCAGATAAGGTGCAATTACACCACGGTTTCTCTACAGGGGCACGAAGGTCCTGGTAGATGGGCTAGTACAGGGGGATCATTATTTTCACAGAGGGGCCACACCACCAGACCCACCGAGCATGGTCTGAGTTCATCACCCACCTCATTACAATATTTGCGGTCTGAAGATATGTCCAGCAATACAGCACAAGCATCAATAACCATCCCCACTCTGTCAGGATGAGGGTCATCGTATTCTCTCTGCTCCCTCACAGTCACTGTATATCTGTTCCAGCACCGACCCCCGAACAAGGCTCATGCTCCATCACTCTCACTCCTGCATGCAGCATCTTATCTCTCTCTCTATCTCTCTCTCTCTCCCTCCATTACACCCCCTGCACGAATAACACTGCATGGATACAACACTGTGGACTAACTCCCTCCGGATACCTCACCATTCCCCCCCTCCACCAACACCAGCACTAACAGCAGTGCTAGCCACTCCCACCGTCACTCCTGCTCTCCCTTTCTCCCTTTCCAGGAGAAACAGCCTGGAATCGGACAGAAACGGCCAGGACGGATGGGGTAGTGGCCGACATCTGTTCTATCCCCGCCTGCCTCCCTGCCATGTCGGGAGGACCCTGATACAAGCCGAAGCGGACCGGGACGCCTCTTGTGGAGATTCTGAAACATCCACATCCCACCAACCGAGTAAGGAGCAATGCTCAATGAAGGGCAATTCTCACTTTAAACCCACTGGCAGTTCCGTTTCCCCCGGCACAACTTAATAGCAGTGGCCCTGATGCCCATCTACCTTTTGTGTCGAGCTGGTACAAATTAAATCACCACGGTCTCGGTAGGCAGGAGGGTGGCCTCACAACATATCGTCACCATAACCTCCCAGGAAGATAGCATGGAGGATCCCTCCTACATCTCCTCCTCTAAACAGCTCAGGTACAGAAACTAATCTGTGATAGTTACTGCCCTCCACACTTGTCCTGACATCTTCAACAATCTATGTTCATATACACACAGGACCCTCTGCTCCTGCACCCGAACTATAATGGTACAGTCTGTTTTATATTTCTTTAATTGTCTTTCCTACCAAAGTACATCACCTCACACTGCTCTGCACTAATCCCCATCTGCCATGAACCTCAACACCACAACAACGTGTGATTGTCCAGTTAGAGTTCCACACTGTCCTCCATAGACTTCAAAATTTGTCCAGATTTTGTGTATTTACAAAAATTGAGATTGTCATAGCATCACCGTCCCCATGAAACAACTGAAATTCTGCCACACTCACGAGTGTGAGCAAGTAAAATACTCCTACATTTCCACGGATAGAGTCGAATAATGAGATGCTGTCAACAGAGCAACAAAAGTCATGATATACACAAGACCCGGAGTGAATGAAATATTGACAAACCACAGAGCAAGAGAAATCCGGATAGGCTCCAGCTATCAGCGTATTCATGTTATGAAGTTGAAAGTGTGTACTGTACCTTTAAGAGAGAATGAATGCTGTTCTGAACTGAGAGCTTACAAGCACTCTTGTATATGAGAGGATAGCAGACCCAGAGTGTCAAGGACAACTGAAAATATTGGCTTTGAAATAGATCCCTGAGTTGGTTGCTGTTTTGACAATAATTCGAATTTTACCAATCAGTTTAAATTATACCCCATGATACGAAAACCAAATGAAGCTTGAATTTATTGTTTTTCGAAAATCGAATCTATGAGATGTTCCGAAGTTATGGATATTAAGAATGCAGGCATTTTGAAAATTTCAGACAGAACAAATGCCATCAACAAAGATGCAAGAGATTAGGACACACTCTATATCACTCTATCACTATTTCTACATGTTTCTCAAATGAAACATATCTGCAGTAAACAGAAAGAAGATGACCCAGGGCGATTTACAGACAGAAGAAGATACCGAAAACAACAGCTGCTGTGTGGCTTTCAAATTAAGTTTATGCAATTTTCTTAAGCGTCTTGTTGAAAGAATATATGGAATGGTGTAATATGCTGTTAAGAGAAAGTGGCTCTTAGAGTTTTGAATAGTAGATGTAAAATGTTCACATTCAGTGTGTAAAAAATAAATTGATGTTTTTATTTAAACAGTGGAATTTGGGAGTTCTCTGTCACTCATATTTTAACAGTTTACAAGGTGAATTCAGCATTTCTTTATGTTTAGTTTAAATTACCAGAGGAGCTTCACGCCGTGTCCTAACAATTGCTGTGTGTGTATCGTGTGTCTCTGTGTGGGGCAAGCCTGGTTGTCTCTGTGGTGTTTTAAGTGATGTAATGCCACCCTCTGCTGGCCTCCCTACGCCACTGCACAGGCATTGGCAGAGGGCGAACACCAACAGGGATCCATTGAAAGAGGGGGAAGGAGAGGGTAGCTGCTCACAGCACCATCCAAACTGATGTCTCATCCATGTACTGATCTAAATGACCTTTAAACTTTGCAATTGCCCCTGCTTTCACCACTTTCTCTTGAAGTTCATTCCCACACATAAGCCAGCTTCTGGCTAAAATAATTACTTCTCATGTCTTCAGGGTGTAAAACTTTTTGCCTCGCATCTTAAAATATTCCTCGGATTTGAATCCCCAACTCTAGGGAAAAAGACATCAGCCCTACAGCTTATCTGTACCCCTCATGATTGTATAAACCTCTGTAAAGTTACACCTTAATCTCATACTTTCCAGTGAAAAAAGTACCCCTTAATCTTATACTCTCCAGTGAAAAAAAGTCCCAGCCTATTCAGCCTCTTCTTATAGCTTAATCCCTCCATTCCCAGCAACATCCAGGTTAATTTCTTCTGAATCGTCTCCAGTTTAATAATATCAAGGTCAATAATATCAAAGTGAATAGTCAAGATATTTTCTAAGGGCAGGGGAGTACAAAACTAGAGGGCATAGGTTTAAGGTGAGAGGTGAAACATTTAAAAGCGACAGAAGGGGCAGCGTTTTCACCCAGAGGGTGGTGTGCCTATGGAATGAGCGGGCAGGGTGACCAGACTGGACACAGTATTCCAGACAAGGTCGCACCAATGTCCTGTACGACTTCAACATGACGTCCCAGTTCCGATACTCAAAGGTCGGACCAATGAAGACAAGTGTGTTGAACATCTTCTTAACCACACTATCTATATGAGATACAAATTTTAAAGAATCATACCTGATGGCCTAGGACTCTGTTCTACAACACCGCCCTACTTTTAATTGTATAGGTCCTGCTCTTGTTTGACTTACCAAATCCAATACCTTGCATTAATCCAAACTAAACTCCATCTGTCACTCCTCAACCCAGTGAGTGATATTACCACCTCCTCACCTTCTGCGTGTATTTTTAAAATTCCCTCTCCCTCTCCAGGAGGCCTGCACACTCTGGCCTTGATTTTCACAGACTTGAGCTGGTTTGTCTTGTGTGGTTAGGGGAAGGAGGAACAGATTGCAGACACAGTCAGTGGGGAGGAGAGGCTGAACCGTAACCAGCTGCCTTGTATGATTTCATCGTTTGAGGAAGAGGGCAGTCACACATGGGCGGTGGGTAATACTGATCCGTGTTTTGGGGCCAGAAATTATGATCTTTCTCCGTCTCTGGTATTCAGTAATAAATATCTAATCGAGACCCGTCATTGGACAGAGTGTGCCTGCAGGATTTCTTTCCCTAATATTGCAATCTATAGATAATAGCGATTAAAGATGGTCATAGTTAATTTCGGTGGCACAGCATGTGCACTCAACATCCACGAGTTGAGACAAATATCTTGCATTTGTTTAACAATAACAAGTGTTTTGTGTAGTTCAATAATGGTAACCTGATTATATTAAATCCATACAGAGCTGAACGCTGGCCCTTAAAATATGACCCAAAATTTGGGTATGGTAGTGTAGTGGGAAGTGAAGAAGGGCTTATGCCAGAAACGTCGATTCTCCTGCTCCTTGGATCCTGCCTGACCTGCTGCACTTTTCCCGCAACACATTTTTCAGCTCTGATCTCCAACATCTGCAGTCCTCACTTTCTCCTAGTGGGTAGTGTCCCTGCCTCTGAGCCAGAGCTCTGGATTTGATTCCAGTTCCTGAACCTGTTTGGTAGTATTCCTAGCTCTGGACTAGAAGGTCTGGATTCAAGTCCTGCCTGTTTCAGAGGTACGTCACAGCATGTCATAACAGGCTGATGAGCAAACACACAGGAGAATAATGTTACAGCACTATGGGTATTGCCGAGTGGTGTTAGTGTCCCTACCTCCGGGCACAAAGGTCGAGGTGTAAATCCCACAGAAGTGTCTCATAATGCATCTGAACAAATTGATTAAAACGGATTTAGAATTGTGACCTGATGGAGAAGGAAGAGGTGCCAGTATTGATTTTCAGAGTTTAGGCTTGGGATGACTGAAAACACAGCTATTCATGTTGAGTGGAGTTACATTTCGCAGCAGTAGATGTTTATAAAATCAGAATGGTCATGCATAGGGTGAGTATTCAGGGTTTTTCTCCAGGTTGGGGCGTCCAAAACCAGAGTGCATTGGTTGAAAGTGAGAGGGGAAAGTTTTTCAAGAGGCACAATGGGTACCTTTTCACGTAGAGAGTGGTGTGCATATGGAATGAGCTGCCAGAGGAAGTGGTAGAGGGTGGTACAACAACAACATGTAAATGGCATCTGGATGCTTTTCCAGCAATTTTTGTATTTGTTTAAAAATGCATTCATTTTAACACAGGTATTCTGAATACATTAAACATTTTATTTTTTTAATGATGCAGGGACTTGTAAACATATCTTCAAATCTGCTAAGTATACGTCTCTGTGCAGGACAGCAGCAATGATGCATCTACATGGAACAGGGAATGCGATGGAGACATAGTTCAGACAATGTACAATGAGACCTCACATGATCGAGTTTGGGAGAGGATGACATTATTGTGTGATTCAACTCAGAGAGGGACAAAATGTAACCTGCACGAGAAGGATCGGCTTATTGCACTTTCTTGACCTCATTGTTCCTGATCTTAGCAATGTATGCGAGCTAAAACAAAAAAAGCTCTGGAGACATCATTACCATTCTTATTTCTACAGATTTCCTATAGTGTGGAAACAGGCCCTTCGCCGAGCAAGTCCATACCAACCTTCCAAAGAGTAACCGTGCCAGGCCCGTTCCCCTACATTTACGCCTGACTAATGCACCTAAGCTGGAAATCCTTGAACACTCCAGGCAATTTCGCGCGACTAATCCACGTAACATACACAGTTTGAGCTGTGGTAGGAAACTGGAGCACCCATTAGAATCTCACGCAGACAAGAGGAGAATGTGCAACTCCACACACAGTCACCCAAGGCTGGAATCGAACCCAAACCACTGCTACTGTGAGGCAGCCGTGCTAATCACCGAGCCAACGTGCTACAAGCTCTGGGACCCCTGACCAGAATTCATTGGAATCTCCTCACTGCCTCAAGCAAAGGGAATTCAGCCAAATCCAACTGTTGTAGGATGCAATATCATTGCTAGGAGCTGTCTGAGTAGAATATCTTCAGAAGCAGAATAACATGTTGGACAATCTCTCAATTTTTACTTTCGTCGTGAGTTACACTAATATTTGGACAAAGTTCTTTCAAGTTAAAATTTCACAGATTTTGTTAATCGGTTTGTGTGTCTCTCTGTGTGTGTGCGTGTCAGTGTTTTAAACAGGGAAATATCTATTACATATTTGCAATATCCAAACACTTTGACATTCCTCTTTCCATCATAGCTTGAGTAACATTGCTCTGGATCATAAACGTGTTGTTTTAGCGGATTAAAGAAACTAGCCTGACTTGTTCCTAAAACTGACCCTGACCCAGTCTGAGACTGATATCATCGGCCATATCACCAACCTGGTTATATTTAACATTTGTTGTGAGCAGTGGAGGAGCGGCACTAGAAAAGGAAACAGTGACCCAAAAAGACAGGGAATTATAGACTGGTGAGCCTGATGTCAGTCGTGGGTAAGTTCCTGGAGGCGATTCTGAGGGATAGGATTGACATACATTTGGGAAGGCAAGGGCTGATCAGGAAAGTCAACGTGGCTTTCTGCATGGGAAATCATGTCTCATTAATTTGATTGAGTTTTAGGAAGAGGTGACAATGAAGATTGATGATGGCAGTTTGGTAGACATTGTCTATATGGACCTCAGCAAGATGCTCGTAACATTCCGATTGATAGACAGATTCGTAAGGTTAGGTTACAGGGGTTGCAGAGGAAGCTAATCAATTGGATTCACAACTGGCTTGAAGGTAGACGGTTATTCTTCAGACTGGAGGCTTGTGACCAGCAGTGTGCTGCAAGAATCATTACTGAGTTCACTGCATTTCCTCATTGATATCAAGGATCTCGGTGTGAACATCGGTGGCACAGTTAGTAAGTTTAAAGATTACATCAGAAAGGTGGTTTAATGAATTATCGCAGAGTACAACGAGACCACAATTAGATGGGACAAAGTGGCAAGAAGTGAGAGGGAAAGTTTAATTTACATAAATATGAGGTTTTGCATTTTGGAAAAGCAAATCAGGGCAAGAATTATACATTTAATTGGATTACTTACAGTGTGGAAACAGGCCCAGCAAGTCCACACCGACCTGCAACCCACCCATTCCCCTACATTTACCCCTTTACCTGACACTCCGGACAATTTAGCATGACCAATTCACCTGACCTGCACGTCGTTGGACTGTGGGAGGAAACCAGCGCAAACCCATGGAGAATGGAAAAGTTCCACACAGTCAGTCGCCTGAGACGGGAATTGAACGCGGGTTTCTAGTGCTGTGAGGCAGTAGTGCTAACCACCATGCCACCGTGCCACCCACAATGGTCAGATTCTGGGGAACGAAGGGACCGAGGACTGCAGGTGCATAGTTCCTTGAAAGTGGAGTCGCAGGTAGACAGTGTTGCAGAACACATTTGGCACATTTACCTTAATCAGTCAGAACACTGAGTATAGGAGTTGGGGTGGAATGTTGCATCTGTACAGGATTTTGGTAAGGCCACTTTAAGAATACTGCGAACAATTCGGTTTTCTCCAGAAAACATTCACGAAGATGTATCAGGACTGCACAGTTTCAGCTTTAGGGAGGGCTGATTAGGTTGAGGTGTTTCCCCCTGGAGTCAGAGGCTGTGGGATGACATTATAGAGGTTTATAAAATCATCAGCGGCATGGATATTCTGAATAATCACGATCTCTTTCCCAGGATAGGGGAGTGCAGAACAAGAGGGCATAGGCTGAAGACAGAAGGGGAATTATTTAGGAGGGACATTGCGGGTAAATGTTTCACTCAGACAGTGATGTGTGTACAGAAAGTGCTGTCAGAGGAAGTGATGAAGTCGGTTACAATCGCACATTTAAAAATGTGTCTGAGACAGGAGGGATGTTGACCAAATATTAGCAAATGGGACTAGATCAGATTTGGTCATCTGGTCCAAGTGGACAGATTGGACTAACGGGTCCGTTTCCATGCTGCATGACTCTCCGATTCCATAAGACGAATGAGGAGAAATTCTGAAAGGACATTTGGAGAGGGAATTCTCTTCATTAGACGTTTAGTGTGCCTATATGTTCACACTGATTCAAAGGTGAGTTAGTTAGATAATTGACAGAAACGTGAATCCCGGATAATGGGATACAGACAGGAAGGGGGTGGGGGTGAGACCACAACCTGATCAGCCACAATCTTAGTGCCGTGTGGAGAATGGTCAAAGTATCAAATGACCCACTCCTGTTCCTCAGTCCCATGTTTCTGTGTTCCATTCAGCCCCTCAAAATTGCTAGACAGGAGCAGTTAGAGGCTACTTCTCTCTATAAACTGGAACACAGAAAGAGAGGAAACCATTCAATCCCTCAAGACTGTCCCACATAGAACATAAAACATGGAACAATACAGCACAGAACAGGCCCTTCGGCCCACGATGTTGTGCCGAATATTTGTCCTAGCTTAAGCACCCATCCATGTACCTATCCAATTGCCGCTTAAAGGTCACCAAAGATTCTGACTCTACCACTCCCACAGGCAGCGCATTCCATGCCCCCACCACTCCCTGGGTAAAGAACCCACCCCTGACATCTCCCCTATACCTTCCACTCTTCACCTTAAATTTATGTCCCCTTGTAACACTCTGTTGTACCCGGGGAAAAAGTTTCTGACTGTCTACTCTATCTATTCCTCTGACCATCTTATAAATCTCTATCAGGTCACCCCTCATCCTTCGCCGTTCCAATGAGAAAAGGCCTAGCACTCTCAACCTATCCTCGTACGACCTATTTTCCATTCCAGGCAACATCCTGGTAAATCTTCTCTGCACCCTCTCCAAAGCTTCCACTTCTTTCCTAATGTGAGGCGACAAGAACTGCACACAGTACTCCAAATGTGGCCTAACCAAAGTCCTGTTCAGTTGCAACATCACTTCACGACACTTGAATTCAATCCCTCTGCTAATGAACGCTAATACACCATAGGCCTTCTTACAAGCTCTATCCACCTGAGTGGCAACTATCAAAGACCTATGAACATTGACCCCAAGATCCCTCTGTTCCTCCACCTCACTAAGAACCCTACCGTTAGCCCTGTATTCCGCATTCTTATTTGTCTTTCCAAAATGGACAACCTCACACTTGGCAGGGTTGAACTCCATCTGCCACTCCTCAGCCCAGCTCTGCATCATGTCCAAGTCGGAGGAGAAAGTGAGGTCTGCAGATGCTGGAGATCAGAGCTGGAAATGTGTTGCTGGAAAAGCGCAGCAGGTCAGGCAGCATCCAGGGAACAGGAGAATCGACGTTTCGGGCATAAGCCCTTCTTCAGGACTTTCCTGAAGAAGGGCTTATGCCCGAAACGTCGATTCTCCTGTCCCCTGGATGCTGCCTGACCTGCTGCGCTTTTCCAGCAACACATTTCCAGATCATATCCAAGTCCCTTTGCAGCCGACAAGAGCCCTCCTCACTATCCACAACTCCACCAATCTTCGTATCATCTGCAAATTTACTGACCCACCCTTCGACTCCCTCATCCAAGTCATTAATAAAAATTACGAACAGCAGAGGACCCAGAACTGATCCCTGCGGAACTCCACTTGTAACTGGGCTCCAGGCTGAATATTTACCATCTACCACCACTCTCTGACTTCGACCGGTTAGCCATTTTTCTATCCAATTGGCCAAATTTCCCTCTATCCCATGCCTCCTGACTTTCCGCATAAGCCTACCATGGGGAACCTTATCAAATGCCTTCCTAAAATCCATGTATACTACATCCACTGCTCTACCCTCATCCACATGCTTGGTCACCTCCTCAAAAAATTCAATCAGACTTGTAAGGCAAGACCTACCCTGCACAAATCCGTGCTGGCTGTCCCTAATCAAGCAGTGACTTTCCAGATACTCATATATCCTATCCTTCAATACCCTTTCCATTACTTTACCTACCACTGAAGTAAGACTAACTGGCCTGTAATTCCCGGGGTTATCGCTATTCCATTTTTTTGAACAGGGGCACAGCATTCGCCACTCTCCAGTCCCCTGGTACCACCCCCGTTGATAGTGAAGATGAAAAGATCATTGCCAACGGTACTGCAATTTCCTCTCTTGCTTCCCACATAATCCTAGGATCCCCCATCAGGCCCGGGGGACTTGTCTATCCTCAAGTTGTTCAAAATGTCCAACACATCTTCCTTCCTAACATGTATCTCCTCTAGCTTACCAGTCCATTTCACACTCTCCTCTTCAACAATACGGTTCCTCTCATTCGTAAATACTGAAGAAAAGTACTCTTCAAGACCTCTCCTATCTCTTCCGACTCAATACACAGTCTCCCACTGCTGTCCTTGATTGGACCTACCCTCGTTCTCGTCATTCTCATGTTTTTCACATACGCATAAAATGCCTTTGCGTTATGCTTGATCCTATCCGCCAGAGATTTTTCATGCCCTCTCTTGGCTCGCCTAATCCCTTTCTTCAGGTCCCTTCTGGCTATCCTGTATCCCTCCACTGCTCGTCTGAACCCTGCTTCCTTATGTAAGCCTCCTTCTTCCTCTTTACAAGACATGCAACCTCCCTCGTCAACCAAGGTTCCCTCACACGACCATTTATTTCCTGCCTGACCGGTACATACATATCAAGGACACGTCGTATCTGTTCCTTGAAAAAGTTCCACATTTCCACGACATTCTTCCCCGTCAGCCTATGCTCCCAACTTATGATCCTCAGATCCTGTCTTACAGAATCGTAATTACCCTTCCCCCAATTGTAAAACCTACCCTGTTGCACGCACCTATCCCTCTCCATAACCAAGGTGAAAGTCACAGAATTGTGGTCACCATCACCAAAATGTTCACCCACTAACAAGCCCATGACTTGTCCCGGTTCATTACCAAGAACCAAATCCAAAATGGCATCCCCACTGGTCGGACAATCTACATACTGCGTTAGAAAAGCTTCCTGGACACACTGCACAAATACCGCCCCATCCAATCTACTTGATTTAAAGAGCTTCCAATCAATATTTGGGAAGTTGAAATCGCCCATGACTACTATCCTGTGGCTCTGCACCTTTCCAAAATCTGTTTCCCAATCTGTTTCTCCACATCTCTGCTGCTATTGGGGGGCCTATAGTAAACACCCAGCAAGGTGACTGCACCTTTCCTATTTCTGACTTCAGTCCATACTACCTCTAAAGGCAGATCCCCCTCGAACTGCCTTTCTGCAGCCGTTATACAATTTCTAATTAGCAACGCCACCCCCCTCCTTTTTTTTACCGCCCTCCCTAATCCTACTGAACCATCTGTAACCAGGAACCTCCAACAACCATTCCTGTCCCTCTTCTATCCACGTTTCCGTGATGGCCACAACATCGTAATCCCAGGTACCTATCCACACTTTATGTTCACCGACCTTATTTCTGATACTCCTTGCATTGAACTTTACGCAACTTGAACCCATCTCTGTGTCTGCAAGTATTCCCTGTCAGTGCTACCTTCTTCACAGCCTCCCCACACACTTGGACATCCTGACAAACAGCTAGCCTACTTGCTGGACTACAAGTCCGGATCCCATCCCCCTGCCAAATTAGTTTAAACCCCCCCAAAGATAGCTAGTAAACCTACCCCCCAGGATATTGGTGCCCTTTTGGTTCAGGTGCAACCCGTCCTGCATGTACAGGTCCCACCTTCCCCAGAACGCAGTCCAATTGTCCAAATACCTGAAGCCCTCCCTCCTACACCATCCTTGCAGCCACGTGTTCAACTGCACTCTCTCCCTATTCCTTGCCTCACTGTCACGTGGCACCGGCAACAACCCAGAGATGATGACACTGTCTGGCCTAACTTTCAGCTTCCAGCCTAACTCCCTGAGCTCTTGAATGACCTCCCCACCTCTCTTCCTACCTGTGTCGTTGGTGCCAACGTGCACCACGACTTCTGGCTGCACATCCTCCCTCTTAAGGATTCTGAAGACACGGTCCCAGACGTCTTGGACCCTGGCACCCGGGAGGCAACAAACCATCCGAGAGTCTCTCCCATGCCCACAGAATCGCCTGTCCGTCCCTCTAACTAGAGAGTCTCCTATAACTACTGCTCTCCTCCTCTTCCCCTTTCCCTTCTGAGTCTCAGAGCCAGACCTCACGCCACAGACCCGGTCACTGCAGCTTACCCCCGCTAGGCTGTCCCCCCCACCAGTATCCAAAGCGGTATACCTATTGTTTAGGGGAATGACTACAGGAGTTCCCTGCACTGCCTGCTTCCTCCCCTTCCCACCTCTAACTGTTACCCAGCTACCTCTGTTTTCTGGCGTAACTATGTCCCTGTAGATTCTATTTATCACCTTCTCAGCCTCTCGAATAATCCTCAGTTCATCCAACTCCAGTTCCAGTTCCCTAACTCGTTCTGTGTGGAGCAGAATCTGACTGCATTTCCCGCAGATGAAGTCGGCAGGAGTATCGGTAGTCACCCCGACCTCAAACATTCGGCAGGAGGAACATTCCACTGCCTGCGCTGCCGTTACTCTACACTTCGTCTCCGAAGCAAGAACACTGAGTAGCTTCCCTGTGAACACACCCACTCAAATATCAATCACTTACCTTCCCGACCAGCTCTGCGCTCCAACCTCACTTCCGCCCAGCTCGCGCCGCTCTCTACTGAGAAAAGGAACCTCTCACATGGTTTGGAGAGGTCTCTTTTTACAGAGCTTCCCCTCTCTGCAACTTGTGCTTCATGTGTTTGTCATGTTATAGACCCACGTTCACTATGAATACAGTCCCCAAACCTTACCCAAATATTGCTCACGGCATCCTCTGGTCTTCCTGACTGTAATATTCAATAACAGAACATCCAGGAAAATAACATGCACCGACTTTCCAATAACAGAATGACAGAACATCAGAAACAGGGCTATTTCGTTCAACACTCCTCCAAGCCTGCCTTGCCCATCACTATGATCATGGCTGACCTGCTCATGGTCTCATATCCTCTTTAATGCCTGATTCTTCATATCCCTCACCTCTCCAACAGGTCAATATCCATCTACCTCCTCTTCAAGTAATTAGACTTCTAGCTCCCTAAACACCCTGGTAAAGAGAAATCATAACATTCAATGCCATCTGTTTGAAGACAACACTTGCTGCTCCTATCTCATGGCCTATTGATATGATCTAATGATGTGAACGCAATGGTTCAGGTAAGAATGACTGGCCCTCATATCAAGGCAGTAGTTGACTAAGATTGACATCAAAGTACTGAACAAAACTGGACTTAGTGGGAATCAAATTAAACTCCCCACTAGTAGTAGTCAATCATAGCAGAAAGGAAGATGTTTGTGGTTCGTGGATGTCAGTCATCACAGTCCTGGGTCATCTCTGTGGGAGATCTTCAGGGTAGCTTTGTCTTCACAAGCATCTTCAGCTGCTTCATCAATGTCTCCCCGCCCCCACCCCCATCCTCCCCATCATAAGATCAGAAATAGGGATGGCCATTGAAGATTCCACAAAGTTCAGAATAATTTGTTCCCCATCCCTCAGCTCCTGAAACAGTCTGTGTCCAAGTGCAGCAAGAGCCAGACAACCTTCAGGCTTGTGCTGTTTAAGTGTCAGTAACATTCATGTAGCAGATCTGCGAGACTGTGCACATTATCACAGTAAAGTTCATGAATCAAATCTTATCTGCACTTTTTACTTTAAATCTGCGACAACACATCTGTTATCACATTTTTACGGCCCACACCATGTATATTTTGTAAGTTAACAGTCAGTAACGTAAGACTCCAATGAAATAGTCTCATATTTTAGTCTTTAAATCTTTCAAAAAATGCAAGAGGATTGTAGTTGTATACGTTCATCTCCGATAACCTATTTGTCACATAAACAATAAAATGTTGTCAGGCCAGTACCAAACTCAATAATTCTTTTTTAATAGTGGAGCATTTTCTTTCTGGTGGGTGTTCGGTTTTGTTTTACAGGTAGCCAACTGGCCATTTAATTCCAGTTAATTCCATTATCATCTCCAACCCCTATATCGCTAGCAACAATCGCAAGTTTGTAGGCTTTCAAAATATTTGGTGTAGCTAAAACTGGTGTGGCGGTTAAAGCTGGTTTTGAATTCTCAGGTGCCAGCTCGAATTGTTCTGTACACCAACATTTTGTGTTCTTCTTCAGTAAACCCATCAGTGGTTCCACGACGCTGCTGAAGTTTGGAACAAACTTCCAATGGAATCCACGCAGTCCCACTAATCAGAGCTCCTCCTTCTTCAAGGATGGTTGAGGGAATTCCTCAAAGCCCGTTGTCTTTTTGTTCCATTGGGTCAATCTTTCATGGCCAATGTAATGTTCCAAGAACGTCACCTCTGCCTTCGCAAATTCTGTTTTCATTTCAATTATTATCAGTTTTCCTTCTTGTAATCAGTCAACGAACTCTGCCAACTGTAACATGTGATCTTTCCATGACTTGCTAAAGATCACTGCATCTAACAGATAAACTGTGTAATTTGTTAATCTGGACACAACCCTGTTCATGAGTATTTGGAATGTGGTTGGTGCATTATTCATTCCAAAGAGCATCACTTTGAATTGTTGTACCCCATTTAAGGTTACAAACGAAGAAACGTCTTTCACTTTCTCTGATAACGTTGCCTGCCAATAACCATGCCCTAAGTCCAACTTTGTGATGTGTGTGGCTTGTCAAACTTTACGTTTGTGGTCTTCGAATCTTGGTATTGGATAGGAGTCTGATATTGTTTCAGCGTTGACTTTCTGAGAGTCCATACAAAATCGCTGAGCCCCATCAGGTTTGAGTAGTAACAGAATCAGCGTACTCCACTAGCTCTGACTCTATAATGATATCTTCGTTGAGCATCGCATTCATTTCGATCTGGACCTCGGTGGCTTTGTGAGGATTAAGCCTGCAGGGGAGTTGTTTGTCGGAACAGCATTCCCGACTTCCAATCCATACACAAAAGTCCTCCCATCATGTTTCTGCAAATGTCCACGTACTGCTGCAATGAACAGTCAACTGGGTTCATTGCTCTTACAACAGACAGGTCGCTATCCTACCCCACACTTCAAGAACTTCCTTGTGATTTAAAGCATTTTGCATCACATCAAACTTCATGACATCTGGATTTGATTCCTCACGCTGCAGGGCACTAAGTAACACCTGTTTCCTCAGTTCCTTTTCTCTATATTAGTAAGATTGTGACGTATTCACATGATATACCTGTACCTTTTTTATATCCAGCATCTTTACCAGATAGTTTACCTGACTCTACGTTTTCTTCATTTAGGAGGGGCCACTAAATCTGGCATTGAAGGGATTTCCTACCCCTGCTGGCATCCCCAATGAAAACAATACATCACATTTCACAGTTTTTACCTGCCAGTTACGTCAATCTATGCTCTTCCCTCTTCAGGCACTGTTTAGCTAACTCATATACATACTCTATTTAATTCTCCCTCACCTCAGATACATAATCCACGTGGGAGATTTCCGACTTCGGTCTTGTTAATTTCACTTTAATTAATTCCAAAAGACCTTTCACTTCATGTCCGAATAGTAACTCAAAGGGAGTAAACTGATTAGATTCGTTTGGGCATCTCTAATGGCGAACAATTTAATGGGACACCTTTTTCCCAATCATTTGGCCAATCCTGACAGTACGCTGTTAACGTGGTCTTCAGCGTCTGATGCCAACTTTCCACTGCTCCCTGAGATTCAGGATGGGACTCACTTGATTTGAAGTGCTGTCTGCCTAAGCTTTCCATGATTAACTTAAACAGCCGAGCAGCAGAATGACTCCCTTAGACTGACGGAAACTCTCTGGGTAGCCCGTACTGAGTAAAGAAAGCTACCAACCCCTCCATTACCCTTTTTGCCTTAACACTCCATACTGGAATTGCCTCTGGTATTCTGACAGACATATTCATTATGGTCAGCAAATATTGGTTTCCACTTTTATTTTAGAAAGGGGGCGTACGCAATTAACCATAACCCACGTGAATGGTCCGTCGAATGCAGCAATTGGCAACAAAGGTTCTGGTTTTAGTCCTGCCTGCGGCTTACCTACATTTGGCATGCATGACACATGCGGCAAAAAATAACCACGTCCTTGTGAATTCCAAGCTAGTAGAAATGCTGTTGTACCTTAACCTGAGTCTTCCAGGTGACCTCCTGCAGGTATACGTAGGTGACCTCCTACAGGTAGTTCATGTGAAACCGGTAACACTTCCTGTATGTATGCCAACTCCAAAACAATCTGGTTAACTTTGGCCCATTTCTCCTCTGTACTAACCTGCCGTGGTCTCTATTTTCATTTAGGATTCTATCTTTAAATTGATAACGGTCTACAATACATTCTGATTCCTTTTCTGACTATCATCAATTAATATAAATGTCTGTTGTAAGGCCATTCGCCTGTCAGGACGAAACACCTCTGCCGGACCCTTTGCCTGTTCTGATTGTTCCTGCACTATTACATGAAACAACGGGCCAGCTAATTAAACTTCCACTCCTTTGTCTTTCTCTTTACTTTTTGCTTCTTGCTGTAACCTATGACAATGGGACCTTGATATGACACAGTCTGGACATTTTCCTGGGTATTTATCTTTTAACTCCTCAATTTCCTGGTCTTCCTTTAACTACAAAAGGTGTCACTCCCATCTTGGATCCTGCGAAATTGTTCTCAAGAATAAAACTGTGTTTCTGAAACTGACGCTCTGTCACTCACTCCCACTGTTACGTCCCCAATCTTGATTTGGATCTCCAACCTGATCTTCCACAGGGAGCACTGAATGTCTGTTCCCATTCCACAAATGATCACTCTCTCAGGTACCATGTCAGAAAGAGTGCAAATACTTTCATCACTTACTTTTAGAGGCTGAGAGAATGTGAGGATTGCAGATGCTGAAGATCACAGCTGAAAGGTGTGGCGCTGGAAACGCACAGCAGGTCAGGCAGCAGCCGAGGAGCAGGAGAATACACGTTTCAGTCATAACCCCTTCATATGGAAACTGGGAGATGGGGTAAAGGGTTCTGAGAGATACATAGGTGGGTGGGGGTGGAACTGGGCGGAAGATAGCTTGGAAGGCGATAGGTAATGCAGGTGGGGTGTGATGGTGTGAGGTCAGAGGGCAGGGTGAAGTGGATAGGTGGTAGGACAGCTGGGGCCCTCCAACCACACGGCACCAACGTCTACGTCACCAGTTTTCAATTCTCCCCTCTCCCAACCTCATCCCAGATCCAACCCTTCAACTCAGCATCGCCTTCTTCAACTCTCCTGACTGTCCACCTTTCTTCCCATTCCACCCTCCTCTCCGACCTATCACGATCACTCACATCTTAATTTTTCTATCGCCTTCCCAGTGACCTTCCACCCAGCCCCACATCTACCCTCCTATTTAACTTTTACCCCCCTTCTCCCCGCCTCCACGCCACTTTCCAGATGAAGGGCTTGTGCCTGATATGTCGATGTTCAGACGCTGCCTGACCTGTTGTTCTTTTCTAACGCCACACGTTTCGAATATTTGAGGCTGAGCAGATCCCGTATCTCGAAAAATTAAACCTTGTTGTCCTTCTCCCCTGTTCTTTCAGAGTAAACTATACCCACAGAGATGAATTCTTTATGGAGATCAGTTACTAACTCCATACCCAGCCCCTGCCTAAGCTGTGCACTCTCCTGCAGCTCCTCAACTTTTCTTGGGATTTCCTTTACTATTTCCACCAATGCCACGGGCTTAGTCACTTTTACCACATCTTTTCCCACAGGGCCTTTCTTCAACGGCTAGCGTTGTGGCGTTGTGTGCCTCACTTATGTCGGTGAAGACATATTTTCTCAGTGCGATTCTTAAACCACCGGCACTGTAATTCTATGTGTTCCACTCCGGCATTGTGAAAACACCTGAGGCCTTTCACCTCCATTCAACCCTCTTGGGCTTCTTTATTAACATAAAGTTAGCTATTCCCAGTGTGCTCTCAAACTTTGTTTTGTAGAGTAGGATCTCCCCTTCTCCCAAATTATATCCCTCACAGGAGGGAGATCCTACCAGAAGCTAAATTGCAGTTCATGCACCAATGTACATTGACCTGCCATCTCTGCCACGCTTCTCACTTCTTGAACTTCCTGTTCATTCGCAGGAACTTTGATCATCTCTGGAGATGAGTGTTTAAATTCCTTCAGCAGATTGCTCTGTCTCAGAGCATTATATGTCTTGTCTATTTTTTGGGCCCATGCCCATCTATCAAAATTATTATGCTTGACTCATTGAAACTCAACATAATTCTGACCAGGTTCCATCATTATCTTTCTGAACCACACTCTATATACTTCTGGTACCAATTCATAGGCACTTAAAATAACAAGTTTGACATCTACATAATCTCTTGACCCCTCATCTGACAGCGCTGCACATACCTCACTCGCTCTGCCTACCAGCTTTATCTGACCTAGCATTACACACGTGTTCTCTGACCACTCCATTTGTCTATACAATTTTTCAAATGAATTAATAAAGGCAGCCGCATTTTTCTTTTCAAAATATGGCAATGTTTTACCATACTATATATATAGATATACATTTACAGATATATCCCTACATTCTAGTTTAATCTCTATCCTGTTAACTTGACTTGACTGCACAACTTTTCAAGTTCAAATTCTCTCTCTCTCTCTTCCCTCATCTCTCTTTCTCGTTCTCTTCTACCTCTTTTTCTCTTCTCCCTTTCTTTTAGTCTCACGTTTTCTAACTCCATTACTGCATTTGCAATATATTTTTTTCTAACTCGACTGCACTCACTGTCAGTTTTTCAAATACACTGAAGTGCTTGACCAACTCCATTCCAATTTCAGCATCCCTTCTGCCTCTGGTTAAACCCAATTCTAACCTATTTGATCATTCTAACTGTACGCCATTCCTCTGTCTTTCTAAACTTTCTTGGCAAATTGAGAATCATTTCCAAAACCCAGAACCTCTTTAGTAATGTTAAATCCCATTTCTCTCACTTTTCATTTAATCATCCATAAGTAACCAAAACGAAACGAATTTTCCGATCTAAGCTTTATTTAAAGGTCTCAGATAATACTTGCCAAGTTTTGGAATCTGCTGGGACCTTTTATACCCCTAATCTGTTCACATTTATCCAAATCCTGAACGACAAGCACCCATCGATGTCGAGCCCCTCTGTTAATAAAAACCAAATTCCAAAGAAAGCTCACCTCGCCTCATAATCTGTTAAAACATGAGTAACAGAGAACTCCCAAATTCCACCATTCAAAGAAAAATAACAATACATTTTATGAACCCGAATAGTAAACACTAAACAACAACTATTCACAAGTACAATACCCCCTTTTCTTAACTGGTGACTACAACTCTGGAAATATGCTGGTCCATTAACCCACTTATTAAACGTTGCATTAACATAATCTCAGCACCACACAGTCTCTGTCTTCCCTGCTATCTTCAGTCTTCCAGCTGCTGAGCTCCCTGGGTCACCTTCTTTCTGAGTTTTTTTTTACTGTCAGTAGGTTTTACATGAAAATCGCATATTGGATAGAACATTTTTTTCTAATTTTAGACCAAGATGTTAGATGACCAGTCAGCTTTCTCTCTAATTCTCAAAATACCAGATTTATATACCCCCATGACACATTAAATTCTCATAGTTTGATTGGTTTCCTGGTGTTAAACAATAAAGTTCAGCTTCCAGTTGCTTCTGGTATCCTGGGCATGATTATAATTAATTGGTTACATTCGAAAGTAATGTTTTGCATTGCAAGTAAGAGTCCCAGCTGTCTCGAATGGATGTGATAGATTGGGGGCATTCTTTTTTCTGGCCAGGTATATTAGATATCTACCTCGTTTATCACCATCCTCAAATCATCTCTGTTTCGCAAAGGAGATTTCCCTCTTTGCTGTCTGCGTAAGCGTAGCATTCAAAGTAGCTCTGAGAGCTGTAATCTGCTGCAACTTAGTTACAGATGGTCTGTCAAAGTATGCTGTCTGAGCTGCGACCAAGCAATCCTCGAGCATACTCTGCTGCATTGCCTTGTCCCGCTTCTGGGTCGCCGAGTAAGAAATAATTGAACCCCTTGCATAGGCCTTGGCAGTCTCCCCGAGCACCGATGGATTACTGGAAATACCCAAATTAATTTCCCAAAATTTTTAAATTCCCCTGAAAAATACTTAATAAACTAGCTATCCTTCAGGAAGAAAGGAGCCACGCGCCAGCGTTGCGAGCCTGTCCCATCGCCACCGACTTAAGCTCAATGTACACTGTTGCATGATCAGAAATGGCTATCTTCGCAATTCTGCAGGACAGTGCAGAACTTTTTAAAAAGTCAACAGGGCAAGAAATGCAAATACCCTTACAGCTCTTACGTGCTTGTGAGAAAAAGGTGAAGTCCCTCACCTCAGGTGGAGACAACTCCACATACTCACCAACCCCAGCTCCCTGTTCAGGTACACCAGGAACATACCCACAAGACCCCAAGGCAACCTGTCCACTTCGGGGTAAATAAGTCCTTTAAAGTATCCCGCTATTACTGTATGACGTGCCCCAAGTGCCATCAACCTGGAAAGCACATCTGTTAAATATTTGAGGGAATGTGCCAGACGCAGCATACATTCAGATTCCTTTACATACCTCCATGTATTAAAGCTTTAAGAATCGTAAACCGCCCATATTCATCCTTAGTTTGGTCTCACAGTTGAAATGGAAGATTCTTCTTGATGAATTAGTAACCCCTCTGCTTTGCGAATTAAAGGATGAGAAAAAACATAGGTCTGAATACTCAGACAGAGCAGCGAGGAGAGAAGGTGGAGGTAAGGTAAGGGCTTAATTTATATTTGAGCAGTGGCTAAACCCGAGATATTGAACATGTAGTATCACCCTCCCGCCCCCGTCCTCTAATCGGAAGGAGAAGACTCAGTAAGGTAAGGCTTCTATTTTTTTCCTTTATCATTCTTTTTCATTTATTTAAATGCGTTGTTTGTGTTTAGTTAGTTCACATAAAGCTAAGCTTACGATGGCAGCAGAACTCAGACCCGTGGCATGTGCCTCTTGCTTGATGTCGGAGCTTAGGAACGTGTCTGACATTCCTGACTCTTTCACTTGCAAGACGTGTGTCCAGCTAAAGCTCTTGTTTGACCGCATGACGGATCTGGAGCTGCGTATGGACTCAATGCGGAGCATCCACGATGCTGAGGAGGTCGTGGATAGCACGTTTAGTGAACTGGTCACACCAAAGTTAGTGCTGCTGAGGGAGACAGTGAATGGGTGACCAAAAGATAGAAAAAGAGTAGGAAGGCAGTGCAGGTGTCCCCTGCGGTCATCTCTCTCCAAAACAGGTATACCGTTTTGGATTCTGTTGGGGGAGATGGCTCACCAGGGGAAGACAGCAGTTGCCAGGATCATGGCACTGTGGCAGGCACTGATGTTCAGAAGGGCGGGAAAAAGACTCGTAGGGCCATAGTCATAGGGATTCTATTGTGCGGGGAGTATATAGGCGGTTCTGTGGCCGAAAACGGGACTCCCGGATGGTATTGTATGTTGCCTCCCAGGTGCTCCAGTCAGGGATGTCACCGATTGGCTGCAGAGCATTCTAAAAGAGAAGGGTAAACAGCCAGTTGTCTTGGTGCATTTAGAGACCAATGAAACAAGTAGGAAAAGAGATGAGGTCCTGAAGGAAGAATTCAGGGAGCTAGGAGAGAAGTTAAAGGGGAGGACCCAAAAGTAGTAATCTCAGGATTACTACCAGTGTCACGTGGTGAGCAGTACAGAAATGAAAAAATAGGCAGGATGAACACGTGGCTTGAGAGATGGTGTCAGAGGGAGGGATTCAGATTTATTGGACATTGGGACCGTTTCTGGGGAAGGTTGGACTATTACAAAATGGACGGTCTACATCTGAACAAGACCAGAACCAATATCCTTGGGTAGCTTTTGCTACTGCTGTTGGGGAAGTTTTAAACTAATGTGGCAGGAGACTGGGAACCAGAAGAGAAAACAAGTAGGCAGTGAGGTGGAGACCGGAGACTGTAGGAAGTATGAAGATAGCATTAATAAAGGAAAGAGTAGGCAGGGAGCAGGTGAACGCGAAAAAAACTGGTGGCATGAAATGCATCTACTTTCATGCAAGGTTTATAGTGTGTATGGCAGATGAAGTTAAGGCTTGGACTGGTACGTGGGAGTATGATGTTATTGCAATCACAGAGACTTGTTTGAAGGAAGGGCATGATGATTGGCAATTAAATGTTCCAGGATATAAACACTTCAGACAGGATAGGGAGGGAAGCAAAACGGGGGTTGGAGTTGCATTGCTAGTCAAGGACGATATCACGGCTATGCTAAAGGAGCACACTATGGAAGTCTTGGGTAGTGAGGCATTATGGGTGGAGCTAAGAAATGAGAATGGTGCAGTCACACTGTTGGGGCTGTATTACAGGCCTCCCAACAGTGAGCATGAGGTAGAAGAATAAATAGGTAAACAGATTGTGGAAAGATGTAGAGGCAATAAGGTAGTAGTGATGGGAGATTTTAATTTTCCCAACATCGACTGAGATACACTTAGCATCAAAGGTCTGGATGGGGTTGAATTTGGAAGAAGCGTCCAGGCGAGTTTTCCAGAGCAGTATGTCAATAGTCCAACGAGGGAAAGGGTCATATTGGTCCTGGTACTGAGGAACGAGCCAGGATAGGTAGTAGAAGTTGCGTTGGGGGATTTCTTTGGGAACAGTGACCACAATTCTGTAAGTTGTAGAATGCTCGTAGATAAAGTAGAGAGTAGTCCTAAGGGAAGAGTACTAAATTGGACTAAGGCCAATTATGTCAAAATTAGGCAGGAGCTTGGAAATGTGAATTGGACACAGCTATTTGAAGAAAAGTCCACATTTGGCATGTGGGAAGCTTTCAAAGATAGGTTAAAGATAGTGCAGGATAGGCATGTCCCGTTGATAGGAAGGGCAAGATTTGTGAACCGTGGATGACAGGAGAAATTGTACGGCGAGTCAATAGGAAAAGAGAAACATATATAAGGTCTAGGCAGCTAAGAACAGAATGGGCCCTGGAAGAATATCAGAAGAGTAGAATAAATCTTAAAAGAGAAATCAAGAGGGCTAAGATGGGTCATGAAATAGCTTTAGCAAGCAGGATTAAGAAGAATCCCAAAGCATTTTATTTTTATAAAAGAAGCAAGCGGGTAACTAGTGAAAGGATTGGTCCACTAAAGGATAGCCAACCTGAGAGAATGAGTGAGATTCTGAATGATAAATATGCATCAGTATTCACTGACGAGAGGAGCATGATGAATGTTGAGATTAGAGATAGAAGTTTGATTAGTCTGGATCATGTTGACATAAATAGCGAAGATGTGTTGGGTAGGTTAGATGTTATTAAAGTGGACAAAACCCTATGACCAGATGGGATCTATCCCATGTTCCAGAGGGAGGTGAGAGAGGATATAGCTGGGGCCCTGACAGATATCTTTGTGGCATCCTTAAATACAGGTGAGGTGCCAGAGGACTGGAGTGTTGCTCATGTTGTCTCCCTGTACAAGAAGGGTAGTAGGGATATTCCAGGTAACTATAGACCCGTGAGCCTGGCGTCGGTGGTGGGAAAGTTGTTGGAGAAGGTACTAAGGGATAGGATCTATTTATATTTAGAAAAGAATCAGTGATAGGCAACATGGTTTTGTGCGGGGGAGATCGTGCCTTACAAACTTAATAGAATTATTCGAGGAAGTGATCAACTTGATAGATGAAGGAAGAGCTGTTGATGTCATATGCATGGACTTTGGTCAAGCATTTTATAATGTTCCCCATAGTAACTAATGGAGAATGCGAAGTTACATGGTGTGCAGGGTGTTCTATCTAGGTGGATAAAGAACGGTTAAGCAGCAGAAGACAGAGAGTAGTAGTTGAAGGGAGTTTCTCAAAATGGAGAAAGGTGACTAGTGGTGTTCCACAGGGGTCAGTGTTGGCGCCACTGTTGTTTGTAATATACATAAATGATCTGGAAGAGGGCACTGTTGGTATGATCAGCAAGTTTGCAGATGACACGATGATTGGTGGAGTAACAGATTGCTTAAGGGATTGTCAGAGAATACAGTAGGATGTAGGTAGACTGGGGAGTTGGGCGGAAAAGTGGCAGATGGATTTCAATCCAGACAAATGTGAGGTGATGCATTTAGGCAAGATTAATTCTAGAGCGAATTACAGAATGAACGGAAGAGCCTTGGGAAACGTTGATGGGCAGAGAGATCTGGGAGTGCAGGTCCATTGTACACTGAAGGTTGTTTCACAGGTGGATAGAGTGGTCAAGAAGGCATATAGTATGCTTGCATTCATTGGACGGGGTATTGAGTATAAGAGCTGGCAAGTCATCTTAACATTGTGCAAGACATTGGTTCGGCCGCATTTAGAATTCTTTGTGCAGTTCTGGTCGCCACATTGCCAAAAGGATGTGGAAACATTTGAGTGGGTGCAGAGAAAATTTACAAGGATGTTTCCTGGTATGGAATGTGCTAGTTATGAAAAAAGGTTGAGTGGGATAGATTTTTTTTCATTAGAAATAAGGAGATTGAGGGGGCAACTGATTGTGGTTTATAAAATCATGAAGGGAAGAGACAGGTGATAGAGACAAGCTTTTTCCCAGGGTGAAGGATTCAATAAAGAGAGGTCACGCTTTCAAGTTGAGAGGTGGAAAGTTTAAGGGGGATACACGCAGCAAGTACTTCACACATAGGGTAGTTGGCATTTGGAACGCGTTGCCAGCAAAGGTGTTAGAGGCAGGCACGGCAGATTCATTTAAGATGCATTTGGACAAATGCATGAGTAAGTTGGGAGCAGAGGGATACAGATGCTTAGGAATTGACCGACAGGTTTAGAAGGTACATTTGATTTGGTTCAGGCTTGGAGGTCAAAAGGGCCTATTCCTGGGCTGTACATTTTCTTTGCTCTTTGTTCTTCTTTGTACTCCCTGCTGCAAGATGACGTGCTCATTACCGGTTAGATGTGTTTCGTGCAGCAATGCAGCATCAACCATCTTTTTTCTCAGGCTTGAAAGCATCTTTTTACTCTTAATTGGTGAATGACTTCCCTTAACATTCCAGGTGCATCATTGAAATGAACTGTCAGCCATAGCCGTCTGAAATAGCCCGTGACCCCCTGGGAAGAAGAACTCCACTCATCGCGTGCCGAGTGAAAACAGCAAGCAGTTCGTATAAATATAAAAATACAACTTTCAAAACTATCAGATCAAAACTTCTAACATATACGTCTACAACACATCAACATCTAACACAAATGAAAGGATACTGTGCCCCCTTGCCCACATGCGGCGCTCATACTACCCACTAACCCCTTCATGGCTCCATCCAACTGAAGCTGTGCCCCAAACCCAGACAGCATCATACAACAAGTAAATTAAAAGTGGGCGCTCAACCCATCCTATCCATGCTTTAACCCTCGGTACTCCTGGTAAAGAAAACAAAAAAAAAAAACACACCGCAATTCCCCAAACCATATCCCCATCCCATATCAAGGGAGAGAAATGGAAAGGAAATGATAAAAATAAAAACAAAGGACACTGGGAGGAGAGAGAGAAGGGAGAAGAGAGAAAAAAGAAAAAAAGTAGGGCACCCACAAATGTATATAAAAAAGATGAACAGTTAAACCGCAGAGAAAAAATAAAATAAACATTATTATCCATATTATTTGAGCCAGCCAGTCTATTATAAGGTGCCCAGGAAGTCCTTTGCCTTTTATGTTGAGTCAAAATTAAACATGGACCCTCCATGGCTGAAATGTAATACCTTACAGAGTACTGGATATTTAAGTCCCTCAGCCGCCTTTTTAACTCATCAAAGGCCTTCCTTTTGCGAATCACGATTGCAGAAAAGTCTTGGAAAAGTATAATTCGCGATCCTTTGTGTATCAAAGCCTGTGGCTCCTTCCCCAGTGCTCGGGAAGCTTCCAGCACCGTTTACATATCTCTGCATCTGCTGGTGTCACACTCCGACCGGGTGAGGGCGCTGGCCCGTTTAGAGCCTGTGAACTGCGACGGTGGGCCCACTCACCCGAACCCGGCCCGACCCGACTCCCAGCTTCAATAACTGTGGAGCCATTGCTCCACGAAGCTGACCAACTGGCATCCATCTTCCTGTTCCTGCAGCCCAACCAGGCAGATGTTCTTCTGACAGCCTTTTCTCTTCCAATGCCTGTACCTGCTGTTCCAGGGCCTGGACCTGACATGACAAGGATTCCACAGCGATTTCAGAGGCGGCCGTCCGTTGCTCCACCTACATGATGTGCTGCCTGAGATGCTGGATCTCCTGATCATGCTTCTGCAGCATGACTGAGATCAGTTTAAGCCTGGCCCCGGTCTCCTCCACCGCTGTATTCCCTCAGAATTTCACACACTCCAAGGGCAGGCTCTGCTCCACAGCTGAGTCCCTCGGAGTGCTCGCTGAGGTCGATGATGCGGTCGCAGACGTGTCCCTTGCTGCCGGGGAGTGCCCTGCTTGTTGCACACCTCGCAGTCCCCTTTCGTCATTTTTCTAACAACTTTAAACTCACACACAGCAATTCTGGGCGTCAAAATCTAATGATTTCGACCGCAATGGGTAATGAAGGGAGAGTGAGTGCCCCATTTTATCTGGGTTCTGGTGCAGAGCTCAGCAGGAGAGGCCTACGGAATCGCAACCATCTTGAAACCTCCCCCCCTCCCCCACCGTATGCCTTCTTAACAACCTTATCAACTGGGTAACAGCTTTCAGGAATCTATGCATATAGACACAGTGATCTCTCTGCTCATCCTCACGACCATGAATCTTCCCATTAGCCCAGTACTCTTTATTCCTGTTGTTCCTTCTAAAAAGCATCACCTCACACGTTTATACATTAAACTCCACTTTCAAGCTCTCAGCCCAGCTGTGCAGCTTATCTATGTCCCTGTGTAACCTGCAACATCTTTCGGCACTATCCACAAATCCAACAAGCTTAGTGTTATTTGCAAATTCACTAAGCCATTCTCCTATGCCATCATCTAGGAAATTTATAAAATTAAAACAACAGTGGCCCCAAATCAGATCCTTGCGGTTCACACCAGTAACTGAACACCAGGATGAAAATTTCCCATGAACCTCCACCCTCTGACTTCTTTTAATATCCAATTTCTGATCCAAACCGCTAAGTCGCCCTCAATCCCATGCCTCTGCATTTTGTGCAATAGCCTCCCGTGGAGAAACTTACTGAAATTCATATACATCATATCAGCCACTTTACCCTCATCCACCTGTTTGCTGATCTTCTCAAAGGACTCAATAAGGTTTGTGAGACACAACCTACAGCTCACAACACCGTGCTGACTATCCCTCATCAACTTATTCCTCTCGAGATTTTTATAAGTACTATCTCTTGTAACCTTGCCCAATACTCTACCCACAAAGGAAGTAAGGCTCAGTGGTCTATAAGTTCCAGGGTTGTATCTACTCCCCTTCTTGAGCAAGGGGACATTTGCTCTCCTCAAGTCTTCTGACACTACCGCCGTTCCTTCGCAGTCATTGGGTCAAAATCCTGAAATCCCCTCCTTACTGGCATCATGGGTGAGCCCACAGCAAGTGGACTGCAGTGATTGAAGAAGGCAGCTCACCACCAACTTCCCAAAGGTAAATCGGGATGGGTGACCAATTCTGGGCAGATAGCGATGTCAAGTCCCACAAATATATTTTAACAAGCTCTTGGACAGATATTGTATGCAGTCAGATGAAGGAAACAGAGTAGAAGGCAGTGACGCTCATGCTCCCAATATTTAAACAGTAAGGTAATGGTTCACCGCTGAAACTCAGTTGGTTAACATGGAGACACATTAGATTAGATTACTTACAGTGTGGAAACAGGCCCTTCGGCACAACAAGTACACACCGACCCGCATACCACCCAGACCCATACTCCTACATTTACCCCTGCACATAACACTACGGACAATTTAGCATGGTCAATTCACCTAACCTGCACATTTTTGGATTGTGGGAGGAAACCGGAACACCCGGAGGAATCCCACGCAGACACGGGGAGAATGTGCAAACTCCACACAGAGAGTCGCCTGAGGCGGGAATTGAACCCGGGTCTCTGGCACTGTGAGGCAGCAGTGCTAACCACTGTGCCACTGTGCCACCGTGCCGTCCATATGAGCAACACTGCCAGAAGCAAGGAGGGAGACAGTAATTGAACAAGTTCACTGGTGCAGTTTGTAATATTCTGCAGAGTGAATATTTGAATTCAGAGTCTCAACAGGAACAATAATGGTAGCAAGAAGTGAATACTATATGAAAGAACAGTAATGCAGTTATAACTGGTTTATAGAAAAAAAAATCTGGAGAGTGAGACTTACCAGGAAGACCAACTATAGACAGGAGAGAATAATAAAAGTATTGAATAATATTAAGAGCATAATAGATCCGCAATGATAATGATAACCAATCATAATGTGTAGAAAGTATAGAAAAATCATAGGATAAACTACGATCCATTGTTGGAACATTCCAGTCTAATGTTCTCAGATACTGATTTCTCCTCCCCTTCTCTCTGGAGGTGCTGATCTCTGTTAGTTCTGTCGGTGATGTTCCCACTCATACAATGGAATAACATATTAAACGGAGCTCATTTATCATTAAAAGATGGAAACTCTCCACTAGGATATTTAGAATCCATGGAGATTGACATTAATCACAGTCACTGAACAAACAGGCTCAATTAACCTTTCCGTTACATCCCTTTGCATATCAAAATAAAAGTGTGCATTTACTCAGTTTCGATGGAATGGACGAGCATTACAGACGGATGGACCATAAATCTTTCCCTTGTACGTGGGCGTATTGCTGGAACACTGCAGGTTTGTATATGTCCCACCCTGTTTATAAAAGGGGACAGGGATAAAATAACAAAACAGCTACAAAAAATGACTGGTGAGGAAATTTCTCGAGACTTTAACCAAAGGTACGCTACTTATTGCCAAATGACGTTGTGTGAGGCTACTCGTGGGTAAAAGAGCCCAGTTCTCAAACCCGTTGATATCTTTGAGACAAAGCATTTGGACGGCTACTCAGGAACGGGGAAATCAATTCTCTCGCAATGTGCCTGTAACAGAGGGCTAGGCGGAGGCCATTAAGCCCACACTAGTCTATTCCCACATGATGAGGTGGAAAGATGGAATGTTGGTAAGTTTTCTAAAGGGAACTATTCAAAACAGAGAGAATGTTACTGCAGCTGTATGAGGTGTTACTGAGAGTGCACCTGGAGTACACTGAGTTGTTTGTGTTTCTGTAACTGAGAAGGGAGGGGCCTTCATTCGATACAGTTTACCAGCCATTCATAATCCACGGGTTGCTGTGTCATTTTATGTCTCGGACCTATTGAGATAGGAAGAGGCCATTCAGCATCTTGATCCTGTTGCAGAGGCACAGGTGATGATCTGACATCTGAATACATGCTGAGGTGACCAGTTGTAGTCAGGGGCAACCATTTAACAGATGCTCTTCATAACATAGGTGGCAACAAGTTGGCATCTTGTGCAAATAATATGACAAAAGGACTTCTAGGCTGCAAACTGACAATTCTGCTAGAGCCGCAGAAAATGGCTTTTATGTTACTGACTGCTAATGGACCAAGGAACTGTCGCATAAAGCAATATCGAGTATTGATTGGTAATTGTCTGAATGTACAATTCGATCATGGCCTGTACCCTTCTATAATGAAAATTATAAGAAAAGTCTTTGTGTTCAGCTTTGTGCACCGTTACACCAAGGAACACGGAAGTGTATTCCTTTGGGTTTTTGCACGCTCTGTACTCGGCCGTATGAAAAATAAAGAGTGCAATCTTAACAGCCAGACCAATTGCGAGTGTTTATTGATCGATCGCGCAACCGAGAGACATTGTCGGGTTCCAGATCATCATGATGTGACATGACTCGGATTCGGTTTGGACGGATTGCATACAGTGGTAAAAGAGCCCTCAGTCCTCCACTATTTAGTGTACAGAAATTGGCCGGCCAGACGTCAGCATTTTCTCCATGTGGTTTTCCTCAAATTCAAATGTGTTTGACTCGACCCCTCCCTCTCTATCGTCCAAGTGCAGCCTGAAAAGTTCATGATAAAAATACATCGTGAAATGAAAAAAAAAGGAGTCGGGGTCCCCAGGAAATTTGTCCAAAAATTTGACACGCCAGACCAGTGTCAACGGGTTCAAGGTGAAAGAGCTATGAAGATATTGCACTGCCTGATTATGCCCTGGCCCCAAATCCAGCTCATATTCTGTCCTCGATACAACCAGACTTTCGATCTTTCGCTGTTGTCGACCTGCAACTTGCTTTTTTCTCTCTCTGTCTATTCATGAAGACACTCAGCACCTATTTGTCTTTACTTTTAATGGATAACAGTTGATGTGGAGTCGACTACCTTGTGGCTTCATACATTCTCCGACCCTTTTCGCTCAGGTCTTACAGAAACAATTGCGGTCTCTCACCCTCACAGGTGGGTCTACATTGATCCAATATGGAGCCGAACTCCTTGTTGCCAGTTTAGATTAAGAATCTGATCACTCCGATGTTGTCCTCCTCCTCAACTATCTGAAACGCCTGAGCTATGTTGTCTCTCCCAAAAAGATCACATTTGCACAATGCCTGGTACAGTTTCTAGGTTTCATACTGTCAGCTGTTTCACGTTCCCTTGAGCAGAGCCGTATTACTCCTATCGTCAACGTCCCGGCTCCAACAACTGCAAAAAAAGTTAGTCTTTGGCTGGGTATGGTCAAATTCTGCCGACAATAGATCCCTAACGCTGCCCCCTCGTTCAGATGTTGACCCCTTTTACTTCCTATGAAGGTAACTTCGAGCTTTCCTCAGAGGCATAGCAAGCTTTCTACGAACTTAAACAAACCTTGTCACAAGCTACAGCTTTGGGAAGACTCCACTATGACAGACCTTTCCAACTTTACTGCACGATTCTGAATGATTGTGCTTCCTCAGTTTTCATTAAACTACATAGAGATCGCCACTGCCCGGTTGCCTATTTCTCTACTAAACCTGACTCTGTTGCCTTAGGATATCCCCATTTTACTCAGATCCTTACTGCTATTTATCTTAGATTACAGTTCACAGAAACCCTTACACTTCAGCAGGATATTGTCGGCTACAGTTCCAGTGCGGTGATCGCCCGGTTGAGACAATTACAAACTCAACATTTTACTGGAGTTCGCCAAAACCGTTATGAGATTTACCTCCTCTACAACCCCTGGCTGACCTATAGGTATTGTACCGCCATTAATCCTGCCGATATCCTTGCACATCCCCCATCACTCTTATCCACTCCAGATCATGACTGAATTCTCCTCATCAATGAGGACATCCACATTCGTCCAGCTCTTTCCCAGGCCTCAATCACAGACACTGGCATCACTATGTTCAATTATGGTAGTTCTTCTACTGACCACACAGGCACTCGCTTCTCATGCGACACAATAATTGATGACCGTGGTTTCGTCATGGAATCAGCTTCTTTTGAGATTCCCTTTTCTAAACAACACATGAACTTTTTTGGAGAAAGCGAGGACTGCAGATGCTGGAGATCAGAGCTGAAAATGTGTTCCTGGAAAAGCGCAGCAGGTCAGGCAGCATCCAAGGAGCAGGAGAATCGACATTTCGGGCATGAGCCTCTTCAGGAATGAGGAAAGTGTGCCAAGCAGGCTGAGATAAAATGTAGGGAGGAACGACTTGGGGGAGGGGCGTTGGAAATGCGATAGGTGGAAGGAGGTTAAGGTGAGGGTGATAGGCCGGAGTGGGAGTGGGGATGGAGAGGTCAGGAAGAAGATTGTAGGTTAGGAAGGTGGTGCTGAGTTCGAGGGTTTGGACTGAGACAAGGTAATTTTGCAAAGTTTGTGCCCAAACCTCCCCCCTTACTTACCTCCAAGGCCCCAAGGGATCCTTCCATATCAGCCACAAATTTACCTGCACGTCCACACACATCAGCTACTCCATCCACTGCACCCGATGTGGCATCCTCTATATTGGGGAGACAGGCCGCCTACTTGCGGAACATTTCAGAGAACACCTCTGGGGCACCCGACCAACCAACCCAACCACCCCGTGACTTAACACTTCAACTCCCCCTCCCACTCCACCAAGAATATGAAGGTCCTTGGGCTCCTCCATCGCCAGACCATAGGAACACGAAGGATGGAGGAATAGCGCCTCATCTTCCGCCTGGCAACCCTCCAACCACAAGGGATGAACTCAGATTGCTCCAGTTTCCTCATTTCCCCTCCATCCACCTTGTCTCAGTCCCAACCCTCGAACTCAGCACCACCTTCCTAATCTACAATCTTCTCCCTGACCTCTCCACCCCCAACCCCACTCCGACCTATCACCCTCACCTTAACCTCCTTTCACCCTTCGCATTTCCAACGCCCTTCCCGAAGTCCTTCCTCCCTACCTTTTATCTTAGCCTACTTGGCACACTTTCCTCATTCGTGAAGAAGGGCTCATGCCCGAAACGTCGATTCTCCTGCTCCTTGGATGCTGCCTGATCTGCTGCGCTTTTCCAGCAACACATTTTCAAGCTGAACTTTTTGACCTGATGCTTTCCTGCCTCTTCAGGACGAGCCTTCGTTTTCTTTTAGATTACCTCCCTTCTGTGTGGAAAGAGACCTTTTCGCCCAACAATCCACACTGAAACTCCGGAGACTAACCCACCCAGATCTATTTCCCTTTGACTAATGATCCTAACACTATGGGCAATTTAGAATGGCCAATTCACCTGACCTGCACAACTTTGGACTGTGGGAGGAAGCAGTCCCACAGGCAACCCACGCAGACACGGGGAGAATGTGCAAAATCCACATTGACAGCCGACCAAGGCTGAGATCGAACCTAGAGCCCTAGTTCTGTGAGGCAGCAGTGCAACCACTGAGACTTGTGAACGTTTATACTGATTCCCGATAAACCTTCAATGTTGTGAATGTGTTTGGTCAATTCTGGACAAATACAGGATTGTTGACCTCTTCAGGTTCTCGCATACCACTGGCCAATCCCCTGTCGTCATTGGTAACCATGGTGTTGATGAGCCCGCAACAGCAGCTTCTCACGGCCATCTTATGATGATGCCTAACATGATGAGACAAACTGAATGTCCTGACAACAGTGAGTCGACCTCTGACAAACTAGTGCCAACTGTTAAAGATGTGTAAAGATTTCATTGAGTTGCAAAGGTGTCAGCACGATAAATATTTGGTCATTGCTGAAGCTTACCCACTTCCAACGCTACTGTTAAAATGGTTGTAAATATTTTACATAAGGAGATTATTACCCGTTTTGTTTTTTGCGTTTGTCTACCTCCTGACAATGGTCCTCATTTTATTGGAGATATTAATGAGGAAAGATGCTCTCAGTTTGGGATCCACCACCAACTTCATTTTGCTTATTCCCCTCAGGCTGCAGTTTTCGTGGAGCATCTTGACCAGGGTCAGAAAACTAAACTTACCAAATGGACTCCTGAGACAGGTTTTTCCTGGGTTAGGTTGGTGCTTCTGGTATTGTTCCATCTATGATGCACTCCTGTTGGGAAAGCTCGCTTGTCCCCAGGCGAAAGCATCCAAGGTCGAACTGTCTGCTCACTATGGATTGATGCCTCCTCCTCTATTCCTTTCAAACACATGACTTGAGGATATGCTCTCATGTGTTCTTTCTTTGACCAAACTTTTGTGAGGTCTTCATTCCAAGGACTGTGCTGCTCATGACAAAATCCACTCCCTCGAATATGTTCCAACTGTTGACCCAGGCTCTTTCATTCTCATCAAGAATTAGACAAGTCACAGCCTCCAACCTCAATGGTAAGGGCCCTTCCAGATTCTCCTCACCAGCCTGACTGCATTCCGCCTGGGTTCACCTCCATTATTCCAAGGTCATTAGATGAGCCCCTTCTGGGGGTGGGGGTGGGGGGTGATGATGGGGAACTGGAAGAGGAACCGGAATCAGTTGGTAACAAACCAGACTACTATGATATAGCTGCATGTTTCGAATCGTAATTCTTCTTCTGTTTTACATATCCTAATCATTGATCTAGAACGACCATTATGAAGATCGAACTTACCCTGTTATGTGGACTCGTTGTCGCCAGCATTAGTGCTGAAGAAGGGGCTGCTTACCTGTGTGATCCTGAGCAACCAGAAACTGTGTACCGTTATGTCAAAAAGATGTCCTAATGTGCCCCGAGAGACTGATTCCTTCGATGAATGGAATGTTACCAAGAATGACTTACACAATGGTTAACTGCACCAAGAAGATCGGACAGTTCAGTTACGGAACAAGTCTCAATGGTCTTTACCCTGTCAAGGTGTTTTGTGCCAGTGTGTTTCCAGTTGTCTTTTCGGTGTTCCTGGTAAGCCTTGCCTCTACTCAAAGAGGCCCAAATCAGCACGTCGCAAAAGAGAAAGGGGGAGATGTCGTCCTTCACTAACAATTTGTTTTTTCAAAGTCATCATAAAATATTCAGCCAGCATTAAGTGGTCTGTTACGCCCTCACATCAGCAAAGGACTCTTTGACCCCTTTCCCCCTCCTGAATCCCAACTACGGTTTATGGAATACCTGTATGGCGTTTACAGGATATAATGTTTCCTTTGATTATTACTTATCCCCACCTGCCAACCTGTGGAATTCCTCTAATAAGTCCGGGGTAGCCTATCCAATTTGTTACAACTGTACAGGATGGGGATGCACTTACGTGAATGTGACTATGTTTATTCAATGTGCCTTGGTCCAATGCACTAACCGCTATTACTTCCCTGTGGCGCATCGCATCTAATGCATATGCCTTCTGGAGGAATGTGTCTCTGTTATTGCGATTATTCAGGCTCTTTGTGCTATTGGTAATGTTACCCACCTTCACTATGAGACGCTGATTGGCGCCTCCATCTTCTCAAGTGTGGGATGGAAGTAATTAGTCATGGACAATAATCACATCTCTTACTGAAAAACCCACCACTTTTTATTGAATAGCTTTCTGCCCGTGGTGTCTTTCAAATCCCCTATGAAAGTTTTAAAGAAAAGACCTACTGTTTTCCATTGTCCCACTACCTCCGGAAGTTGATCTACTTAAGAAATACAGTTGATCAAAGAATATAATACTGAATCGCTGAGCATCCAGCAATTTTATATCAGCCATCAGCCAATTGTGCATACAAGACCTAGCTTAAATCGTCTTCTTTCATGATTAATTTCAGCTGCGTTTACTGTGAAGAACGGGAAATCTAATTTGTTCAGGGACAGTTGCAGAAAATAAGTTTGCTCCAGTTTGTGTATAAATGAACCTTGATTAAGATTTCAAAGATGTGAAAAGATATTGCTGGAGAGCTGTTGTTTACATTGTTCCGTGGCTTCCTTTCACAAGCATATGACAGCAGTGCAACAAACGCCTTTGTAGACCAGACCACAGCAATCGCACTGAATTTGCATCTCTAATGCTTGCTTTGTTCCTACAGATTGAAGCTCTTATTTAACTAGAACAACAGAAAGCATCCAAATAAAACCCGAAAGAACCGTGAATGCTATAAATCAGAAAGAAAAACAGAGTTGCTGGAAAAGCCATTGCTTTAAAACATCCAGATCTCTTCAGTAAAATGTTTCCCCTTCATCAGTCCGGTCCTGTACGTTTTACCTCCCATTGACCTCTCTGGTCTATACTGCAAGGAAAAATTCCATCTCTCTGACATTCTCTGCCTGTCCCCTTACCTGTGCTCTGACCTCTTGCAAACCAGTTATGTAGGTTTGCCAATAAAATCACCAACTCATGCAGTCATCCTTCTGCAGTGTGAGCAGTTTTTAAAAAGCAGCTGAATAAGCGCTGCAATACTGAATTCAGATCCATCAGCCATTCCAGCAGCTGGCACACAATTGTATATGCAGCGAATGCTGATTTCAGTGACTAAAAGTGCCTGTTCAATTGCAAGCCTGGTAAACCTGACAGCCTAAATGGCGATGGAGATGGAAAACCGTGCCTTCCAAATCTAAGGCGGTCTCGAAAAAGTATGTTTGATACGATATGTGACCATGATTTTGCTTCAATCAGAGTACAAGAAAGTGAAAGTAAGTTGCAGGTGGGCAGGCAGTTCCGGTAAGGTAACATACAGACCCCTCATGAAAACACAGTAGTGTAGAGATTACCTTTCCCGACCATATAGATCACACACTGCCTCTCCAATATCTACATTGTTCTTCGGGTCAGAGGTTTTTTTTTCAAAACAGTATTAGGAGAGGATATCTCGGAATCTTGAATTCAAAATTGCTTGCAAATTTGGTTTACTTATCCCTGATCATTTTAGTCTCTAAAAATGAATTTATTCAAGAATTACGTATCCCATCACACTCCCACCCTTATCATCAGCTATAGTGTCCATCAAACCTGTGAAAGGGGTTGAAGATTAAAATCAGTATTGATTGTAGTATCCGTCTGGGTTATAAGAAGTTTAACAAAACCAGGTGAACTCAAGAGTCTTCTTGAGAGAATCCAAGGCTACAGAATCCAGAGTCTTCAGCCATTCAAGCAGCTGGCACTCAATAGGAGCTGGAGGCAAATGCTACCGTAAGGACTTAATTTATCTTGCCTGACCAGTTACAGGCATGGCAAGGTTGAGAATACAAACTGCATAGGATATGGAAAATGCAGTTCTCCAGGATTGTTTGCAATAACTAGAAAATATGTTTTATCTTTTGTGTAATTCGTACTTCATTTGATATTATATTCTCCAAGGCAATTTCTGGAGAACAGGCATTTCCTGTGAAGTTATATCGATATTTCGTTCTGCATGCAGGAACCATGTAGCAGGCCCTAGTTACCATAGTAAGCTTAACCCACAAAATATGTATTACATCCAGAAGTTGGAAGATGGTGTTCTTTCTTACACAAGACTTTTGCAGTCATAATTTTATGAATTCTGGTGAAGCCCTGCTGGGTGAACTGAGAGCTGGATTATAACGCGATGGTTGGCAGTTCCAAGGGTGGCATGGTACTGACAGTAGCTAATACAGAAGTTGCTGCGTGGTCACAAACCATTATTGAAATGGCATGATCCCAGGAGCTAACAGCAATAACATAGTGAAGGCAGAGCAGTGACCTTTCCTTTGCTGCCATTAGTGGTGGGTATTGCTGAGCCTGTACTAAAGAGATTTGCAGGCCAAAGCCGACTGTGGGAGTTGAGGAGCTCTATTGTTCACAACATAGACAGACATGAGCGGCTCTGAATTGGTGCCTTCATTTACCCACCACTGACAAGATAATATAATAGTGCAGAAGGGAGTTGGGCTTTGCTCCTGAACTCCACTCCACTTGGCCTGACTCATGAAAATCTAGGCAAGAGCTAGCTGACATGGACAATTCAGCCCTGTATGTCGAGATAGTACCAAAGGTCTTCATTGGAGATATTGAAAAATTGGTTGCCTTGTCTCCATTTGGGCCTGGAGCTCTTTAGTTGAGATATTTTGAGACGTTGCAACAAGTATAAAGTATTGAAGAAATGAATTTGTTGCATCGTGTCTCCCTTTCTTTGCTACCACACTCCAGCCTCATTATCTTGTCTTGCAAACAGCCAATGAGGGTTTTGGGGTAATAAATCATCATCTACTGTAATTGTGTCTTGAATTTCTTTTACATAACTAGCTGTCAATGGCTTGAAATGCTTACTCAACTTTTCAGGTTTATAATGATGATTTTGTTGTGGATGTAGATGTGACTTAAAATGACTGAATAGCACTTTTCCGACTGTTTGCAGATCACCTGACAGTCCAAAGTACAAAGTCGATGGAAAACCGTGCAGTCCAAAATCTTTCATGAAAAAAGTAAGTTGAAAACAATATGTGATTAATGTTTTGCTTCATTCAGAGTACACAAAATAGAAAGGAAATTACTTTCCAGGGCCTTTTCAGGAAACATCACACAGCAGCCCAGGGAACACCACTCCAGGCAAGATCATTTGCATTACTGTCTCTCTATTATCTGCATTAGAATTAGGGCTTCAGAATTTTGATTCAAAAATATTGTTTTAGGAGAGGACATTAATGACACTTCATTGTAAGTTTGCTTGCAATTTGTTATTGAAGTTTCGAAACTCTGAATATGAATACATTCAAGAACTTGATATCCAATTTCTGTCTCTAATCGTTATCACCAGCAACAAAGGTTTTGAAGAACAAATTCACCATCTATTGAAGTCACCCATCTGGAGTATGAACAGTTTCACTCAAACGGCTGAATGCAGGCTGCAGTCCTGAATACAGAATCTTCAGTCTTTCAAATAGCTGGCACACAATTGTGTGATGGAGGCAAATGCTCATTTAAGTAACTTCGTTTATCTTTTTATGACCAATTGCAGGCAAAGTAAGTTTGACAATCCAAACTGAGATGGACAGTTAATTGCCCTTCTATAATTGCCCTAAGCTCTTTATTTGAGCCTTTTCTAGACTATGCTACACGTGTTGAAGAAATGGGTTTGTCACATCCTTCAATTCCATGTTCTAGCCTGACTGTCAGTGGCTTGAAATCCTGACACTCCTATTCAAGTTTCTAAAAATGTTTTTATTCTGAGCATAAATGTTTGCTAAAATTGGCTTAATGGCACTTGATTACGATTTGCAGCTCTGAAAACATCAACCAGCTGAAAGCGCAAGGGAGCTGGTGATTCTGGTTCTCCAGAAACTAAGAAGGTCATTGAAAAATAAGCTGAATACAATGTGTGACTGTCTACTAACAGCAAGCAGATCTGGCTTCATCTGTGGAGTGAAAGAAGAGTTACCGTTTCTAGTTGAATGACTCATGTTCGGAACTTCAGATCTCTCTGAAGAAGGGTCACTTGAATCAAGGTGGACTCTGCTTTCTCTCCACAGATGCTGCAAAATATGTTGAGTTTCTCCAGCAACTTCTGTATTTCTTTCAGATTGTCAGCTTCCACAGTTTGTTCTTTTACATTAAAGAAATTATTGACTGGCATATAATCTTTGCTCTATCGTTCGTATGTTAAAAAAAAAAACATTTTAGGTGGAAGCTTGCAGTGAATGCTGCAAACCTAATGCTGGGACTGAAACCTGGAGGTTTAGGTGTATGCTAAGGATGGTATATTGCCAGCAGTGACCAATGAAGAGATTCTTCATTAATGAAGGGCCTTTGCCTGAAACGGCGATTATCCTGCTCCTCAGATGCTGTCTGACCTGCTGTGCTTTCCAGCTCCATTCTAATCTAAAATGAAGAGATTCTTGCCAGGGTTACTCATTAGTTGACAGCGCAGCTTAGTTTCAAGAGTTGCTAGTTCAGTAAGAAGGAGGACAGATCAACACATTTCTGAGCCCTACTATTCATACTGATCATTGCTGAGACTGCAAAGGTGGGCACAATCAGGGAAATGAGGGAGGCAGGCGTGAGAGATCATGGAGTGTCAAGATGTCAAAGAGAACTGGTCTATGTCAGCATGGGTTAGCAATGAAAATGTGCCCAAGTCCCTACCTGCCATTTTATAAATCCTACCACCTCCCAATTAAAAGCCAGTGAATAATTAAGCATGCATTCACACAAAGTCGTTCAATAATCATTTCCAGCCGTTCAATTTTCAGGCCTTCAGTTGTTCACTTCAAAGCACCGGACTGTGCAATGAGGCTAAACGTATTGAAAACACATTGACTACCTAACTCTCTGCTTCCCTATACTATTACATCGGCGACCTCCCCTCACCCCATGTCTTCAAAAAGAATAGACCATGGTGTCCTGCAAACCTCTGTGAAAGTTGAAAAAAGTCAACATATATTGCAGTCATAGCTTTTGAAAGTGGCCTTTTTTAACAGAATGTAATGTGAAAAGGAATTTCTGGAGAGCAGGGATTTCTGTAAGATTTTTGCAGGAACTTCCTCTTGACAAAATCTCCCAGTGCTATAGCAAACACCAGCATTCCAGACCACAGCCCCTCCCAATATTTGCATTACTCCTGGTGAGTAGAGTGATTCCTCTATTTTTTTTTTAAATGATGTATCAGCTTAATAGAGCCTTTTGATCTTCAAGGTTTATTTCCAAATGTTTGCAAGTTGTTTATAGGTGTAAGTGTTTTGCTTAATTTGTGCTTCACGATGACTTATGACTGGGGACGTTTTGACAGACCAGATTGTCACTAGGATGGGAATCAAAGTTTGCCAGACTTGAGGAAGCAAGTTTGATTTGATCTGATTTTCATGTGGTTTAATTATGCTTCATTTGAAATTCAATAATGTGAAAAGGGAATGTTGAAGAACCATTGATTCCTTCAAAATGTTTTGTGCAACGCGACGAATGCCAGTTCAGACAACAACAGCTACATTACAGAGGCTGCTAGACTGCCTCCCAAGGAATTTAATATGAGTGACAGAGTTGTCTTAAACAGTAGTAGCACCACCCTAAATGCTGAGACAGGAAATTACTTGCTGATCATTATTGAGATTCTGTTTCTGTCCATTGGAGCTATAGTGAAAATACTCAAGAATTGGGTTCCTCTTCTTCACCCCACCTCATCGCTTCACTTTGTTTCTCTTTCCTGCTCATCCTCACTCCCCACCCACCATTCCACACTCCCTCCAAAATCATTGCCATGGTCTCCAGACTTTGGTGACATTTGATGAAATTTGGCTATGGATTGGGACCAGCTCCTGGTCTCCTCGTCTTGTCTATCTCGCAAACAATGTCGCCATTGAATGCTTCGCAATTTTTATCATTTAAGTTGACCAGAGGCCATGTGTATCCACGGAGTCAGGCACTTTCCCTAGTAATAGTCATTTGTTTGAATCAAGCTTATAAAGTGCTTTCATAGAGAATTCAACACAGGCAGCATCACATCCACGCCGTTTCACTGATGTCATCAATTAATAGAAGCCTAAATATTGAAGTCATTACACTGCTCTGGATCAGAGACCTGTAATTACTTCTGGGTTTATTATGGTCAGATCTTGCAGTAAACTCGGAATGGATGAAGGAGCAGGAAAGGAAAAGGAATAAAATTTTCTTTTCAACAATACAGCCAATACTGACTAATATCACATGAACCTTCAATGAATTTGAAAAATGAGAAATTACTATATTCGGATTCTGAATCAAACATTGAGTTACAAATTGTGCTTGTAAGGGTTAAATTAGCAATAGTATGTGAAGAGCTTGAGTTTCTTTTTCTAAGATCAGGAAGTTAAACTTAAATCCTTGCATTTGGGATGTTTTCCCTCTGTCCAGTGCAGAAAGTCTTTATTTGACCTATTTACTCCCCAATCACCAGCCAAAACTCTTGATGTTGACAAGAAGTGTCAAATATTAACTTGGTGATCATTCAGATATTTAAAATGATCTAACTGGTACTTTATGATGAGTTGCAGCTGTGAAAATGTTGACACCTCACACTGTAAATTAGGTGGAAACCTAAGTTTGTCAGAAACTAAAGGAAACAAATTGGCAAGTAAATTTTGTATAATGTCAGATTAAATCTGCTATATTAGGGATCCAATAATGTGAAAGGGAAGGGCTGGCAGTTGTTGTAAGATTATGTCAGGATTGCCTCACGAAGGCATCCCATGTCAGTGTGGTGAACACCAACACAGAAGAGGATAATCACAGAAAACAACTGCTTGACTGGTTCAGAAATGCTTGGATTATTTTGAGAGACCAATCTTGAATCAGCATAAAACATCCAAAGTTTTTCAATGGTCGGTTGAATTTTGCTTTTCTTTCAGTATGAAGGTCCTGCATAGCCCAGAAATGGCTATAAACAAGGGTTACAAATTACAGAAATGTTTTTCTCTTCTTTTCACTCTGTACTGTCTCTTCCACACCCCCAACCCCAGCATTCCCTCAGTGTGGTGTACTATAGACATCCTGTGGAAGTCAAAAGAACCACATACCAACACGACCAAGATGGTTCATGATGCATCTTGAAAACAAATAAAGTCTCAGCAACATTTTCCACATCATAGGACAGCATTGTTAATACGCTCCACGGGGATGGGTGGTGAAGGCAGCAATAACTAGTTACATTTGCAAGATTGCAAGACTAGGATACAAGGTTTACTGCTTTGGCATTACCCCCTCATTAACTTAACCGTTACAAGGCTAAAATCGGGTGCATTGGAATCTTCACTGCTCACCTGGTGATTGGTTTAATTGCAACAAGAGTCAAGAAGCTCATTTTGATCAAAGAGAGAGCAGTTTGATTCACTGGTAAAAGAACTAACGTACCTAATTTCCACTCCCTTCACCATCACTTAGCTACGTTGTGGGGCTACCTAGCACTTACACTCTACGGAATGTACTACAGAAACTCATTAGACTTACACTGAAAGGACCTTTCCTGTCTATAATCTCTATTTCTGAAGAGATCAACGATCAGCTAAAGGCCTGTTACACCTGATTCTGACTTTGCATGGATATCTCTGTTCTTTTATTTTCACTATGACAAAATAATGCGATTTATTGAAATTGCACAGTCATTGACTAACTTAAGAAAACTAGTCGATCAGGCTTGGAATATTGATTCTCAAGTCTGCGATTTTTTGGTTAAATTGCTTTGGATTTAATTCTGAATAGGTTTGCTGATGTTAAATTATTTAATTTTCATCTTTGATGAATTGCAGTTCTGGAAACATTGTCAGTGCAAACAGAGAGGAAAATGTGAATGCAGGTTCTCCTGGATCAAGTGAAGTAATTGCAAAGTAAGTTTAGTTGCATGCATGACTAAGTCGTTATTTCAGAATATGACAAACCATTAGGAAATAACTGGTGAGCTGGTAGTTTGTGCAATGTTATTCAACGATCAAAGGTAATAACTCGGAGGCAATGATTTGATCAGCTCTCAAAGAGGAACTTGCCTATGTTCACTCCCAAATCATTTTACTATGTGATACTGCAAAACATCTCCTTATGAAACTTGTAAATTCCTTTTGAAGACCTCAGTTGAAGCTGCTTCCTCCACTATACCATTCGGCAGAACATTCCAGTTTCAGAACGATGCTGTTTTTGTTAAAAGTATTCATTTCACCATTGATTTATTTTGCTGATCATCTTAAATCAGTGTCCTTTTCTTCTCGTGCCTTTTTAAAATATAATCCGCACAGTATGGAAACAGGCCACTTGGCCCAATAAGTCCACACCAACCCTCCAAAGAGTGACCAATCCAGATGCATTCTCCTACCTTTTTATTCTACTCTATCCAAATCCCACATGATTTTGAACACTTGTAAAATGTCTTATTTATCTTCAGTTCTCCAAAAAGAGCAGCCCGAACTTCTTCAATCTATCCACATAGTTGTCCAGTTACTCAAGTCTGGTACCAATTTTGTGTACCTTTTGTGCACCATCTGAAATCCCTTCCTGAAGCGTGCTGCAAAAATACTAGACATGAGGAAAAGCAGGACTGTTTATAACCATTTCTTATAATTTCCTTATGTTGCACGCGACGGTCCTATTTATAATGTTCAGAATCCTAATGATATCTTCAATCTGCACTGCCAGCTTCATAATTTGTGTGCATACACACAATATGTATAAAATGCATTAAATATTAGACTGGGTTCATTTCAGGAAGCATTGATCATTGTGTCGAAAGATTTTAGCTTGTGTATAAAATGAACAAGGAACAATCCAGAGAAATTTTGCGTTGGAGAAGGGCTGAGTTGAATGGAGGAAGAGGGCATTTTAGCAAAGACAGTTGAGCACAAATATGGGCAATGTTCAGCTTCAGCTGTATAGTACAGCTTAACATTTCCACGAGCAAGAAATGATGGCAAAAATAATACTCTAATTCCCTGCATGATGTTGCAAGGGATATGGATTATTGTTAACCCCAGTGACAACCGTGCTAAATATAGACAGTTCAGAGGGGAAATAAAGAGTAAGGGAGACTGGCAGCTAACTTTAAAACGGAATCTAAAAGTCATCATTAGTTATAAACAGTGAAAGAATAAGAGGGGCCAATTATCATAAATCCCCTGTTTAAAATTCACAGGTGCAGGGGCCTAGCTGTGGTATTATGAAGAGGAAGTTCATGTCCAGTTCATGGTGAAAAAAAAGTAGTTAAGACTTGGATGAGATGAAGTTTGACAGGATTTTAGAAAGGCTAAAATAAAACAAAATTGCAGATGCTGGAAATCTGAAACAAAAATGAAAATGCTGGAGAATCTCAGCCAGTTTGGCAGCATCGGTGGCGGGAAAGCAGAGTTAATGTTTTTGAGTCCTCTAACCTATTGAGCATCTCCAGCTATTTCTGCTTCATTTAGAAAGGCTGATTGTTATTGAGTGTTGGTAACTGATAACAACTGAATTGGAGACAACTGAGGATACAGGGAAAAGTAACATTGAAGCTGCAGTGGTAATATCCACAACAACCTAATCCTGTTCAAATAGAGGCATGGAATCAGAGACTGGAGAATCACAACATTTAAAATATTTTTGTGCAAAATTGTCTGGATAAATCCAGCAAACAGATTCATCTTAGTGGTGGTAAAGTTTCTAATGAACTGTAATCTCAGCCTGAAGCAACAATACTGGGAGATCAAATGGAGTAACTTTATATGCTGACTAAAAAATCTAATGTGAAACCTGTGTACCTAAATCATCTGATGACGGCTTATAGTTCTGAATCTTCAGATTTCTTGTGTATTTTAGCCGGTTTCGAAACAGAGAAAATAGGAGCAAGAGGAGGCCATGCAATCCTTCGAGCCTGCTCTGCCATTCATCGCGATCATGGATGATTGTCCAACTCAATAGCCTAATCATGCTTTTTCCCCATAACATTCGATCCCATTTGCCCCAAGTGCTATATCAAGCTGCCTCTTTAATTGTAGTTGAAAGCGCTTACTTGAAGTGTCCTAATTTGTCCTTGCGTTCAATTGAAGCTGAGAAACAAACATGGAGTCCAAACTCTGTCCAAATTCTGAGGAAGTTGACAATGTAAGTTCACGAGAAAAGAAAGTGAGAGTCAAAAAGTAAGTTTGATCCAATGTACGACCATGTTAAGCTTCAGCATGTGTTCAGTTTCTTTCTTAACCTGTGCCAACCTTCAAAGGTTAGCTCTATAGGATGTTGTTTGATTGGAACAGCATTTCCTCAATCAATATTATGTTTAGTGAGATTAGTAATTCCCAGGTTATTCCCACATATCTCCCCATGTGATTATACCAACTCTTTCAGGTCATTTCGATTTTCATCTGGAAGGTAACGCAGCAGTTTATCCCAGTTTTCCAGAACTTCCTCATTGTTCAATTTAATTTTAGGAATGTCTAATTCACAATCATCTTGATTACTTTTTGAACAAAATACATCTCTTCAAGCCACAGAATGGTCACAGACATAGGTGGAGCTGTAAACCATTCAGCACCTTAAGCATGCGCTGCTGTTCAAAATGATGATGATTGATTATCCAACTCAGTATCCTGTTCCATCATTCTTTGATCCCTTTAGTCCGAAAAACAAAACTATTATGTTTTGGACTCAATCAATTTCTATGACAGTGAGTTCCAAAGAGTCACCACTGTCAGGGTGAAGAAAAGTTTCCTCATCTCAGTCCAAAATGCCCGAGCCAGTATCCTTAAACCGTGAGCCCTGGTTCGGGACTCCCCAGCCGTGGAGAAGATCCTTCCTGGTTATCTAATTCTGGACATAATGACTGACATGTGCTGCATCTTGAGATCTTCGCCTGGGTCATGTATGGGGGAGGGTTGTTCACTATATTGCCACACTTTTACAGTGCAAGTTACCCTCTTGCTGATAACAGGCTGGAAGTAAGGAAGCTATTTGTTGCTAAAAAAGAGATAGGACTGAGTGCTCACTGCCCATATTCAAAAGGGAAGAATGACCTACTGAGGAGAGATATTAGAGAACTTTTTGTAGCTTTAACGGTGATCTCTGATAGAAATTACTGACTCCCGTAGAACACACTGGGAATCAGCAAAAGTGACCCAAAGTGCTGATTCCTAATTACATATATCGCACTTTCCAAATGACAACAGCCCATTGGTTGAGAGGTTTTCCTTTTTTTAAAAATGTTCAGCGATGTATGATACACCTCTGGAGTATGTGGCACAGGAATCCAAGTCTACTAAATCTAATTTAGGAACTTAAGCCTACTGACCAAGGGTAGGGAGACTATCATTCTATCATCAGAGGTCTGTTTTGCATCTCATACAGAATTGATGCAATTGCCGATAATTGCTTCATTAATCCCTGGCGATGTAAATAATAAGCCACTTGTCAGAGCATTGTGTGTTATCAGGTGCCACTGAGTATAATGCTGATCTTTGAGTCGGAGGGTTCACGATCTACCCTCGGGGTTAGAATACACTAATTGATACTGCCACAGCAGTGCATTCCTGAGATAATCCTGCACATCAGACGTGTATGAGGCATTAAACCAAAGCCACTTTGCCCTCTAAAGGGACCCTTATTACTTTGAATTAAAGTAAGATTAAATCTGGTGTCCCGGCCAATATTTATAGCTCAACACCGATAAGTAGATGATCTGGTCATCATCTCCTTCCTGCTTTTCTCATGGTACACAAATTGGATGTCACATTTCTGACATGTCACTACATGATCAAAAGTACTTCGGTTGTTGTATAGAACATCTCTGATTGAAAATTGACTTTGTCAGAACCTGCATGTATTATTACTCAACTTGGCTGTTCGTTTTTCACTCTCTTGACCCTCTGTTGTAAGAAAACACTCCTTTCTAACTTCCACCAAAGGAGAATGAGACAAAACTCAGTGCTGTAACATTTCACTTTATACTAACATCTGGATCAAACTGAAATACCATTCAATGCAAATATAAAACGAACTGAACCAGTTTTAAAGGATTAAACAAATTATATTTTTCACCAAAGGAGTGGATTGAAATATTTCAATAGTGTCAGTACAAGCAAACAGTGGAGTCTGTTGCAATCTATTTTATCTTGTCTAAAGAATAGGCTGAGGAAAAGCATTGCAGGCTCTTTAAATTCGAGAATGAGGAAAGGAGTACCGTGTGGAACAGTGACTAACAGCAGGAAAATTTTTCTTCAGATTAGAACAGATGTGTAGTGGAATATACTAAAATGATAGAATGAGAGAAGCTAAAGTGGGATATTGTCAGCTGAATGTTTTATAAGCTTGTTAATATCGGGTCAGTCAGGATCTTATTGAATGGTGGAACAGGCTCGAAGGGCCAAGTGACCTATTCACCTTTACTGTTCATACCTCGAAAAAAATTTGTTAGTTTCTCGAGCGGAGGTATTAAACACATTTTAAACTATTACATGGGCACATGCTGATATTTCCGTCTATGATTCCCTGGGTTTGATAGTATGTAATTGACAGTGGCCCGAAGTGTTCTGCACTTGTTGCAGAGATCTGGAAAGAGATGTTTAGGATATTCTGAGGTGGCATTAAGATGTTATACAAATGCACAACTTTTCTACTCTGCGAGGGTAGAGAGGATATTGCTCTCGATCAAACCTGTGCATCATTTGACTTCAATCTGCTTTTCTTTGTTGCATTATTGTATGGGGTTTATTCTCTTAAGTCAATAGCCTGGGCTTTGCCCAAAGTTTAAGGGAATCTTACTGACATTGGTGAGTTTCTGCATCCCAGGAGATAGATTCATTGCAGTCAGTAATGGAAAATATAGCAGATCAAATATAATGTTGTTAATTGTTATTACAGCTTTTAACATGGATAACTATGTGCTGTTCTATGAACCTCAGTATTTAAAAGCCTTTTTAGTGGAGCCACTGCTGATTTAACCAATGCGCCACACTGGCGGACTCACTGATACTGAAACCTCTGTAATCTGGGACAATGATGAAATAGAAACTGACTGGAACTGCAACTCATCAAGAAAACTAGGGATCAGCGAGAGGTTGAGGCCGAAGCTCAGAATACAGAGGCACTGCAAACCCAAACACCCATTGACACAGTTTCTCAAGATTAATTATGATGTGGTTCTGCACTATTCGGTTCTGATCTCTGTGGTTTGTGGGAAAAAAAATGATGTCTGCTAGAAGGCAACTACAAAGCTCTCTTGCGGTAATGTGACACAGAATCAAGTGAAATTTGGAGTTCTCCTTATGGGGCTTCTTTCATCCTTTCCAGTGGCAGCTGAATTTGGTGATCAGGTATCAGTTACTATCGAATTGGATGAAATCTTGATAGTGATTCCTTTATTTACATTTCCCTATCTCTGAGGTTTGCCCCATTTCTTTATTAAAGGGCCAATGGGTGTGAAATCTCTTTAGTGCTGTCCATAGGATAGCCGTGCTCCTGCCACTGTGCAACTTCATATTGATATCTGCCTTTAAAAACAATCTGAATCGATGGTCAAATACTGGTGTCGGAACTAACCGGGGTTCATAATAGAATGACTAATTCTTCAACTGCTGCAAAACAATATGGGCTAGATTTTCAAACTGTCATTATCACAAAGGTGCTTATGGTGCCACATTCAGTATTCAGAATGACAATGAGGTTTTCTGTTAGTGCAGTATTTCTCTCTGTTACTTTAAATAATAGTGTGCTGTGCGTTTGTGCATGTGGTTTGTTTCTATTTATTTCTGTTCCTCAATGACTTTGAAATTGTTGTTGTATAGGATCAAAGGCAAAGTAATGTCTCCACAAGGACATTGTTGCTGGTTTTCCTCTGAGGCCAGTGCCGAACTTTACCAGTTCATTGTAGGCCTGATACATTATCGTTAAGTTTCACCTCTGCCAGCTGGTACAACATGGACATTTGAGTATTGATGAAAATAAAGTTTTTTTTTTAATTTAAGTCTTTAGTATTGTACTTATCAGGACACTCTCAAGAATTCCAATGGAAAGGGAGAAAGCATTTAATCTGTCTGGGTAATGAGTGCTGATTGGTAAAGGCATGGAGAGTGGACCAGGTGATGGTTGGCAGTTAACTGCCAATGCTTGTTGTAATTCGGCTAAATTAGTGATGGCCATTCTCTGCCTCATTTGGCATGACAATACCTTGACCACTCAGGCAACCTGCCAATTGAAAACATAACAAAGTTCAGCTGTCAACTGTCCATCACCATCTGACCAGGCCATTATCTTTTGGGAACATCTCGATCAATCATTGTGCACTTTCCAAAGCATCAGAACTCTTTTCGTGTTCAGCATAAAATGTTGTTTCTCTTTATGTCAAAATATTTCTGTATTTGCAAACAACCATTTGAAATAGGGAACCTTTTGTTAATGGAGTATCCAACATCCAGCTGATATGATTAAAATGGAATCTAATTTGAGAATTTGAAATGATTTAACCCTCTGACAAGTCCACTTTGTTCATGCAGATCCTCTTTGAATATTGTATCAGTCTGGCTGTTGAAAGACAGCTTTGTAAAGTTGTTTACTTTGGTTAATTTCTATTTAATGAATTGCTGAAACGGTGGAAAATTCATTCTATTACATTTACAAAACTAAGATATCTTGTGAAATCAGGAGATGTGCACAGTGCAAATGAAACTCCCATTTACTGCTGGCCTGGACAAGACTGGTAAACTTAAACTTGTGCTTATAGAGAAAGGACTAGATCCTAACTGGCTTATTATCATCTAATGTATTGAGTTTAAACTTATATCTATCTCTAAATTCTTCAAGGCCTTGATCCATGCTGTCTCTTGTACCCCTTATATACACACTCTGTTCTTTGGTTCTCTGATTGCTTTATATCTTTTTGTCCATGAGTATGGTCTAGCCCCCTTAATTAGCTGTACTTTACTGATAAGCTTCCTCAGATTCCCTCTGGTACTCAGTCTCTCTTTGAAAGCTTGCTTAAAAGCCGTTTTCATGTTTTTGGTATTCGTCCTAACTCTTCTGATACATGCCAATAAACTTCTCCTATTTGGCATTTGGTGTATCTTTTTCCAGTTTGGAAGTTCCAACTCGAATGAATATAGGGTTAAAGACAGGATTCTTGGCAGTGTGGAGGAACAGAGGGATCTGGGTGTGCAGATCTCTCAAAATTGCCACACAAATGGATAGGGTTGTTTCGAAAGCATATGGTGTTTTGGCTTTCATTAACAGGGGGATCGAGTTTGAGAGCCACAAGGTTTTGCTACAGCTCTCCAAGTCCCCGGTGAGACCACACTTGGAATATTGTGTCCAGTTCTGGCCACCCTACTATAAGAAAGATGTAGAGGCTTTGGAGAGCATGCAAAGAAGGTTTCCAGGATGCTGCCTGGACTGGAGGGCATGCCTTATGAAGAAAGGTTGAATGAGCTCAGATTTTTCTCTCTGGAGAGAAGGAGGAAGAGAGGAGACCTGATTGAGGTATACAAGATAACGAGAGGAATAGATAAAGTCAATAGCTAGACACTTTTCCCCAGGGCAGGATTGACTGGTACGAGGGGTCATAGTTTTAAGATATTAGGAGAAAGTTATAGAGGAAACGTCAGAGAGGGTTCTTTATGTAGAGAGTTGTGAATGCATGGAATGCATTGCCAGTGGTGGTGGTGGAAGCAGAGTCATTAGGGACTTTTAAGCGACTGCTGGACATGCACATGGATAGCAGTGAGTTGAGGAGTGTGTAAGTTGTTATTATATTTTACATTAGGATTAAATCTTAGCACACTGTCGTGGGCCAAAGGGCCTATTTTGTGCTGTACTTTTCTATGTTCTATGTTAAAGCATCTCATAAATGTGAGTATTAATGTCCACTTTGGCAGATTTAATTGATTCTAATTGGAACCTTTAGCAAACTGAATCAGCAAACAGCTTCAAACTGTGCACACATCCAGCATATAACATTGCTGCTCCTCATTAACTTTTCAAATTCACTGCTCCATTCCAAATAGCGGACCACCCGTTCCCAATCATAGAAATTTGTTTCTGATGGGTGGAAGTTGTTGTTTCTGTAATTCTGCCATTTTTATTGAACTCATCTCAAGTTACACTTTAGAATTTGACAGTCAGGTCAAGGCTGTTTGTGTTGGGGTTTATCAATTTTGACCAGTTTGCTAGCACTTCATGTTCTTGAATATTGGAATGGGACTGGGTTCTATCAGGCAGCAAGGTCATTAGGTGGATAATAATAAGGGAAAGAAGGAGTTTCAGTGGCTCTCATATTTTCACCTCCGTAGTATTTTATTGATCCCAAATTAGGGAAAGGATGGCCACTCAGGTTGTCAATGTAGAGTCTGTTCCCGCCAATGCTGGCAGTTTATTAGCAGTAGGTGGGTCCTCCATTGTGTGGGAGACCTCCTCCTGCATCCTAGAGACATGCCTGCAGGATGTCCCTCCTAATGAAGTACCTTATGGCTCACAACAGGGTATCCCATCTGCATACTGGAACAGGCTCCTGTCCATGGTAGCGATCATTATGGGAACTGGAAATCAGAGTAAGTGAGTGAAAGAAGCCGTGAGGGCTACAGTGTTCACAAGATTCCCAGGTCCAGGTTGGCAGGTCCTACTGAGACCATTAATAAGTCATTAAGATCCCCCAATTTGTGCATGGACACTGGGTTACTCCTACCCCTAGTAAGAGTACTGTGATTACTGCTGTTTCGGTGCTAGCAAGCAAATAGTGAAGTGTGGCCATGTGATAAAATCATTTACATTCAGTGCTGAACACTTCAGACTTTTTTGTGAGAAACGTTATAATTCTTCTAGATGTTCTTAATACACTTTTTGTTTCATACAATGGTGATTTTCTACATAGAATTACAGAGGAAATACAGACCATTTGGCACAATCAGTTCATGCCAGTGCTTATGTTCCACTCAAGGTATTTCACATCTTTCCTCATCTACATCGCTCATTGTAATTCTCTTTTCCCATCCCTTCCAAGTGCTCGCCTAGTTTCCTTGAAATACATCTAAACTATTGATTTCGACTATTCCGTCTGGTCACATATTCCCCATTCTCATCATTCTTCCAATGAAGAGGTTTCTTCTGAATTCCCTTTTGGATTTCTTGAGGTACCATCTTATATTGACAGCCTCTAGTTATGTTCTACCCCGTAGTGAAATGTTTTCTCTGTGCCTTCTCTTTTCAAAACCTTTCATAATTTTAGAACTGTCAGCCTTCTTTACAACTGAGAAGTGAACAGCACAACAATTCTTCCTTGATATACACAGCCAGAAACTTGTGTAGCATTCTTATAAATCTTCTCTTCACTCTCTCTCTCATACATTCTATAATATGTCAACTCGAACTGCAGGCAATACTCTTAATTATAGTCAACCAAATTTTTATAGGGACCCTACTTTCAAATCTATCCCTTTAGAGATAAAGCTTAGAGCTTTGTTTGCATTTTTATGGCCTTTGGAACCTGTGGTGAAATTGTTAGTGACTGATGTAATTGTCTGAAATCCCTTTGTTTGTCTCCCTCACTGAGATGTGCATCTTTGAATAAGTGACCTACACATTATTCCTACCAAGATGTAACACCTTACGTTTATCTGTGTGGATCTTCATTTGCTAATTATTTGAACATACCGTAAATTAATTAATGATCTCTTGCAACTTCTTGTACTCCTCAGAATTGGCTACATTTCAACATTCCTTTCCAATTTGGTGTCATTGAATTGCTAATTTTTTTTGTTGTAATTAGATACAATATTTAATTTGCAGTTTTACTTTATTTTGTTTGAATTTTTAGAGAGGTGCAGTAATCCACACAGTAACTATAATAACTAAATGTAGAATGACAGATAGATGAAAATTATTACACAAACAGGACTAATTAATAGACTCTATTAACTTCAAGGTCAAAACAGGGATTATTTTTTACACGAATGATATGGTGAGATTATCCGTGGTGCAATAACTTTTTGTCCATTTTTTGGTTGCAGTTTATTTCCCCAGGTCTTTCTGTGCTACTGGTATGAAATTGCAAAGGCACCCAGCCTCCATTTTAAACCAAATGATAATAAAAAAAAACATTTATATAAAATGCAACATGATTTATGAAGCCATCCCTCTAGGCTTATACATATTCACAACCATGTAGAGTTATATAGGGAGAGGCTGAATAAGCTTGGGCTGATTTCCCTGGAGCGTTGGAGGCTGAGGAGTGACTTTATAAAGGTTTATAAAATCATCAGAGGCATGGATACGATGAATAGACAAGGTCTTTTCCCTGGGGTGGGTGGAGTCTCATCGAAACCTATACTCGTGAGTACAGGTTTAGAGTGAGAGGGGATACAGTTGAAAGTACCTAAGGAGTAACTTTTTCATGCAGAGGATGGTGTGTATGCAATGAACTGCCAGAGGAAGCGGTGGAGGCTGGTGCAATTTCAACATTTAAAAGGCATGTGAGTGTGTATACGAATAGGAAGGATTTAGAGGGATATGGGCCAAGTACTGGCATATAGGAAAAGATTAGTTTAGGATATCTGGTCAGCATGGGCAAGTGAGACTGAAAGATCTGTTTCCAAGTTGTACATCTCTATGACTCTATGATCTACCACTTTGCTCTTAATGTACTAGTCAAATCTCTTTGGATTATCTTTAACATTATCTCCCAAGGTTATCTCATTTTCCTTTCTTGCCCTCCTCATTTTCCTCTTTAGAATGTCTCTGCATCTCTTGTACTCTTCGAGATTCAGTTGATCTCATATATCTATATCTAATATACGATTCATTCTTAATCTGAACCAGAGCCTCAATATCTTTATTCTTCCAGTGTTCCCTCCTCTTACCAGCCTTACCTTCACACTAACACAAACATCACACCTCCAAACTCTTGTTATCTCACTTCTGAAAGCTTCACTCTTGCCTGCCGTCCCTTTAGCAGTTTACTCCAATCAACCCATGAAAGTTTTTGTCTCATACTATCAAAATTTGCCCTCGTCCAATTAAGAACTTTAACTTATATATAATGCCAATCCTTTCCATAAATATTTTACAACTAATCGAATTATGACCCCGGCCCCAAAAAGCTTCCCTACTAACCATTCAGTCACTTGCCCTGCATATTAATGAAGAAAATTGACTTTAGCACTTAACAAATTCCTCCCCATCCAAGCTCTTAAGACGATGGCTGTCCCACTTTATGTTTGGAAGGGTAAAATTTGCTATTATTACAATCCTATTATTCTTAAGTATAAATAAGATCTTTCGACATATTTGCTACTCAATTTCACTCTGACTACTGGGGGGACTATTACAATCGCATCAAAGTAATCATGCTTTTCTTATTTCTGAGTTCCATCCACATAGCTTCACTAGACGATCCCTCAGAAATCCCTTGTTTTAGAACAGCAGTAATGTTTCACCACAAGAAAAGTTGACTCCAATCTCCTTCTAGCTCTTCCTACTTCTGCCGTACCTTTGATGACGGGAAGGGCTTTGAACATAAATTATTCCATTTACAGGTGATGGTTAGTAACTGAAAATAAAGATACTATGGGTGACATGGGTGATGGGAAATAAAAGGTTACATTGTGTGGAAGGAAAATTCTGGAAATAAATAAGAATTTTAAAAAACGAACTCCATTCTGTCTGCCCAGGTCTTGCCTACACCACTGGACCTCCAGAGTACTTTCCTTTTATTTTGATGAGTTCAAGTTAATCCCACCCACTGTATTGTACTTGTTAACCATTTGTTAACGGGTGTTTGCCGTTTCAGAATGTAGGTTGCCTTATTGTGTACGTTCTCAGAGTTCAGTGTTTGGAGTCCTTGTTGGTTCAACCTGTGCTTTGGTCTATAATGCAAAATTACAGGAAAATGTTAATAGCAATTTAAAATAAAATGTTAGGATATCGGAGGAACAGCAAAGAGCTTCAAAGTTTGACAGAGGGATTGTGGGAAAGGACATGGAAAGCAGCAGGGTTTCCAGAACTTCTGATCTCTGGCTTCCCTGATCGAAATCAATCTGTGATTTATCATTTTTGAGGATTGTTATTCATTAATATCGGTGTGTCAGATAGATCTCAGTCTCAGGGAGGTGTGACGTGCTTCTTTGTTTAGTGATGAACTCAGGGGAAAATAACAACAGTAAGGGTGTGAAGCCAAAGCGGTGCAGGAGCAGAGGATCCCCCGTGTGTATGTGCACAAATCAGGGAATGACACATGGACATAAGAGCAAATAATCCCAACTTCATCAATAACGCTGTAGAGAACAAACACAAAGCAATTATGTTAAACTGAATTAAAACAGTCTCTTGTCTCACCTGGAATGTTGCATCTAGTTTCAGGTGCCACGTTTTTGAAAAAAAATGCGAAATTATGAGATTGGGTGCGTGACTAATTCACAACACTATTCCCGGGATGATACACCTCACCAACTCTGAGAAATTGGGACTGTTCTCCTCTGCTGATAGTTTCCTGACTCTGTGAACAGTTGCTGTGATTGGTTCTCAATTCCATCTTGCGTCATATAGATCCCCATGGCTGAATATTTCAAGTACTCATGAGCTCTGCCTTACCCGATCAACATCGACCTCTAATTTATTATTTTTGAGGGTTGCTGTTCAGTAATATCCCTGTATCAGATAGATCTCAGTCTCATTCCCTGGGATTTGACAGGTATGGTGTGTCAAGTAGATCCCAGGAATTGTACTCCATGAGATTTATGTGTGAGAAAAACTCCAGTTCTGAGAATCCGCCCTTGGATTGTGCACGTGTTGTGTCTGAATACCTGACTGAACGTTGACATTTTTGGCTGATGAATGTTTCGTTGGGCGCTTTAGGTGGCGAGTTATGCATTAGGGACCCAGGCTGTACTGAAATTGGGAGTACTTTTAGTTTAGACGGTGTAGAGTAAACTTTCAAACTCCGTTGTCTGCCTTTTTTCAGCTTCTGGTGGAGCAAAGCTCCTAATTTGTATCATTAGGTGACCCGAGGTCGTGATCCTTGGTGCATAAGAGGAAATGCTCTCTAATCATTCTGCCTCTGGAGTGTTCCATCAGGCATATCGTGTGAAAGGTGCATTTACATTAGTGGGCTGCATGGTAGCGCAGCATTAAACTAAATGACTGGATGAAACACAATCAAACAGAACAAGTGAGTGATTTGGCTGGGAAAGGAGTAGAATGTGGGAAAATGTATTATTCCTGACTGGCCTAGAAGAAAGAATTAAGCAAACTCAAGGTTAGTGCATATTCATTCAAATTTATTAACCATTTCAGAAAGCATTTTTATCCAAAAAGTTGATGTAAAAGCTAACAGAAGTGAATATAATGGCTGGATGCCACATTGAGACAAGAACACATGCGTTGTCAGGTGGGAATTTTCTGTACATCAGTAACAGTCACTAGAAAGGGAATACAACGGCTCATCAGAAAGGGTAGGCAACCATTCTGAGTCAGGAACAAATAAAAACAAAACAAATGGGCTTCAAACAACTGGGAAGCTCCACATTCTTCCAACCACAACCATCTCAAAGATATCATAGTAAAAAGGAAAATCCATCAATAATTGTCTCAGTTATACGCTGATAAACTGAAGTCATCTCACTGTTAGAGTCAGCAACAGGACAGACTGTAGATTGGGAAGTCGGAGGCCTTGATAAGCAGATCAGGAAAATCAAAGGGGTCCACAACTCATTCACTTAACCTGGAAAAGAGAGATAAAGCAATGACTCATTTGTTTATGTTCGGGGGCATTCAGATTTAATTTTTATTCAATGGCACACTTAGAGATTTCACAAAACATATTGGGCTGCTTGGCGTGAGAAAGATGTGATTGTTCTCACCTTCACTAGAGTGACGGCAGCGCTATAGAAAATACTCAGGAAGAACAAGGTGATGAACGTGGAAGCAGTTGTCCAGATGTTGCTGTTATCATCCTCATAGTCTTCAATCCAGGTGCGATCTATTGAATCTATGAATATAAAGCCGAGAGAACACATTTAGATTGTTTATTGATCCAGATCGATCTATCTGCATCCAAGTCATGTAATTAGAGACCATTACATCTTCAGAAAACAGTCAGGTATTTCTCAAATGTGACTCTTATCTGTATCTATTAGTGCATTATTGATTCTCAGCAAGAAATTACAAATACTAACTGCACATGTTCTTTCTTCATTGTCCATGTCAGAACATTTTAAATTAGTTTATTTCTTTATTTATTGAAGGATATTATTATTTGGCGAATGCTTATAACAAATGATTATTTTAATTATTTCATTATATTTTAAATATAGGCTGTGACATTTTAATTGAAAATTGTGGCCATCACTGATTAAAAGTTCAAATGTGATTCTCATCTTTATGTATTGGTGACCAATTGCTTGGCAAATCGTGAATATGTTACATCACAATCAGAGCATTGCTTCATATTTTTGTTGTAGGATCTGAATATTTAGGAATAAATTTTCGTGCGTGTGTCCCTTAATTTATTTGATCTACTGCTTGGTGTTTATGGTTTTCCTTTAATGTTTGTGCATGTGGTTATGAGTGTTTCTTACTTCACTCTTGCCCATGTTGGAGTCTGTGCATGAATAAACCTATTCGTGTGCTCATGTTTGTGTACATAAATTTTGGCCTTTTCACATTGTGTAAGCATTATCATGCAAATATGCCACTTCGTTGCTGCCTATGCTTATCTTGTAATGTCTTTGTGAGTGTTCACTTTTCATTAGTGCTATCTAAAATGTGTGTTTATGTGTCTATTTCACATCCTACCTGAACTAGATTATTTTCATGTTTGTGCTTAACAAATGTTAGCATGCAACGTCACGTTTTGATGATGATTATATTTATGTGATGATGTCTGCTTGTGTGGCAATCTTTCCTAAACTATATCCTAATAAGCTTGTTTGTGTTATTGTGTGTGGATGCTTGCTGATGGTTGTGTCCATTATCCTTGTTTAATAAATGCCCCACTGTTTGTTAATTTATGCACTTGTCTGCATGTGAGACTCTAAATTTGTGTGTATGTGTGACCGTGTATACATGCTGATCTATGTGGTTTAAAAATAAATAACTAAGCTGTCTCTGTCATCGTATGTTTGTGATTATGAAAATGGGAAAATAATGATATTAATGTTTATCTCTGTGCACTTATGTGCCTGTGTGAGTCAACATGTGGGAGGACATTTTTCAGATTTTGTATCTGTGTGTTCATGTGTGTGTTATGTCTGTACGCACTGTGCTGTATGAATGTATATGTATTCGTGTCCATTTGTGTGTTACCGTGTTTCTCATGGTTATGTGTGAGTACCCCTGCTCAGTTGTGCAAATGCTTTTCTTTTCGTGTATGTGAGTTTTTGTAAGAGCTTAGGTGAGTGCTCAAGTACCATTTGCATGTGTAGCTCTGTGCAAGTATACGTGTGTGACGTCTTATCTATATGCACATTTGAGTGTGCACAAAAATATGTGTCTTTAGGTGAGAGCCTGTATATGTGTCTTTACATGTGTCATTTGTGAGCATCTCTGTATCTGTGTGCGTTTCTGCTCTTATACCAGACTGCAATTTTTATTATTCTAATTTTATTGTTCTAATTTTAATGGATTGCCCACAATTAGATCTGACCTTGGTGTTGTAGGAAACATTTTCCATCATCGTGGAGAAATAAGCGTTTTATGAGCGACTCTTCTGTTGCAGTGATAGAATTTCTGTTTCTGAGACAAAAGGCCTGAGTTCAAATCCCCACTGTCCCAGAGATAACATTTCTGAATATGTTTATCATAAAATATCTACTTATGTTCTGTATGTGAAACAAAATAATATCAGGTGTTCGAATACAGAATTGATCCCATGTGCTCCAGGAAACTGAGACAAAACTATGGAATTCAAACTGGGACGATGCAAACACCAGTTTTGGATTATGGGAATCAATGTTAATCATTTGTTAACAGAGCCAAGCGTGTCTAACATGCTTCAAAGGTATTTTGTTGCATGGAAATGTTAAGTCTTCGGACAGTAAGCAAGAAGCTGACTGTTCCTGTTAGTAACTGGGTTACATTACAGAGGACATCTACCATGAAACCTCTGCGCAAGGAGCAAGAGCACAGACCATTCATCGTTCCCCTCTTCCCTTTGCTCCAGAATAACTTATCTGTCGATTCTCTTTGGTGTGAAAGTGAAGATACATTCTGTCAACGCATGCATTGGTGCAAGATCTCTGGCAGTTCCCCAGAAACAAAGGTTACATTCAAACTGCTCTGCACTCTTTACGATTGGTATGTTCCAATCAAAACTAATTTTAAAAGTCTCTTAAATTTACATTTCCAATTGGCACAATGTGGCAGTTTAAAACTGACGTGAATTTTGTCAGAATGTCCAATCGGGGGAATCAAGAACACCAAGTTCAAAACGCGTGCTCTACTCTTGACATAAAATGGACATTGTTAGATTTCATCACAAAGGGATTTAGGATGGATAAGGTACTTGGCGGAATCCTGCAATGAGTGAGCTTTACTCTGTCTCTGACCCAGGGTGTATCTGAGCAGGGAACATTAACTGCACAAGACACTCGTCCTAGACCTGTTAATAATCCACTTTAACTACACAGATGCAATGTAAGTCAGAGTGAGAAACGACTAATTCAGTATTTAACTCACAACTGGAGGAAAAAAAAAACTTTATTACTTTTGTTGAATTATTAAATGTAACTTTAAGATTTTTATTGACATGAATTAACAGTGTCCATCAGTGCAAGTGAAATGTTTACGAAACTCGGTTTACCGCTGGATTTATCGACTGTTCTGTTGATGATCTTCAATGGAATCGCTTCATGTCCCACCACACAGGAGTAAGAAGCACCGCTGGCCCACTCCTCCGCTGTAATGGATAACAGGCTGTAGATGAAGAAGGAAGTGTTGTCGCTCTCCGCCATCACCTCGGTGTTCTTGTAGTTACTGGGATTCACCGGCTTGTCATTGTTTGTCCACTTGACGAAGATCTCTCGGGGGGAGAAACCTCTCACTAAACAGGTGAGGGAGAGAAACCTCTGAGCGGAGATTTCTTCTGTTGGTGGCAGGAGGACCGACACTGATGGCTCCAGCGGATTAATCACTGCAGAATATTTGAGATAAATATTAATTAACTATAAAAATCCAGAATAAACAACGCAATTTCACTAAATATTAAAATACACCATTTTTAATTTGGGATTTATTCACTTTCGTTTTTTAAAGGAGCAGAATGGTATCCGTGATGTTCAGTAAAAGAAGTAAAGAGTTTAGTTTGAAAGTCGCCTCCATGTTTCCAGCCCACAACGAGGACATTCTGTCCATTTGTCATTGCTGATGGTGACATCACAACCCAGGCTTCTTCCCACCTTATCTGACTTAATCAGAATACAATATCCTTTGGTCAGTCTTCTTCTTAATCAGCTACTTAGCTATCCTGCCTTCAGATACATCATCAATGCTCCCAAAGGTGTTTGTTCATTTCCAATCAAAGCCTGCCATTGATGTAACTGGATCTGGATTACACATGGGATGCTTTGTGTTTTAATCTCACCGCTCACCTTTCTCCTTGTGGATGGAGTCTCTCATCGGAGTCGGTAGATTCTGATGGTACACCACACATTCAAAAGTAACACCACTCAGCCAGGCTTCAGTAGAAATGTCTAATTTGCTGATCACGCTGTCGGGATTCTGTCCAGGCTGCTCAGCAATCTCTGATTTCAGAGGCTTCTTTTCTTGTTTCCAGGTCACGTTGACTCCAGAAGGAAGATTGGACACAACGCAGGTTAACGTCACCGTCGCCTCCAGTAAGACTTGTTCTACTGGCTGTGGGAGGATTTTAACGGTGTTAGCGTGGCAATCGGTATCTTCTGTGAACAAAAATCAAAGTCAATGAAAAATGCCCCTTTATGATACAAACAGCCAATCTTCAGATTACCCCTTCACAGGGTGAAGACACCACCTTCAAAATGGCAACTCCAACTATTGCTGAAACGATGCTTACTATTGTTGATGCATTTTGATTTGTGAAAGCATTTGTGATTACCTATAACATACCCTGTGTAATTATTCTTAAAGAACACTGGCTTTGTAACAAGTGAAACCGTGAAAAAAGTAAAATCATCGAAGATACCATCATGTAACCCATGGAATTACCTTTCTTTCAGAGTTTGTCTCTCACTTAAGGCCATCTACTGATAGTAATCTGAATATAATGAGTTCATTTCCATGTTCATAACCCTTACTGCTGGTCACAACTGCCAAATCAAATCCCAAATTTTGGACAAATTGTAATAAATAATAATTATTTTCTTTGCAGAGTTCTAAAGTGTTATGGGAGCGGTGAACAGCCATGGAAATTCTGTTCATTATATTTAAAGTGATCGAAAAGACTTTGCGTTATTGGTGTGAGATCATTCTCTAATTTACGTCATTGTTCCTCGTGGGCTGAGTGTGGAGTAGATCTGAAAACAAGACACTGAGTACAGCATTGGATATCGGGAAGGACACCCACCCCCCCTTAAGTCTTTCCCTCCATTCAGTTAGTTCATGACTGGTCTGTACTTTCACTTTATTTACCCGCTGCATGTTTTAATTTCTTCATAGATCAGAGAGAAAAAAACAAGCAAAAGCATCTTAAATTAATCTACAAATGCAATGGAAATGTGCACTAGTTTCATCGACATCCATTTCTAACTGTGTAAACATCACCACCCCCAAACCAGGCTAAATCAGCCTGTCTCAAATTCTTAGTTCATTCATCCCTATTGTGGCATTACTACCAGAATATATTCTCCTGCCTCATCCACTAATTACAGAGAGCTCAGTGAGATCACGTTTATCCTATTCTGGATTAGTGGTGCTGGAAGAGCACAGCAGTTCAGGCAGCATCCAAGGAGCTTCGAAATTGACGTTTCGGGCAAAAGCCCTTCATCAGGAATAAAGGCAGTGAGCCTGAAGCGTGGAGAGATAAGCTAGAGGAGAGTGGGAGGGGGGCGGGGTGGGGGGGCGGGGGGCGTGGAGGATGCTACCTGAACTGCTGTGCTCTTCCACCACCACTGATCCAGAATCAGGTTTCCAGCATCTCCAGTCATTGTTTTTACCTCGTTGATTTTAACCCTACTGCGAATCCTCTTGCAAGGATACCTGCCTTAAAGACGTTTTCCTCCTCTCTCTATAAGAATCTCAGGGAGTCCCTCTCCCACTGCAACTCCCAAGTCATTTCCTCTGCCCTGAAGCTCACCCATTGTACTCTATGCTACTTTCTCCCCACCCCCACCCTCCTCTAGCTTATCTCTCCACGCTTCAGGCTCACTGCCTTTATTCCTGATGAAGGGCTTTCCAGAATCTGGTTTCCAGCATCTGCAGTCATTGTTTCTATCACGTTTATCCTAGTTAATCAAATATGATACCCACTTGGTCTGTGGCCTGATCCCATAAATGAAGGTAAAGAGCTCAGTACCAGATAAAAATCAGTGTCGTACAATGTCCAAAGCCAACAGGTCATTCCTGAGCAGGGAATGAAGCATTGAACGCATATTGATTTATTTTCAAGTAAGGGTCACTGCAAATTTTAACCATGTCATTTTGAGACCACAACATCATAAGATAGAGGATCAGAATAAGGTTGTTCAGCCAATCCAGAGTGTAGATCAGAGTGGCGCTGGAAAAGCACAGCAGGTCAGGCAGCATCTTAGGAGCAGGAAAATCAACGTTTCGGGCTAAAGCCTTTTTGCCTGAAACGTCGATTTTCCTGCTCCTCGGATGCTGCCTGACCTGCTGTGCTTTTCCAGCACCACTTTGATCTGCACTCTGGTTTCCAGCAGCTGCAGTCCTCACTTTTGCCTGTTTGGTCAATCCAGTCTGATCTGCCATTCAATCATGGGTGATATGTTTCTCAACTCCATTCTCCTGCCTTCTCCCCGGACTAAGCAAGAACCGATCTTTCTCTGTCTTGAATACACACAATGGCCTGGCCTCCACAGCCCTCTGCAGCAACAATTTCCACAGATTTATCACCCACTGGCTGAAGAAATTCCTCCCCATCTCAGTTCTAAACGGTGCCCCTTTGACCCTGAGACTGTCCCCTTGGGTCGTAATCTCGCCTACCAGTCAAAACATCTATTCCACGTTTACTCGTCCTCAGTCTCTCAGTATTTTCTATGTTTCAATCACATATCTCTCCAATATCCCCCCTCCACCCCCAAACTTATCCTTGAAGCCATTACCAGGCAAGGATTCAGCACTCTGAATTCCTCTCTCTGCATGGTCAGGCAACAAACTATTTAACACAGCACACTGTCTATATAACTATCATCAAAGAGAGGAAACATACTTTTCTGACTTGCCAAAATGTTGCATTATGAGCAATGCTAATGTAACACTCAAACTGAAATAAGAGACACATGGCATATTGGGAAATGAGAAGCTGTACCGTGCTGTTTACTACGCCTGATAAATTAGTGTGTTTGATTCACATCCGAGTTCAGAGTGATTTGTAGCTCTCTCAGTCTGTGTCTATTACCCTGGAGTGCGGTGATGTTTTTACTTTGAGTGTTCTCTCCATGAGTGACCTGGCAGGTATAGACCGCGCTGTTGTACCATTCACCATAAGGGACCATCAGCCGACTCGTCACCGAGAAGTTCCCGTTCGCCTCACACACGGGAGACGTGAAGAAGCCAGAATCCAAGGGTCGGCCATTTTTCAACCAACTCACGGCGATTGACTTCGGATGGAACTCGATGATTGAACAGACGACGGTTGCAAACTTGCTGCTTGCGATTTCTTCACTGGAGCTCACTGTTAGGAGAAGGGTTGGTGGGAGAGGACCTGTACCTTTAGGAAACACATCGTATACATTATCTGACGAATTTCATAACAAATACAATCAGTTCTCATATATCAAGGTTTCTTGTGGTTAATGGATACTAACCTTGATATTATAAAAATCATAATTGTGCAGAGTGCTGAAGAAGCTGGGATCCACACAGAAAGATCATTGGTGAATGTGAAGGACTAAAATTAGAGGACACAGCAAGGGAGTCAAGGAGGCATAGAAACAATAGGCCGGTTAAATCAGAAGGGAGATAGCAACGTTGGATGGTATTCGTTTTAATGAAAGAGTCTGATGAACAAGGCAGATGAATTACCGGCATAAATGAGGAAATGATGCCGTTGTTATCATGGAGACATATTTAGAGTGGGGCAGGAGTGGCTATTCAATATTTCAGGATTTAGTACCTTCAGGTGAGACAGGGAAAGATGGAAAAGGATGGGAGTGGGGTGTACGGTACAGAATGTTGCTTCTGTCGCAATTCTGACAGGAGTATTTTTAGCTGGAAAGAGAAATGACATCATGGATACCTCCTCGAATGAAGGCAAATGAACAGTACTTCAAAACCAAAATACAGTAAACATAACTACTGGGAGAGCACAATAAGACCTTACTATAGGTCCAAAAGACCAAGTGCAGATACATGGGCAAATTTCAGAGTAACGTAAATTAAATAGGGGAATGAGAAAAGCGGTTTTTAACTTCCTCAGTATAGGCTTGGATATTCATTTTGTCAAAAGTTTAGAGGGAGCATAATTCTGAAAATGTCCCCAGGAGAATATTTTAACAAAGTATGTGTTTAATACAGAGAATTTTAATCCAGACCTTGCAAGAAAGGGGTGAACCTGGACTTAACTTTAGGGAATGAAGTCGACCCAGTGGGTAAAACATTAATGGACAGTGCAGACAGTGATCATAAATCTGTTGGATTCCAGATTGTTCTGGAAAGAGATAGAAATTGGCCCAAAGTTCTGAAGGGGGAAGGACAATGTTAATAAGATCAGGTAATGATTGGACCAGAGTGGACTGGAACTTAGTGGTAAATCTAAATCATAGCAGTGTGACACATTTAAGAAAGAAATAGGAAAAGCACAGGGAGGACATTTCCCAGGAAGCCACTGTGTGGGACCAAGAATGTAGCGGGGTCTAGACATCAAACAGCCCATGAGAAGAGCAAAAGGGACCATGAGAAAATAATAGCAGTCAAAATAAAGGAAAATAATTTAAGACGACACAGGCTCGTTCATAAAAGAATAATATGGGAAACAGTAATGCCCATTAAGTATTATTATTGGAATGGAGCCAGAGGATTAGGTTGCGGTCGAAATGAATATGTTTTTTTATATTAGATTACTTACAGTGTGGAAACAGGCCCTTCGGCCCAACAAGTCCACACCGCACCGCCGAAGCGCAACCCACCCATACCCCTGCATTTACCCCTTACCTAACACTATGGGCAATTTAGCATGGCCAATTCACCTGACCTGCACATCTTTGGACTGTGGGAGGAAACCGGAGTACCCGGAGGAAACCCACGCAGATACGGGGAGAACGTGCAAACTCCACACAGTCAGTCGCCTGAGGCGGGAATTGAACCCGGGTCTCTGGCGCTGTGAGGCAGCAGTGCTAACCAGTGTTGTGTCAGTGTTCACTAGTCAGACGGACAATGTGGGGACAGAAATCATGGAGGAGTGTTGTGATGTACTTTCAGAATTAGGACAGATGTGATGCTCTGTGTTGTCTTGCTGGATGAAAAGGACAGATGAAATGTATACCAAGCTGTTGAGCGATGCAAAGGATAAAATAGTTGGTCACTGACAATAATTTAGAATTCCTGTCTGGTCCCAGCAGTTGTGCCAAGTGAGTGTAGATCAGTCAACATTGCACTGTTATGCAGGACGAAGGAAGGCATACACAATGAAAACACAGATCTGTCAATCTAGTCTAAGTGGTAGGGAAACTATTGAGAAGTGGGATTAGTCTTCATTTAGAAGATCAATCAACAATTTTCAGTACGGTTTTATTGAGAGGAAGTCATGTCTAACAGTTTGATGGTAGTTTTCAGAGAGATAACTCAATGTCCAGATGATAGCAATAATCAGAGCCAATGGGATCCGAGTTAATCTGACGGATTGGATTCAGAACTGGCTGAGTGGTGGGAGCAGGGGATAATGGTCATTGGGTGTCTGTGTGACTGGAAATCTATGTTTCGTGGTGTTCTGCAGGGATTGGTGTTAATTTCCTTGCTGTTTCTCTTATATACCAATGATTGAGACTAGAGTGTAGGAGGGTTAACCAGTAAATTCACTGATGAAAGGAAAATTATCATGTTGGTAAGTCATGAGCATAATAGCTTTAGATTGCAGGAGGATATACAAGGGTTGGTTATATGTGAAGAGAGGTTGCAAATGGAAACATTCTGGAAAAGTGTAAGATGATGTACTTCGGCAGAAGAAACTGCGAGGTATTACGTTTTAAATGATGGAACCCGGGAAAGGACTGAGGATCTTTGGTGTACGTATCCACCGATCCCCTATAGTACTGTGTCGTCTGGATAAAGAGGCTAAGAAGGTAGGGAGGATATTTGCTTTTATTAGCCGAGACATTGACAATGAGGAGTAGGGAGATGATACTGGAACTTAGTAAAACACTGTTTCGGCCATACGTTGTGTGCATGTTATCGAAGGATCTACAGTGTTATACGTTGGGTGCTCTTTGCTGTCCTGGTGATTTGTGCTGTTTCAGTGACAACGTTTACAAGAAAATCTAAGGTAGGGATAATGTACAGTGCTGGGTCCTCTACTTTTTGTCATTTACATAAATGATTTGGATGTGAGCATAAGAGGTTCAGTTAGTAAGCTTGCAGATGATACCAAAATTGGAGGTGTAGTGGACAGCGAAGAGGGTTACCTCAGATTACAACAGGATCTTGACTAGATGTGCTAATAGGCTGCGAAATGGATGATGGAGTTTAATTCAGATAAATGTGAGGTGCTGCATTTTGGGAAAGCAAACCTTAGCAGGATTTATACACTCCTGGGGAGTGTTGCTGAACAAAGAGACCTTGGAGTGCAGGTTAATAGCTCCTTGAAAGTGGAGTTGCAGGTAGATAGGATAGTGAAGAAGGCATTGGGTATGCTTTCCTTTACTGATCAGAGTATTGAGTACAGGAGTTGGGAGGTCATGTTGCGGCTGTACAGGACATTGGTTAGGCCAATGTTGGAATATTGCGTGCAATTCTGGTCTCCTTCCTATCGGAAAGATGTAGTGAAACTTGAAAGGGTTCAGAAAAGATTGACAAGGATGTTGGCAGGGTTGGAGGATTTGAGCTACAGGGAGAGGCTGAACAGGCGGTGCTGTTTTCACTGGAGCATTGGAGAGTGAGGGGTGACCTTATAGAGGTTTACAAAATTATGAGGGGCATGGATAGAGTAAATAGGCAAAGTCTTTTCCCTGGGGTGGTGGAGTCCAGAACTAGAGGGCATAGGTATAAGGTAAGAGGGGAAAGATAGAAAAGAGACCTATGGGGCAACTTTTTCACACAGAGGGTGGTACGCGTATGGAATGAGCTGCCAGAGGAATTGATGGAGGCTTGTACAATTGCAACATTTAAGAGGCATTTGGATGGGTATATGAATAGGAAGGGTTTGGAGGGATATGGGCCGGGTGCTGGCAGGTGAGACTAGATTGTGTTGGGATATTCAGTTGGCATGGACGGGTTGGACTGAAGGGTCTGTTTCCATGCTGTACATCTCTATGACTCTATGAATGTGATTACACTGAAGGCAGCATTGATGAGATTTGCCAGGATTTTGCCTGGATTGGTTTAGTTATGAAACTAGATTAGATAGACGGGGGGTTTTCCTTGGAACAGAGGAGAATTAGGGAGAAGATTATCATGATATCTGGAATTATTTTAGGCATATTCAGGGTAAACTGGACGAAACCATTCCCCTTGATGGAGAGATCAATGCCTCAGGAGCACAGGATTAAGGTAAGGCCAGGAGGTTTACAGTGGATCTCGGGGGAAACAAAATCAAACAGAAGGTGATGTGAGTCTGGAGCTCAGTGCCTACAAGTCATGTAGAGACTAAGCCCCTCATAATATGTATGAAGTATTTAGACGCATACTTGCAAAGGCAAGTCACAGAAGGCAATGGATCAAGTGCTGGCACAATGAGATTGGAATAGGTGGCTATTATTGATAGGTGTGGACTGGACGGACCAAAGGGCCTTTTTCCTGTGCTGATTCTGTGAAAACTGTTATAAATAATGCCTTATTCATGTAAATCCACAGATGCTCTGTTTATCTCAGTTCCCACAACACTTACCAACACATGGCATTTCTTTGCTCTTGTGTGACCCGCTGTGTTGAACCTCACAGTAGATTTCACTGGGGCAATCTACCGCTGACCCAGGCAGGGTTAACTGGCTGCTCAGGGTGTAGGTTCCCTTCTTGTTTCTCACTGATGGGTAAGTCTTCAATCCAGTCGTGATCAGCTCCCCACCTTTCTTCCAGGTTACCTTGGTGACGTCAGGGGAATAGTCCATCGCCAAACAACCAAAGATTACAGAACCGGTGTTGTGCTCCTGACAGGAGGAGACCAGGCCATAAAGCGTGGGGGGAGACGGTGTCTCAACAATAGAATGACCAATTGAGCATGTTAGTTTCTGTTAATTTGACCTTATCAAATGTATCCTCATCTGTAAACGTTTGCCAGTATGCACCCGCTGAAGTTTACAGCATAACTGGAGTTTATTTTTGTTTCCTACCAATTGCTGGCCCTCTACCTTGACCATTACCATAATTAAGGAAGAAGAACATCCTGATCCCACACCTGCATCTGTTTGAAGATCTCACCAACTGACACTTTCAGTGGATTGCAAGTGAAGAGCAGAGAGATTTCAGTAAATACAAACCAATGATATGCAGATTCATCGAAATTCTACAGTGTGTGCAAACAGGCCATTTGGCCCAAGTCCACACCCACCCTCTGAAAAGTAACGCATCCAGACCCACTCCCCTACCTTATTACTCTACATTTAACCCTAACTAATGCACCTAACCTCCCAATTCCTGAACACAACATGGCCAATTCACCAGTCTGCACATCTTTGGACTGTGGGAGGAAACCCATACAGACACGGGGAGAAAGTGCAAATTCCACACAGACAGTCACGCGAAGTTGGAATCGAACCCGAATCTCTAGCACTGTGAGGCAGCAATGCTAACCACGGAATCAGCGTGCTGCCCCACTAGGGCACAGTGCTGCTAGACATCAAAAATAAAACAGATATTGCTGGAAATACCCAACGGAGAGAAATCAGAGTGAATCAGGTCCAGTGAGCCTTCCTCACTTATCAATGCAAGGTAGAATGTTCTCTCTGGGAGAGAGGTCACTGCAGCAGCAGCACAGGCAGGAGCTGAGCACTGGGACTAGGAGGATGGCTGTCACAGCTGACCTCATGCCAATTGTCTGAAAGTTGAAACTTCTAATTTATAATTACCTGAATTTCGAGGCCTCTGAAAAATGGAGGACCATTAAGGTTCAGAGACTTTGGAGTGTTACACCTGAGTATTTACGTAAATATGATTTGAGAAATGAACAAGTACTCTTTAACTTTAATAACTATCAAACTGATACGCAGTTCACCATCAAACCTCATCTCTCAGACTAACCACTGCACTTACCCTCTGTCTAGACCTAAATTTCCATTCACATTGACAAACCCTACCCTATCACATACCCATTCATACCCAGAACACACAACCATATCACAAGAAACACATCCAAGGCAATCCATATTGGTAGTGCAGCTGAGCAGAGAGATCTCAGTGTCCATGTACATAGATCCCTAAATGTTGCCAGCCAATTTGATAGGGTTGTTAACAAGGCATACTTTGTGTTGGCTTTCATCGATAGAGGGACTGAGTTTCAGAACCATGAGGTTAGGCTGCAGCTGTACAAAACTCTGGTGTGGCCGCACTTGGAGTATTGTGTACTGTTCTAGTCACCACATTCTCGGGAGAATGTGGAAGCTTTGGAAGAGTTCACAGGAGGTTTACCAGGATGTTGCTTGGTATGGCGGGAAGGTTTTAGGAGGAAAGGACGAGGGTCTTGAGGCTGTTCTTTTTGAGAGAAGACGGTTCAGAGGTGACTTAATTGAGACATAAAAGATAAACAGAGGGTGATGGCTAGCAGGAGGAGACATAGCTTTACATTGAGGGCTGATAGATAGATAGAGGACAGATGTCACAGGTTGTTTCTTTACTCAGGAACACACTGCCTGCAACAATAGGACACTCACCAACTTTAAGGGCATTTAAAAGGTTGTTGGATAAACATATGGATGAAAATGGAATAGTGCAGGATAGACAGGCTTCAGATTGGTTCCACAGGTCGGTGCAACAATCGAGGTTTGAAGGGCCTGTACTGCACTGTAATGTTCTATGTTCTATATTCCAGATCGACATATAATCTTAATTCTTTTCACTCATTTCACTCCTGCCAACCTGCACCTGGTCCATGATGAATCTGGTCCTGACTGGGACCTGGCACCGTAATTTGCACAACCTCTGACCTCACATGTTACCCAAGTCAACCTATGCACATTGTGCTCCCTTCGCATCGGTGCTTTACCACCTGCCATTTTCCAGACTCCGAGCTTTGCATTTTGACATCACGTCCACCTGTCACTTCATTACAGTGACCTTCCAACCCCGCAACAACCTGGCATCCTGCCCACCTCTACACTAACCAGCCTGGCACTCTTCCCACCTCTCCACAAACCAACCTGGCAAAGACAGACCTCCTGCCTTTCAGCTCAAACTACCCCTCACCGACCAAGCACAATTTGACCAAATAAACCTGTGACGATTACAATTTACCTTGATGCCACCTTGCCAGACAGAGTGCATGCAGGCTTACCCAGCAGCCAGCCAACACCTCACAGCCTACCAGGCCAAACTCTCCCACATGCCCAATCTAGCCCCTCACTTGCTCACCACCTTCCAACTTTGAGCCTACTCCACCATAAAGTCAGTGACTCATAAAGTCGTACAGCACAGAAACAGTTCCTTTGGTCCAGCTCATCCATGCTGACCAGAGTTCCCAGATTAAACTAATGCCACTTGCCTGCCTTTGGCTCATATCCATCCAGACCTATCCAGTTCCTGGAGCTGTTCAAATGGCTTCCAAATGTTGGACCTATCTCTGCATTTACCACTTCCTCTGGCAGTTCATTCCAATGTTTTGGACAGTTACAACATGAAGCCCTAACTCCTGCATTCATTGCTCTGACCAATGAAGGTACATTTGCCAAACACCTTCAACACACGAGCTACTTGAGACAACGCTTTCAAGAATCTATGAGTCTGAACCTCAGGGCCCTGTGTTCAACATCACTACCCAGTGCCCTACCATTAACTCTGTAAGTTGTGACCTGATTTATCTTCTCAAAAAGCAACATTTCGTATTCATTTAAATTAAACGCAATCTGCCACTCCTCAGCCCATTGGCCCAGCTGATCAAGATCTCATTGTACGTTTAGATAACTTTCACTGCCAATTATACTATCAATGTTGGCGTTACGTGCAAACTTACAAACCATGCCCCATTCAATGTTTTCATGGCTTTCAGCCAATATTATACCCTGCCTGCCTTTCTCCCACATATCCGTAGCATTTTCTTTTAAGGATTGAAGGAATCTATCTCCTTCTTGAAATCATTTAATGTTTTGTCCTTAATCAATTTCTGTGGTGGAGAATTCCAAAGGTTCACCATTCTTTTGCTGGACAGTAAACAATCAGGATCAATGTTACAGGTGTGTTGGGAAGACTGGTGAGCAGCAAAATTAATGATGATCCCATGAATGGAATAGCCTTCTAGAGGCGCCGAGGGGCCTTCTTCAGCTTCTAATTTGAATGCTGACATGTCCCTTCGGCAGCATGTTCCAAAACTGTGATCCTTGAGGATAAGGGCGCACATGCATGTAAATGTTTCACCTGAGAGCTTTCCTCCAAATTAGACTTCAACTTGACTCTCAACTATTTCCCTGCCCCTTTCCTCTTCCTCAATCACAGCCATGGGACTCACTTCTAACAGTGCTGTGAATGTGCTAATACCACACAAACTTCAGCAATTCAAATACGCTGATGACAACTGGTTTCTCAAGGCGATATAAAACGTCTGACACTTCCACACCTGTCTAGAGATGCAAACAACCACTGGAAGAATTGAAAATTATTTGAGGTACTTGTGTGTCTACACAAGATGACATGGTTTCCTTCTGGGTGATTTGAATGTGTTTTCACTGAATGAACAGAGCTATTTCTTAATCATATAATGGGAATGAAGCTTCCCTCATTTTTAGCAAGGCCATCACACATTATATTTCTTTATTCTAGGGAAGTATAGGGCTAAATTAATGGAATATGATGATTGGGATGCTTCAATTGGAAATTGTCAGAGATTTAAAGCTTACTTTCATGAGCAATTAATTCCAGCCTCATTGTGTCACTTTAAATACTCACAGAAATGTGTTTCAGAAATGGTGTCTCCCTTTGTTATGGGCAGTCGAATCATTAAATCTGGGATAGTTTTTGCTTGTTAATCAAAGGCATTAAAGAGTTTTAGCCAAAGGGAGACCTGTGGATTTGGCTCACAGATGCACCATGATCTAAGTAAGTGGTGGAACAGCTCAAGGGGCTGAGTGCGCTCCTCTTGCTCCTACCTTCCTATCATTGTGTCATTCATTAAGCTAGCACTGGCGGTGAACACTTTTTATTAAAATATTTCAACAAATTAACTGTTTCACACATGCTTTAAAAAAAACCTTCAGTTGATTATTTGGAACGGGATCATTGACATTCTCTATTTGAGTGATCAAAATAACTTTCACCCAATTACAACAGCCCCTGCGCTCTGGAGTGTGTTGTTACTTCATGATAGTTTCTTGTGAAATTACAGCTCGAGATCAGGGCGCTCAAATTCAATGATTCTCTGATATTTAATATCTCTGAACATTCGCAATTTGTTCAAATGCATCTTCTCTCTGAAGAACGTGTTTCATCGAACAGAACTTTTTTCAATGAAACAACAAACTTTAAATGCTAGAAAACCAACATAGAGACAGAAATTTCTGAAGAAACTCAGCAGGTCTGGCAGCTCCTGTGGAGAGAAAGCAAGGTTAACCTTTCACTTCCAGAGACCCCCCTCTTCAGCAAATTGCTTTCATGTGTTTGGCACAAGAGGTCACACCTGCTGAGTTAGACAGCGATTATGTTGGCTTGACTCCTGTTGGAAAAAGGATTCTTAGCAGAGGTACTGGATGGTCTGAGATAGCAATTGAAGACCAATTGAAAAGCTATCACCATCTGCTGCAAGTGTTGGATTCAGTGGAACCCCCACCGTACTGAACAATCAAATTCAGCTACAGCACTGGTTTAATATAAAGTAAAACAGCCTAAGCATAATCTCATCAAATATGCTTCGAAACTGATTCATTCTGGTTTAGTTATAAATGATATTGTTAGAACAGTAAGTAAAAAGCTGGGATTTCTTTGAGCACTTACTCCATTAACCCCATCTAGCGATACCCAAAAGCTTGTGAACAAATCTTGATCTGGAAAAAGCTGCTAACCGCCAAAATTCTGTTTAATATCTAAGAGACACAAGTCAGGACAGCGAATTGAGTAGAATTCACTGGCCTCTGTGAGTGGAATTCCAACAAGCACCCAAACATGTCAATCTGCTTTCTTGCACTGAAGTAACCTGATAAGAGATGGTGTTACATACCTCTCTAACAGGTTGTAAGTGAACACAGGCCACCTGGCACAGAATCAGGGACCCTAATACAAATCACAACAGACCTGAACACAATGAGCTCGACACTATCACGGAGAACACAGCCCACCTGTTTGACAGTGCATAAACCATGTTAGTTATTAACACCTTCCAACAACCAGAGACTGTTCCAGAATGTTTGTACAATAAAAGTAACATTTCAACAAATATCCAATAATACTTTGACAGCAGCTCAGATTTGTTCAAATTCTATGGGAACTGCAGAGGAATAAAACTAGGAATTGCATTGCCATCTATTCACTGTCACTGGATTTCAACCTAGATCTCCCTTCCTCTTAGCCCTGTGAATGTTGCTGCACCAGATGATCTTAGTCTGAAATAGATTTAAATGTTTTGAAGTGTATTATGACCGTTGCCAGTGACATTAAAAGCTGATGATAGGTTTTCAAATAATAGGATGCAAAATAATTTCTGCTTCTACATTGTGCCACTAAACATGTCCCGGATAACTGAGGCACAAAGAAAATATGTAGCACATCTCCCTCTGCCTCGCTCAATCAAATATCCCTTGTTGCCAACAACCAATTTCAAAACTCTTATAATCTGCCTTTTGTTCCTGAAACGTTCGTTCTGATTGCTACAACTTAGTCAGGGCTCTCAATTCTGAAGCACCTAATCGAATATTGCATTTCTGATAAAAGTGGTTTTGAAGTGCAAGATAAAATTGAACTGTCTGAGATACAGGTATCCGAACTGGACAATTTACAAATGGTCAGCACAAGTTGTCAAGTTAGTCGGAGATAGCACTGAAACAAACTGTACAACAGCCTTGATCCTAGCAAATACATCTGCTCAATTCCTCACATCAAGTATTTACTGTAATTGAACATTCATCAGAGGAACTAACCAGAGGATTAATGTGAACAAGAATGTGTTCACAATGAACATTGATAACCAATGAGTTTAAACTTAATAAGTCATTGTAATTAACAAAATTATTGAGGTGGGATATATCGCCAATTAAAGCACAGCCCCGGAGGAAATGGATTATTCTCTAAATTATTTTTTACATAATCTTAAAACATTTATTGAACTGTGGAGATTTCGCATGCACTGCATAAAGCTAAAACAGCATTCAGTGTGGAAATGCATTTCTATTGAGGAAATTAGTGCAAGTTCATTTTCTTGTTAGCTGCTTTTAATGTATGAAAATGTTTAAAAAAAAGGTATGAATTGAAAACATGCTTCTGTCTGGAGCTGCCCGCTTTAACGGATGTCTAAGTAAATGTGGGCAGTTTCGTGGAGAGCACTGTTGTCTCACAGATCCAGGAACCCGGGCTCGGTTCCAGCCTCGGGCGACTGTTTGTGTGGAGTTTTCACATTCTCCCCTGTGTCTGTGTGGGTTTCCTCCCACAATCTAAAGATGTGCACGTCAGGTGAAGTGGTCATGTTATATTGTCCATAATGTTAGGTGCATCAGTCACCTAATGGGTCTGAGTAGGTTACTCTTCAGAGGATCGGTGTGGACTTGCTGGGCCAAATGGCCCGATACATACTGCAGGAAATCTAATCTAAATGATTGTCACACTTAACTAATGTGAGCAGATTCCTTCCGATAGCTACATTGCAATAATCGGTCAAGTATATTAATTAAAATAAATATTACTCTATTTTCAGTGTTTGAACAAACAATGTGCTCTGACTGATTTGAAATTTGGTCTTGGCCACATAATTCACAATAGCAGTTGTTTCCAAAAGAATGACTCTTCAGTTGATAATTTGTTGTAAAATGTAACTATTTATTTAAACGCACTGATTGGGAACACCTAAAGCACTGTGCAGATTAAATAATTCAGTTAATGTTTTATTTTTATCCTGCAAATTCAGTTTAATCAGGGACATAACAATTAATTAACTCAAGTTACTTGTGAAACAATTCAAAGCAGTGAAACTGATCTGTTCTTCATAGAATTGAGCAGAATTTCCAAATGGTCTTTGCCAATGATCTTTTCCAGCCTGAAAAATATGTATGTAGTGTCCAGCGGAATTGAAAGGTGTTTCCTGATCAATAATAACACTGTCATGGCATTTTTGCTCAAGAGCAAGAACTAATAGAACATTAGACTTTTGAAATTCTATTTATATTTCTCTATGGCTTGTAATCTGTTTAAAGACAGACTTTGTAAATGAACTAGACAGTTTAGTTCAGAATTTGGATTGTAAAGCATGGATTAGATTAAGCCTTAATTACTACTTCTAAGTAAAAATGGCGCCCGAAGGTATCGATTTTCCCTTCATTTCCAAAACCTTTGCGATTTGCCTTTCACTTAATATTAGGCTTTATGAAATTTCAACTGGCATGCTGATTGCATGGAATGAGGAACCCTGGAGCAGTTCACTGTCACCAACCATATAAACAGGGCAAAAACAATGTAGAAACCAGAAACTGTTTCCCAAATATAACTAATTTAATATTACCCAAGCACACTCCCTCCTCAACAGAGCAAAGATCACCAAATCACAACACGGTGTGTTTGCAGCAGAACTCGCTCTGCAAACATTTCCAACAGAACCAAGAACATGGTGTAACCTCACCAAAAAACAGAAATTGAAATCTAACAAAACTACTCAGAATCAAGCAAACTAATGATTAACTTGAACAGTCATAACAAGAAATAACAAGTCAAAACAGTAGCCTGTCTGTGAGGGGACTTAACACTTAAAGCTGTAACGTTTCCAGCAACAGTTCAATTTATTTCAAACCTGTACACCCTTCCTGATCATGACAATCTTGTGCAGCGCACAGTAGAGCGGTTGAAGGCATATATTGATTAATCACTTCAAGGTCAAAACAAAATTATTTGAATGGACAAATATTACCACATTATAATTTTAAGTTAGTTTCAATTACGTAATCTGATCAATTCTGCAGTTTCAGATTTTAGTCCCAAATTTTATTTTGAATGAGGCTACTCAAAACAAAATTCATTTAGTTTACATGAGAACTCAGATTTTTTTTTTAAAAGTCAGTGCATTAAAAACTCGTTTCTTTTTCATTTTTCACACTTTCGTGTTTCTGACTTAAGTTGGTTTTCAGACAGTTACAAACGGATGTAATGTTTTCAATCAAGCAGAGAAAAATATGTCATGAGTTTAACAAATCCAGAAATGATTCATGAAAAACAAAGAACTTCACAAATATTGGTAATGAAAAGTAATCCAGAGAGAAAATTTCCTCACCAGAAAGAAAACACCAATTACAGAAAGCATGAAAACGCAGATCAAGTCCACAAACTGAATAAGAATCCAATCAACTCAATTCAACAGAATCAAGGAAAATAAAATCAGAATCCAATCAACTCAAAACAACAGATTTAAATGAATGATAATCAGAATCCAAGCAATTCAAATCAACAGAATAAAATAAATCAATTTCAAAAGCCAATCAACGCAATTCAACAAAACCAAGTAAAAACAAAGTCAGAATCCAATCAACTCACTTCAACAGAATCAAGTAAAACAAACTCAGAATCTAATAAAAACAGAATGAAATATAGCACAGCAGGAAAATTTTCTGACAGTTTCTAACCTGCTTGCCATCAACAAAATTAACAAAATAAATGAGAAAATATAATCATAGTAAGATCATTATGTATACGGGGAATATATTCAAGAAATGAATAATTATATTTTAACATATTTTAATCATGTTTGGTAATATTTCAAATATCTTTAAATTCTTAGCATTTGTTGCTGATAATAAAACTCACAGTCAGGGTGTCACTGACATTAAACATTATTTATACCTGACTGATTAAGAGACATTGGGTGCTTCAAGTAACCCAGCCACACAGCATGCCCATCTGATCCAAAAAAAGAGATACACCGAGCAACTGACTCCATCATCACCATTGTAACTATTTGCTGAGCCTTCACTGGTCTATAAATCAGTCTGAACAAAAATCAATCCGAACTAAACCAAACTCAGCACAGAATCTGAGTTTCATTTAATTCAGAAATTAGTCACATGAATAGAATGTTTTTTTAAAAAGTCACTAAGAAAGTTCAAAGTTCTTACCTGAAGTCACTGTCACCATGGTCCCTTGGCCCCAGTCAGCAAGATAGTCACACAGTGTTACATTCTCTGGTCTGGGTCACACAATAACTAGCTCTGCATAAAACAAATCAAAAATCTACCATTATTGTAAAATTTCAGAACCACAGGCAAAATAACGTCACGATTAATCTTCATCACATAATTGCGCTAGTGAATTCTGATCATTCTTGATTAATGTTAATACTGTTTTATACTTCACAGAGTAACACATGAGCTGATTCTCAAAATCCCCAACTGGTGTATCGATAATTGCCCAACACTTTTACAAATTAAATAGTGATACTGGCATAAAACCCCACAGAACTAATACTGCACTGCAAGTTAAGACGGTTTGTAGAAGTAATCGCTGACTAGTTTCAAACAATGGAGGCTGAATAGGTTTTTGTATTGGTCATAATTGCAGTGTCACCCCAGCTATATCACTGTGAGACACGTTGTGTCAAATACTATGACAGACTGTAAACTGTAAGATGCAGATAATTTCATCACTCCCTGATAAGCAGTGATTCAGACTCCTCTAAAAATGATTCAGTGCATTATTTCAGCTTTTACTATTCACTGTATTTTGAAAGCTTGGAATATTTTTACAGGTCTGGTCTGCATTTAACTTGGCAATCAACACAAAGAAGGGAGAAAAAAAAATTACACATTTTTACAAACTAACACTATGGATTGCATTTAAATTGCATCTCAGATTATTTCTCGGTCCTGCCATGGTAGAAATCACCAACTTGAGATAAACCCTTGTCAGCGGTTTTTGTATGAGGATGTCGCTATGCACAACACTGTGACCCACTGTAGTATCACAATGATGTAGACCAGTACACCCATTCTCTGTTCTTTACTCGAGGTCTCAATTTTCATTTGAAAGAGCCATTTAGTACTGATCATGATTAGAATTAATGCCATAGTTGACATAACAATTAGCAGTGATTTCCTGAGCTGTCAGATATATTAAAACTAATATTTTGACCAAGCATTTAATTGATGGAAGTGATAGCAGTACATATGATAAGCCCAAAATATTGTCTCATTGTATCACCTAGTTTGCTAGTTTAAATGGTACATTTTTTCTTTGATAGATTTGTAAGAGGCAGCCTGAGGTCTGCTTCAGATTGCAGTTGGTATAATTGCATTTAAAACTCGTACTGACCATCAGTTTATGATGGAATTAACAAAATGTTCCCTCGAGCTGTTTTTGAACGGGTCCAGCCCTGGTTCCTCCCGCTGTGGTCTCTTCCACAGTAATAGATGGCGGTGTCCTCGATCTTCAGGTTCCCCATGTCCAACGCGAAAATGTTGTTTGATGTGTCTTTGGACGCAGTGAATCGACCCGAAATCGCTGGTGCATAGTTATTGCTGTTTGAACTCTAGTAGCGAACCAGCCACTCCAGACCCTGTCCGGGAACCTGTCGCACCCAGTACATGTTGTAGCTGCTAAGATCGAACCCGCTGGTTTTACAGGTCAGTTTCAGGCTGCCTGCGGGACGGCCAGTCTCTACCTCTGGCTGAGTCAAAACAACCTCCGACTGGACACCTTTAAAAAAGAAAACAAATAAACCATGAGCATTAATGCTGATGAAATGATGGCTGAGTCTTTTACATTCCTGCGGTAGACTAACATTGAGACAGTCACAAAGAGAGACTTGAATAAAAAACACTCACATGATAAGAAAGTCAGTAACAAACTGAGAAAAAGTGTCGACACAATCATTCTGATAACTTGTGGGAAACGGTTCTGTCAAGATCTTTCTAAACAGAGCCGACCCAGGAGTGTTGAATTACGGTCTAGTGCCCAGGATTTATATGGCCATCGGAAGGGGCAGGCTTACAGCTTCCGCATGTTGGTGTCCTGCTGGAGGCTGAGACTGGATCCTGGTATCAGCTTGCACAGCCCGAACACATGGGGTCATGTCTTTACATGAGGTTCTGCTTAAACATGGACACATACACATCTTGTGATATTTGTTTTGCTGAATAGCTTATTTGGAAGTAAATTTGAGTAGCTTCAGGTCTGTTTCAGATGATAGTTGCAAATGTTTTGTTTAACAAAACAAAACAAATTCAATTGGAAGTTCTCTCCCTTTATTTCTACAGTCGAGCTTTTTTCCCCTGCACACCGCAAGTCTCTGTCGCATTACAAAATAACATGTAATGCATAATAAACATTTAAAAATTCAATTTAGGCAACTGATTACAGAGCGTGTCCAAAGTGATTATATTTAGAATATTCAATTAGAAGTTAACTCCCTTTAGTCCTACCTTCAACCACAAGCAGATATAGCTAAAAAGAGCTTCAATAATATTAGTGACTTTATTTTTGCTGTCACTCAAAGTCTCTCTCACATTACAAAATAGCATATCATTTCTAATCTGCGTTTCTAAATTCAATTTAGGCAACCTAATATGGAGCATGTCTAAAGTGTTCAGAATGTGAGTGGATGTCACTAAACAGTTTGGACCCGAAGATTAGAAGCACCTCCTTTACATTGCAGAATGTCTCTCCTTGCATTTTTTTTCAAATTGCTCCAACCCTAAAATGCATAGTAAAGGAAAGCTGTGAGCCTGAGAATCAAAAAGTGAGTTGGCAGTGAAACATGACACCTAGGTAAACTTTTGAAAGAGCATCTAATGAACTACAACAGGACAGTCCATAAGTTATTTTTTGAAAAATCCTCAACATCTAAACCATTGCAGGTAACTGTCTGGGTTCATCAGGAGTGTTTGGTTAAATTAGAGAGTATTACAATAATCATTACCACGAATGTAGGTCATAAACAGTACATTTCTCTGCTCACTAATAGCTTTGACAGAGGCAGTTAACTCATAAAAATCAGCAAAAATTCGCCATTACACTACAGTATGAACCCACTCAGTTTTAATGAGATGCATGAATCAGAGAATGTTGCAACAAGTGATGTGAGTTTGAACCAATTCAAGTTTATTAATTTACTTTGAGATGATAACAAATGTTACTGCAATGTGGGATTTTGGATCCATTAATTTCATATTCAGGAGCTTTAAAGATACTCAATAAACAGGCTGAACTCACCAGAACGTCAGTGTCCTGTTTTCTGATAGTCATACAGTGAATGCTGTATTCAGTGACTTTCCTTTTTAAAGAAGAAATGCCAAGTGAAATGTGTCCATTGTGAATAAATGGGAAAATATTGTTTGTTTGGTAGGGTTTTACTTTAGTTGATTCATTTTCCCTTTAATCGGCCGGATACAATAGTTGGCAGCAATTAAGCTGACTGCAGAAAAGGTCCTTGAGTTCCCAGTTTCATTTACTGGAGGCAGGTGGAGTTTCTGTAGTGGATCAGAGATATTTGGTCTCACTGTTGACCAGTTGGTGGAAAGCCAACTGCAAACTATAACCACCGCCTCCGCAGAAACACATCTACTCAGCAACAATACTGGAGAAAAGTTTACTTTTCAGTTGTGTAACTTGGAGAACTAGTCTCTCCTCTCACGGAAGGAAATATTCGCAGAGTCTCAGACACAACCTAACATCAACAGCTCATTCGAGGATCACTGCAGCACTGTTTAATATTGAGAAAAATTGATAAATAGTCATAGAGTCATGGAGTGATACAGCATGGTTACAGACCCTTCGGTCCAACCAGTCCATGCCAGTCCTAATCCCAAACTAAACTAATCCCACCTGTGTGTACTTGGCTCATATCCATCCAAACATTTGATATTCATTTACTTATCCAAATGTCTTCTAAAGGTTGTAAGTATCCACCACCAAATCATCCCACACACAAACCATTCTCTGATATCTTTTTTAAAATTTTACTCCTCTCATTGTAAAAACATTTTCCCTACTGTTGAAATCCTCCACCATAGGGAAAACACACCAATGTCTGGGTTAAAAATTAAAACAATCCCAGCTCCAAACATTTATAAAATATCACAGTGGATCTTCCTTGAATCCAAAAAAGATTGCCCCCTTTGATCAATGATTTCTAAAATTTACTCGCATATCTGTTGTGAAGGACGTTTTCAAATAACTTCGGAAGTGCAAATGGTTCACATCAATCGGATTAAAGTAACATTTCGTGTGTTACCCCACACACAAAAAAAGTGTGTTGACATGAATTGCTCTGAGGAAGTCTACGATGGATTCTTTTATCAAACAAAATCATTTCCAATGTTGTGAGGGCTCGTCCACCTTCTGTGCGATGATCTGAATTTTAAGTTGTGTCTGACTGCAGATGAAACTGGCTGATCTGTGTAAAAGTACAGTTTGTGCCTTTCACATTGTTAATTTATATTGCTGACTTTAGTTGATAAAGTGACATTGTCCAAGGCATCATCTGGCACCATTAATTTCTGCATCGCTAGCCAGAGAGTCAGGTGGAGTTTATTGATATGTGATATTTTTGAAACGAAAGCTTCGTACATTTCCAGGGTGAATCATGTCAATTAGAGCCATTCACCTTTCCACTCATGGCTTTATAAACTTATATGAGGTCACCCCACCCCCTGAACTCTCACCCTCCAGTGAAAAAAGTTCCAGTCTATCTGGATTTACAACGGTGGTTCTGTTCCCTCATATTCTGCTATTAAAGATCATCCTGCCACCCCAGATCCACAGAGAGCATCCCTTGTTACTAGTTCAAAGAAATGAAAGGAACTTCTCCCACCATATTGTTCAATTTTAGATGGCTTCAAACACCATAAAAAATAAATGTTCATGTCATTGCTGATCTTTGGGAGAATGCCGTGTACACAGTATCTGCTGAAATACCTGCAGTACCATCCTGAATCTGGTTTGCAGGTTCATCTGTTGCTCACAATCGCAACCAGACATCAGGGAACAGTGAACATCGCCCAACCCCACTCCTCCACCCTCCCCCCACCGTACTTTGCTCTTTGTGAAATCTGTGTTGTCAATAATCAGTTAAAAGAAAGTGGTTTTTTAAACGTTCTTAATTCATGTTGTTGATCTTGGCTGAACAAAAGTATGTTGCTGTCAGCATTTCTGGGGAATATGTCTGTATCTTTTTCATGTCGGTTAACAATGATATTAAGTCAAGAATAGTCAAAATGTCCTGAGAAACAGTGTTTAGAAATGGGCCTATTAGCTCCTCAGGGCTGTACCAACTGTTTGAATATTGATACAGTTCTGCCCCTACTTTTTCCCCATAAGCCAGGATTTACAGCATTGGAGATCATATCTATGTTGATAATGGATTAGACCCCACACAATGTTCCCGAATGTTTACAGTGCTATCACCTGCAGGGTCATGGACAACATGCTATAAATTGGGTTTTGGCTGGAAGGCTCTGTCTTCATGTGATATAGGTGCGATAGGTGAAGTGATCTCTCTCTGTCGTGAAAACTTTCTACTACTCTAAATTCATCTTTCCTACTATGTTTCGTTCAGAGGCTCGAATTCACATGATTCATGCCGGAAATATTCCAAGCATTTGTTTCAATGAGATCAATAAACTCCCCCTGATAGTCTTGCTAGTGATGTGGAAATTAATGGTCTAATTAATGGTGCTAGACTTTGCCTGGGACAACATCATTTTATTCAACTTTATTCAACATCACTTTATTCAGCAATATACATTAACAATGTGAAAGGCACAAACTTACTTTTACCCAGATCAGCCAGTTTCATCTGCAGTCAGACACAACTTAAAATTCAGACCATTGCACAGAGGATAGACGAGCCCTCACAACATTGGAAATGATTTTGTTTGATAAAACAGTCCATCGTAGACTTGCTTAGAGCAACTCGTGACAACAAACTTGCTGGATTTCTTTTTGTGTGGGGTAACATATGAAATGTTATTATACTCCGACTGATGTGAACCATTTGCACTTCAGAAGTTATTTGAAAATGTCCTTAACAACAGATATGTGAGTAAATTTTAGAAATCATTGATCAAAGGGACAATTTTTTTTTGGATTCAAGGAAGCTCCATAGTGATATTTGGTAAATGTTTGGAGCTGTGATTGCTTAAAACTTTTAACTAAGACATTGGCATACAATGCACAACTTCTCAATTTGCTGTAACATGAAACTCGTAACCACTGTGAACCTGGAAGGCGATGGTTCAGAATTTAACAAGGACCTAGCAAGGTTCGTGGAATGGGCCAACGAGTGATTCATGAAATTTAACAAAGGCATTTCTGAAATGATTAGTTTAGCTAGGAAGAATGTAGAGACACAAATTCACATCTCTGTTTGCATTTCAATATGCGATAAATTACTTTTCTATTATATCCTAAAATACTTGTGTCTTTGTTCATATTTAATACATTCTATCTTGTTCCAGTGTTAAGATAGTTTCTTTATTTATTTCACTCAATGCTGTATGCTGTATTTTTGCCTCAGTATTGACCAAACTCGGTTTGGTGCCAGCTTATATTACTTGAGCTGCTTTTTCAGGAAGTGAATCTCTCCACCTGCTATGTCAAAATAATCTGTTCATGCTTAGATAGAAATAAATCCTGTTATTATCATCCCAAATTCAGGCTCGGTTATTTTGTAATTATTCATTGGAAATGAACAGAATATGACTGGCCTGCTGGCCTGTTCTTGGTGGAGTGGGAGAGGGAGTTAAAGTGTTCAGCCATGGGGCCATGGGGTTGGTGTCCCAGAGATGTTCTCTGAAATAATCCGCAAGTTAGTGTCCTGACTCCCTGATGTAGAGGAGACCACGTCAGGTGGAACAGACACAGTGGATGACATTTGTGGAAGAATAGATAAATTTCTCTGGGATGTGAAGGATCATTTGGAGCCTTGTCGGAGGTGAGGGGGAAGGTGTGGGCACAGGTTTTGCACTTCCTGTGGTGGCAGGGGAAGGTGACAGGGCTGGGGAGTGGGCTGATGGAGGGGCATGGGCCTGACGAGGGAGTCGCGGAGGGAATGGTGTTTCCAGAATGCAGATAGGGATAGGAGGGAAATATACCCGAGTGATGGGGTCTGTTTACAGGTGGTGGAAGCAGCGGAGGATGATATGATATATGCGAGGTTGGTGCGGTGGAAGTTGAGGACCAGGAGGGCTCCCTGTTGCTATTGGAGGGATCGGGTTCAAGGGCATCGTCGACCACATGGGAGGGGAAATTGCAGTCTTTGAAAAAGGAGGTTATCTGGGATGTTTTATGGTGGAACTGGTCCTCCTGGGAGCAGGTGCGATGGAGGCAGAGGAACTAAGAATAAGTGATGGCATTTTTACAGGAGGTCGGGTGGGAGGAGTGTGGTCCAGGTAGCTGTTGGAGTCAGTGGGCTTGTCGTAAATGTTTCGTCGGCCACTGGAGATAGAGGTGGAGAGGTCTAGGAAAGGTAGGGAGGTGTCCGAGATGGTCCCTGTGAAGTTTAGGTCAGGGTGGAAGGTCTTAGTAAAGTTGATGAACTGTTCAACCTCCTAGTAGCAGCATGAGGTGGCGTTGATACAGTCATCAATGTAGCGGTGGTAAAGGTGGGCAATGATACCAGTGTAGCTGTGGAAGATTGACTGTTCCACATATCTGACGAAGAGGCAGGCATAGCTGGGGTCCATACAGGTGTCCATGGCTACCCCTTTGGTTTGGAGGAAGTGGGAGGATTGAAAGGAAATGTAGTTGAGTTTGAGCATGTGCTGCTTGGGTTGGCATGACAGGAAGAAATGGAGGGCTTCGAGGCCGACATCATGGCGTTTGGATGTGTACAGGGCCTGGACATTCTGTTCATTCTGGGGCTTATCAATAGCTTGCAGTTATTATGGAACTGCAAGGGCAATGGCTGGGAACTCGGAGAAACCAATGTTTAAGTCTTCTGCTTGAAGCAAATTCTGACTAAAACATTTAAACACCACAAAGCTCACTGTAGGAAATGCCAGTGCTGCAACTTTTAATAATATTTGAAACTTTGTTAAAAATAGGGATTTTTAGTCATAGTTTCTGAAAGAATCAAGAAAATAATTATCTGTTAGAACAAGCTCTTTCAAAGAGAGAGGATTTGCAAAGTTTGAAACCATACGGTGCTGTGGTTTATTTGAATTCAATGTCGGCCAGAGTTAGATACAGACAAGGTGATCTCTCCATATATTGATTCTGTTAATCGGACACACCGACATACCTGAATGTACAAAACTGTATTATTTGTTTAAGTTGATCAAAATCTAGGAAATAGATCAAACAGAATGTATTCAGCTGGGGAGGTGATGGATACAGAAGACAGAATCTAAAACTGGGAACATTAAATCTGAAGAGAGAGTAACAATTAGTACAAGATCAAAGACATGACAAGGTGCATGTCGATATGTCCCAGACGTTAGTGAATCGAATGAGCTTGTTAGATGGTCGAGAGAGTCGTCCAATGACGTCCTGGAATCAGACTGTGAAACAGAGATCGAAAGGTCGATTTGCAAATGTCACTTCAAAGTCACTTCACATTCTGTGTCCTGATATAGGCCACATTGGCAGATGTTTCCACCAGATTGCATCCCCTGGGTTTATTTTCTGATCAGAAGTGAGATGTGTGACTTGCTGCTGGCACATAGAAACAGGAAGTTGTGTGCCTGCTGAGAATGATACACCAGGTGCTACTTTCTGTATTATCAGCACAAACAGTCTTCCTGCCTCTGAGGGTGAACACACACTGACAGTGTCAAGAACAAACGGACTGATTGCTGTTGGTCTCAACATTGTATTCAATTCCATTCCAATTTTCCAGAATGAAACAGAAGAGACACAAGATTATTTCTGCGATAGTAAATTGTCTGTCAGAGAGATAAGAAGAGTTATCACCAGGCGAAAGGAGCTAAATGACAATGTGTAGTTTCGCTCATAAACCTATGTTTAAAAGTAGAAAGTTTGAGGGAAGTTAATAAGTAAATCTAAGAGACAGCATTGATTAAAAGTTGAAATTGTAAGGTTTAAGCAATAAAATTCAGCACGGCTTCAGTGGAAGTGATATCACATCTGACATGGCTAATACTGTTTTCCGAAGAGGCAATGAGATGTGTCATCGAGTGTAAAAAATGGATGTACTGCTTATTGATTTCAATCGGATTTTTGACAAGATATTGCAACTTCAATAAGAGAAGGGTTCATGGGATCTGGTGCAGTTTGGCAAATGCATCGAAGGTTTATTTGGTGGCAGAAGGTAATGGCAGTCTTTGTGAAGACATCTTTGTCCATGGTTAAATCAAGTCTGTATTTCAGTCATGAGCTGAGTAGGCCTTGTGTAACCCACATTTTATGTCACCGAGCAGGTTATTGCTGAGCTAGTGCTGCTTGATAGCACTGTTGATAGCACCTTCCTACACCTAACTCATGATTGGGCATGGACTGATGGTGCAGTAATTTGTCAGGGTGGTTTGACCTATTTTCTGTGCACAGGACACGCCTGGCCTATTTTCCACATTGTCCATGCCAGTGTTGTAGCTGTACCGGGAGTGCTTGGCTAGCACAAGTATTATTGCCAGAATTTTGTCAGGCTCCATAGCATTTGCAGTAACCAGTGCACCCTGCCCAACAGTATCTTGATATCACATGGAGAGAAGTGAATTCCCTGAAGACAGGTATCTGTGATATTGGTGATCACTGGAAGATGCCGAGATGGATCAGACAATTGGCACTTCTGGCTGAAGATTGCTGTGAATGCTTCAGCCTTAACTTTTGCGCTGTTGTTTTGTGCAGAGCAAGGGAATATCTGTGGAGCTTATCCCTCCAATGAGTTGTTTAATTATCAACCATAATTCACGACTTGATGTGGCAGCACTGCGGGCTCAGACCCCAGTTTCCTGAATTAATAGTCTAGCCACAATATCCCCCCCCCCAACTCCATGATGTAGATATGCACAACAGAAGATCGCTTATCTTTTGTATTTTGTAGATTCCTACCGTGCATTGTATTTTCGCTTAAGTTGTTAGTCTCGAAAATGCTTTACTTCACAGACTTCAGGATATAATGTTCTGGTTTCAATTCTTCTCTCCAACAGGCAAGGTCATCGATGTCACACTGGCTTTCATCCTCATTAATTGCAAAGTCAAATGTTTTTCACCTCATCTTTGAACTTACTGATGAAAATTGCTACATTCTTGACTAGATCGTTCATATACGCTGCAAACAGCAAAGGATCCAGCACCAAGTCTAATAGCAAGCCACTGGACATAAGATGTCTTCACAAAGACTGCCATTACCTTCTGCCACCAAATAAACCTTCGATGCATTTGCCAAACTGCACCAGATCCCATGAACCCTTCTCTTATTGAAGTTGCAAGATCTTGTCAAAATTCCGATTGAAATCAATAAGCATTACATCCATTTTTTACACTCGATGACACATCTCATTGCCTCTTCGGAAAACAGTATTAGCCATGTCAGATGTGATATCACTTCCACTGAAGCCGTGCTGAATTTTATTGCTTAAACCTTACAATTTCAACTTTTAATCAATGCTGTCTCTTAGATTTACTTATTAACTTCCCTCAAACTTTCTACTTTTAAACATAGGTTTATGAGCGAAACTACACATTGTCATTTAGCTCCTTTCGCCTGGTGATAACTCTTCTTATCTCTCTGACAGACAATTTACTATCGCAGAAATAATCTTGTGTCTCTTCTGTTTCATTCTGGAAAATTAGAGGATGTTTTCAATCCATTAATTTCATGGTCATGAGCCCAATATGCTCCCACTGGGCCGCTCTGTTCGCGCTGACCACAGCAGTTTCACACAGTCTTCCGCATTTCGTCTGGCGTGTGGCATGTACCTCAGAAAATGATTTCAAAAGGTCTTCACTATTATTGTGTGACACTCTGTGGTGCAGATGTGTCCCGGCTGTGTCAATATAACCTGTGCCTAACTTGCCACATTCTGTTGGTTTAACTGTGATTTCACTCAGAATCACAAAAAATGTCACTGTGCAAAGTGAGGCTATGCAGCCTCCAAACAATAAGGAAATGTCTATGGCGGTCGATTGATTGTCTTTATTTGATTGATTGATTGTCACATGAACCTCAGTAAAGTGAAAACTTTTGTCTGCGATTGGTAAAGGCAGATCATACTAATCAAGGACATGCAGATCACAGCATAAGTAAAACAAAAACTTGGACAGATTAAGGCTTTCAGGTTACTCCGCACAGGACGTGCACTCGGTAAAATCCACATTAACAAGATCAGCATCATTTGAAGTTAGGGAATAATTTCTCAGTCTTGTAACGACCTCCAAGAAGTTGCTGTTGTGTGTCTTTAAGCTTCGGTACCTTGATCTGACATCGATCTCATCAAAATTATACATTCTGCGTCAAAAAAAACCACATTCAAAACTCCAGTGCTCAAGTGTGACTTCTCACACGTACATCACCCACCCGAGGCGTTATCACACCCAAGACCAACAAACCAGAACCGCAACAGAAGCATGATCCATAAATCATGTGAGTTTCCTTGTTTAAAAAATAGGGTTTTTCTGATGTTTCGGAAGGAAGGCCGCACTGAGTTTTAATAACAGCTCCTTGCCATTCTGACTTCCGGTTCCCCGGAGGCTGTGCGAGCCACTTTTTTTGCGAGCGGGCTCCCATCATTGGCAGCTAGACGAACTCATCTTGAATTGGCAATTAGTGTTGTGGGAGAGAAACATGAACACGCTTTTCAGCCCACTATCAAACACGGGGTTGTGGAGCGCGGGAGGGGGTTAGAGGTAGTGGGAGTTCTGGAAGTTCTAGAAAGCTGTACAAAAGAGAGATCGCGCATGCACAGGACTTAATATTCTCTAGGGAACCTTGTGCAAATAACGCCATCTGAGACAGATAGAAATGTGAAGAACTGCAGGGAAAGAGAGAATCTCTCCCAGTCATCTGTGTCTGTGTCCTTCTCGAAGTCACAGCGAGGGCTTTGCTGTCTGAATCAGCATGGGATGTTACTGCAGCGAGTCCTGACCCTTAGGCACGTCGCACCTGATCTGTATAAGTTTTATCACGTTACCGCCAGCTCAGAGAACAGATCTCAAAGCTCACATCATCTCGGAATGACACGGAACAGAAAAAAGCGATTCAGACCATCATCTTACCACCTGCTGGGGAGAAAACGGATGTGGGAGAGCAAACAGTCACGACCAGTGCATGTTCCCAGCATTTACAATCTTGGTCTGTGTGACAACAAAAGCAGGAACCAGGAACTGTTTATCTTGCTCCTTAAAACAGGCGTGAAAATTTGCAGAACATAGATACATCTATATGCTGTTAGTGAAATGATGAAAAGCATAGTACAGGTCAAAGAGTCTGGTCTAACCTCTGGGTTATGGGCTCAGCACGCTCCAACTGGGACCCTCTGCTCACTGGATTTGAACACAAACAAAGAAATAACTCAGTGACAAAATCTGTTGAATCGGATTCTGTGATGAATTGAAAGTGATGGAATGAAAAGCCCCTTGAGAGCGGGATGTAACATTATCTGTGGAGGGATCGTTTTCCAGACTCGACGAGAGTGCGCAGTGCTGTTCCATGGGTCAATAACACGACAGATAGATTGAATCAGCGTCGAATGTTATTGTAGGGATCCCTGTCACTTAGACACACTGCACCTTTTGTACAATGTTGCAAAAGCACGGACGTTTTGTGTAGGGACAATTTCAAAATCGTTACTGAGGCAAAATGCACAAATGAGCAAAACAACAAAGCAACCACAGAATCTGGTGTTACGTGAGGGGGTAAACCCCCTCTGCTAATGTAAACCAGCAAAACAGAAAGGATTCACCCCGTGCTGTATTCTGTTAAAATTCCAGAGGCAAAGAACCAACCCAAAAATCAATGCTTAAAGTTAAAAATAACAACGTTATTGTTTTTTATTGACAGAGAATAATCAACCTACAACTCCTTTCTCGAAACCTTCTGCTCTACAATACCTTCCCTCACTCTTATCCCAATAACTTTTACAAAAAAGTTCAAATTTAAAAACCAGATAGTTGTCGAATGTTCTCTTTGTATCTTCCTCTGGAGATGTTATCTCCAGGTCGGTGTTGATGCTTTTTTTCTGTGCAATCTATTTCTCCAGAGAGACACCTCTTGGAGATTTTACTGCCATCCTACATCTGTTGGTCTTTTAACTGTCCTCTTTGCTGTTCTTTGTCGCTCTGGGTAACTGTTCTAAATGTCCGATATTTGTCCCACAAAACGTCGGACCGTTTCATTCGTTTTAACATTGTAAAAATACACAATTCAAACTTGATTGGGACATAATTTAAACAGATTGGCCGAAACCAAATTTGATTTTTGTAGTCATGTAACACAGTTCTTCGTTGTTTTCATCAAATGTGATGCTGTTGCCTTGTTCTGGACTCCTTGTGCTAGCCAGACATTTCAGCACCATTAAAAGTACGTTACACCCACAACTTCATAACACCAGCATTTGCCAAGACAGTTTATTTCTCTCAACATCGCTCTCCATCAATCTCATGTGTCTGAGATTTGAAAAATCTCTGGTCAATGTTAATCAAAACTGCCCTATTCTCAGAGCCTCAGATGTAATACGCCCCTTACTTATGTCTAACAATATTAATTTATTTCGCACTGTGTTAGTTCAGCACACGTTGAGAAGAAATAAAAACGAGAACAACAGTCACCTATGTGACTGCGATTTGACCCAATGTTGCTGCAGCCAACAGATTCAGCTTTAATTGAAATAGCCTTCATCTTTCCTGTACCAGTAATGAGATTTCATAGCATTGTGGTAAGTTTTCATGAGTTGAATTAGACCCAGCATCATTTCTCGGGGCGAAATTTACTGATGAAATACACGGGCGTTGGGGGGTTCAATTTGGTTAGGAAGGATATGGTCAGAGTTCCCTTGATACAAAATCGTTAGAGACGATGGAAATGAGATTTACTGGGAGGTATAGCCACGAGAAAAGAAAAGAAGGGATTTAATGGGATGGTGGAATAGATGAAGATTCACGCGACATAAATCAGGAATGACTGAGTTGTGTCCTAATGGAGGTTTTCCAGCGGATGTGAGGTTGGTAAGGGTAAATAAGAGGGAAATTACCTCGTTCAGGTGAGTGTATAACTAGAGGTTAGTGCTTTAAAACCAGCGAGGAACGACAACGATGTTTGCAGCACGTACTTTTATTTCTGAGTTTTTGATATTGGAGATTACTTTTCAGACAGAGAAAAAAAATAGAAGATGATTCCAGCATATTTCAAAGGCCAGTTGCAGACACACAAGGAGCGAATTTAACAGGGGCAGGGATTCTGGGCTGCCTGGATGGGGAGACAAAAGTGACACACTCACAAATTGTTTAGCGTTCATCTGAAAGAAATTGGATAATATCTGCAACTGAACATGTTAAGTGTAAGAAGAGCTGGTGGTTTTGAAAGGTGTAGCAGCTGATTCGACGTGAACTACTACAAATTGTTAATGTACTGAGCTGTTCGTTTTAGCTTTGCATTAAATGGAAGCGGGTTAGCTCAGTCCGCTGGCTAACTGGTTTATGGTATAGAGTGAGACTAACAACGTGGGATTAATTGCCACACTCTCTCAGGTTGCCATAAGGATCATCATCTCCACCGCTCATGCGATCTGTAATGCGATTGTGACTCTAGTGAGTAGGAATGGACCTGTCAATGTCAAGCACAATTATCTTTGCCATCTGTTGCCTTGAACATTTGGTCACAATGACCAGGAACGGGACTGAGTCCATTTAATACTCATTGATCTCCTCCCGAAAAATCCAGGGACAAGATTCGTCCTTATTCCTGTTGGAACTCTCTGTTCTGCACAGAGCAAAACTATTTGTCATGACTTTACCAGATTCACTGACAACATTCAGTCTACCGAAAGAGATAAATCTAATTCATTTCGAACGGTTTAATGAGCTGTGTGAGTTAGCAGCAAACCAGGATTATCTGAAACGAGTTTGACAGCCTTTCCAAGAATGTAATCCAGTGCAGTGTCAGAGATTTAAAAAAGGTCATCAAGCTAAAATATCACCTCTGTTTCTCGATCCACAGATGGATAATTACCTGGCGAATATGTGCAGTTTTACGGTTAATAATTACTACCTTTTCCAAAGACAGAGCAATCCCACAAATCATAAACTGGAGTTTTAGAATAGATGCTACTTTATTCGACATTATTCTTCAACTACGCCTTAATCTGGTGCTCCAATTATTCCTGACCAGCTTTAGATAAGGATTGAAATTACAACCGCAGCATTTTAACACACTGTTCAGTGCCAAGCGCTGATCGGTTGCTCCATTGGAGCCGCCGGCAGCAAGCCTACAAAGTGCCCTACTCGTACCTCTGGGACCTTCGACCCGCCTGTTCTACTTTTGCTGTGGTTTTGAAATTAAAGCTAAGGCAGAGGAGAAGGAACTCATATGGACCTGTGACTATTCGAGCATCAGGTTCAGGAAATGGGACATAGAAAACTGATGTACAAAGTAGACTTGATTGAAAATTGTTTTTCTGTGGGTCGCTGCGTTGTTTACAGGAAATGTTATATTTTCGCTGTCACAGGGCTTCTCATTCGGTCTGCATCAATTTGGCACAGAATTCGATTCAGCGACACTTCACTAACCTCCTTCCGCAAGTTCTTACAGACAACATGAAACATACTGCACTCATCATCAATCTTCACCATGGCTACATCCAAGGACATGTTGCACAGTTTTCAGGAATATTGAAGATATAAGAATATCATGCAAAAGAAAATTGATTTTCAGTTTAAATTGTAAAGTGATAAGAATCCACAGTGAGATAGATAATGCCCGAAATTCATGTTTATTCCCGTGGCCAGAACTCTAGCCAGGAAAAGGGAAAATCTGTCGCTGAATCCCCAATATCCACACGCTTGCTTGCTCCATGTGTCCAGTGGGAAGCCTGTGTGAAGGAGCTAGTAGTCTGACAGAGCGCCTGGGAGAATCCTCCACTGTCTGATCTAAAGCTGCAACAGGAGCTACGTATTCCAGCAGTGAGAGTGGTGGGATAAAGGGGAGGTCCTTGCTTTTCCGTGGTGTAGGTTCACAGTGTCCTCATCATGTTATTGTTTAAAACCCTCTATCAGAAACAGCACAGACAGGGAGGAATAGGAGGGGGCCATTTCCCCCACCACCACTACCCCGCCATTTGATATAATTATGGCTGACCGAACAAGTCAAAGTCTTTTCCCAGCCCATCCACATCAATCTATCGCCCAATGGGAAAAAGACACTGAATAAACCGAAAAATTATGTGCAACTGTGGGAGCAAAATGTGTTTAGAGACAGTGAGCTTATGCAATGGGATTCTTGGCTGATCATGTTTTAAATGATACGATTCCATCAAAACTCACCACCAAGTGAGGAGTCCTCTCTGGTCAGTAGCAGGGACGAGAACTCCAGACGATGGGAAATGATGATGAGTCAGCAGAACAATCATTGATTCAGCTGAAATCTGAACTACACTCCGATTCTGGTGGGACTCAAACCCACAAACTTTGAATCGCAATCTTAACAATGCAGTAGAAGTCCAACACGTCTTTCATTGGGCTGCAGAGCTGCGCTAACCTCCATTTTACTGCACCCAAAGTTACGGTGTTCGAGTCTTTCATCTAACTTCGGTTTATCCTCGCCCTACTTTCCAGTACCCGGGCCTTATCCGTGCATGCTCTCGCTCCTCAAGTGTTCAGCTAAATACTCCTGAAGTGTTTTGATGACTCTAAGCTTTACCACACGTTCAAACAGAGTTCCAAACAAACAACACTCTCAGGATGTAAACATTCTTCCTAAATCTTCTCTGAACATTCTCTCTCTAGCTTTTCATCGATATCCCTGGTTATTAACCCTTTCCATAAGAAGTTTATTACTGTCACACATACCTAATCCCTTTCTGTGCACATTAATCAATTTCTCTTTCAGCTTTCTCCGCTCTCAGATAAAGAGGCCAAGACGAGCTCATCCATCTTTGCAGTGGCGTGAGTGTAGTGCTTTAAAAGCACAGCTGGTCAGGCAGCCTCCGAAGAGCCGAGGAAGCGATCATAAGCCATTCATCGGGAATGAGGATTTTGAGTCGGGGTTGAGGGAGAGGAATGGGGTTCGTGGTCAGGTGATGAGAAAGTGGATGAAGGTGAGGGAGAATGTGATAGTTCAGAAGGAGGATTGATGGACGGGCCCGGAGAGCAGAGCCTAGTTGGGACTGGGATAATGTGGGGGGAGGCGAAATGAGGAAGCTGTTGAAATACACATTTATCCCGAGTGTTTTCAGGGTCCTAAGTTGGAATATGAGACGTTCTTCCTCCAGGCATTGGCTAGTAACGGAATGGCGGTGACTTGTGCCCGAAACATCGATTCTCTTCTCCTCAGATGCTGTCTGACGTGCTGTGCTTTTGGAGCACTACACTCTCGACTCTGAGCTCCAGCACCTGCAGCCCTCCCTTTCGCTTATCTTCGCAGAGGGAATGGTCTAGCTCAGGCACCACCTTGGTAAATCTACTCTGACCACGCTCCCGTGTAAACACACGTTTCCTTAAGGCTGGCAATCAGAACAAAACAAAATTATCCGAAGAAAAGCAGGAATACCTGAACAAAATCAGCAGGTTTATTGCAACTAGGAGAGATTTTCGAGCCAAACGATCCGCCTTTGGAATGAATTGTGTGTGTAGGTGGGGTAGGAACGTGAAAGAAGGTGGACAGGGTCTAACATGATGGAACTCGATGTTGGGTATTGAAGATTGTACGGTCTGTCAGCAGGAAATGACGTACCGCTCTTCCAACTCGCGTTGTGCTATGCGGGAGCTCTGCAGCATACCAAACTGAAATGGAGGCATGGGAACACAGTGGGCTGTTGCAGTGACAGGAACCTGGAAGCTCAGGGTCTTTGCTTGCAGACAGAACGTAGGTGTACACACGTTTGTCACCCACCCTGTTTTTCTCTCCCCAATCCAGACGAGAACATATTGTGAGCAGAAAATGCAGTTTGCTAAATTGAGTGATGGGCAGATAAATCACTGGAACCTTACACAATGAGGAGGGACATCATAACCGTGCAGCATTACACCTTCTGAGATTTCGTGGAATGGTGCCATATGGGAAAGTGTTGGGGGTCAAGGAGAATTGGACGAGGATGTACAGAGAGAAATTGTCCTGCATTGTGCCAGTATTCAGTTGTATGGGCTAGTGGGGAAAGGGCAGTAGAATGCATATCTTCCTGAGCCTCCTGCTATAAGCAAATACCTAATTACGGAGCAAAATTACTTAATGATTTTCATGCCAACAGCTGACAGAAGTCACGTGCTTACACTGTCACTGTCAGTCTGTCTCCCCGGGAGCAGTAGTACTCCCCCACGCTGATTCAGACAGCACAGTTCTTCCTGTGACATATCCCCTCGAGAATGGAAGGACAGCTATTAATAACCTGTACTTAGAACGGAGTATCTGTATTGCTCAATAAGAATCGCGTAACTATCCTAACTCCTTTTTAATGTCACTTGACCCATAGCCTTGTATGTCTTGGCATCACAAATTCACATCTGAATACTTTGGAAAGTTATGTGGATTTTTGCCTCTTCGAGTCTTGCATACACTGTGTTCCAGATTTCAACCACCCATTGTTTGAAAACGTTTTTCCATGCATTTGCTATAATCTTTCCGCCTCTGACCTTAAATCGGTGTTCCCCCCGTGATCGAAAGCTCCATCAAAGTAAAACATTTATTTCAGTCTATGCTATTCATATCTGTCAGTGCTTTGTACATCTTAATCATGCCGACCCCCCAATCTCCTCTGCTCTAAGAAAAACAACTCCAGCTTGTCCAATCTCTCTTCTTCAGCCCAGACAATATCCTGGCGAACCTCCCCTGCATCGTTTCCAGCGCTGTCACATCCCTGCTATAATGCGAATTGCATAACTACACACAACAGTCTCGCGAGAGCTGAATGAACAAGTAAAATAAATGATGCGAAAGTCCACAGAAACAGATGTTTTTGTGAATAAAGTTTCTTTTCCTCAATGCTGTCCTGTGCCCTTTTCCTGAGCCTGATGTTTCAATAATCGCTGATCCATGTCAGTAAAAGCTGCGACATGAGGATTGATCTCACAACCGCGGTATCAAAATGGATCAATTGGTTTGAAGGTCCCGATGGTGAAACTTGGGTATGGTCACCCAGCAACAGTGAGCGCAGCAGCACAGACTGAAGGAGGTGAATGTGAAAGTGATTGTAAGGGAAATGGGAGGGGGAGCTTAAAGGAGTTAAGTGATTGCGGGAGGGAGGGAATTCTCCGAGAATGGGTGAGTCTCAATCCTGATATATGACTCGCAGAGATGTGAGAGAGAGAGGGGTTTGATGGGAAAAATCATAATCCCTGAGAATGCTTTCATGTAAAATCAACGAATTCCTTTCTGTGTTTATTCAGCATGAGTCACAAGGAGTAAAATGCAGTGGCTCGGATTCGAACGAGCTGACTGCGTCCACAATGCAGAATATTTTAACATTCAAACCATCACTGAGTCATGCAGAGACACGCGTTTAAAAACAGCAATAACTACAGTGACAGAGGAGTTGTTTCGAAGAGTAGCAGATGCACAACAGGAATATTAGGTGCGCAATAGCAGATATGTGGGAATCCAGAATTAGCTGAATCTTTAAATTCGATATACCCAGACGCTGTGGTGGTTCCATCGAGGACTGCATGTTGAAGACTGAGTTTGATAGATTTCTAGAAAACAAAAGGTTCAGGGGATATGGCGGGATATTGGTGTAATTTATGTTTCAATAACAATGTGTTATTAACGTTGTGTTAATAACAGTTTCTTCACCAACTTCCCCACACAAGGAAGCACCCATTGCTGCAGTCAGTCACATAACCCTAGTCCCGAGAACCGGAATCAGACAAACTTCGTGGTGCAGCCGCGAATACCAAACCGGAAGTGGGGGTGGAAATGAGCATGTGAAGCTATTCTGTGGCACCAGTGACATGATTGGTAAAGGCGCCTTCATGGAGTCATAGAGTCATAGAGATATACAGTATGGAAACAGACTATTTGGTCCATGCAGACCAGATATCCCAACCCAATCTAGTCTAACCTGTCACCCGGCCCATTTCCCTTCAAACCCTTCCTATTCATATACCCATCCAAATGCCATTGAAATTTTGCAATTGTGCCAGCCTCCACCACTTCCTATGGCAGCTTAATCCATACATGCACTACCCTGTGTATGAAAAAGTTACCCCTGAGGTCTCTTTTATATCTTTTCCTTCTCAATTTAAATCTATGCCCTCGCATTCTGGACTCGCGACCCCAGGGAAAAGACTTTGTCGACTTATCCAAGAGCGTGAAATGCTGAGGCTGGGAGTGCTTCTGGTCAATTGACTCAGAGGAAGCGTGCTGGTGCTTCAAGTGAGAGGTCGATGTGTTAAAAGCGTTCTAAGAGATTTTCCTTAACAAAGTAGTATTTTGTTACTTTGACAGTAAGAACTGCTTTTGCTCACATCGTCCCCACATCAGTCTCTTGCTCCAGTAAACACTCCAATCCAGCGTACATTGCTTCCATTCCACACAGAAACGCGTCCTATTCTCGCTCCATCTGGGATAATCTGAATTGACAATATCATTCTTTGAATGGAGAAATGCAGCAGGGAGTTGTTAGTGCAGCGGTGATCTATTGGGCTAGTAATCTTTGAAGACTGGAATGTGGCTGCTGTTCGTTAAATTCGATGAATAAAATCTGGAAAATAAACCCAATCTCAGGAACAGAGACAACAACTTTATATTGCTAAAAACGTATTCATTCATGTCCCTTCGAAAGGGAAATCTGCCGACTGTCAACAGTCCTGTCAACATGTGACTCCAGACCCACAACAATGTGGTTCAGCCATGAATGCCCTCTGACTCAGTTCGAGGTGAATTAGAATGAACAATGAATGCTCTTCAGACCAATGATAGCCACATTCCGTGGGAGATTAAGGAAGAATAAAAATGCATGGACAACAGGCGAAGGGGGAATCGTGTTTGTGTGGACTCGAATTCAACTGATTAGACACAAGGATACCCACAGCGCCAAGAAGTCAGGGCCATCGGGTGACGGCAGGAAGGGATTCAATTGCGCGCTGAGGTGTAAACTCACTTACTCAGTCACAGTGCGCATAAGTCATTCACCACTCCCAAATGTGAGAAGTGATCCCTCAGAAGACCAACTGGCAGAGTCACCAGCAAGTTTACAAATGACAACAGAAGTTCGATTCTGCTGTTAGTGCAGCCGTTAATCCCAACCAGCAATGAAACCTGTTCGCATCCGTGTTTCCAGTGGAGTTCCACTGTTTTCTGATGTAGATCAGTGATTTCGACTTAGTTGTAGGAGCCCTGGTTTAGAACTTTGCTGATAATGCAATAATTGATTATGGTGAAGAATGCCAGAGACTGCAGGGATGTATCAATCAGGTAGAAAGGTAAAATGCTGAATAGATTTGAATCCAGATCAATGAAAGTTAATGAATTTTGGGAGAAGAAACAATAATAGTGAGTATTCTGTGTGGTGAGACGGACGAAGAGATCATGGAGTGGGAATTCACGATCGCTAAAGTTCAATGGACAGGGGAATCATTTGGACGGAAGTACGTTCTGCAGATTTTGGGAATCAGAATCAATATTAGAGTGGTGCTGAAGAAGCACAGCAGGTCAGGCAGCATCCGGGTTGCAGAAAAAAATGACGTTTCGGTCAAAAGCCCTTCATCAGGAATAAAGCTGCAAGCCTCGAGGGTGCAGAGATAAACGGGAGGACTGGGTCTGGGAAGAATTTAGCTGAGAGTGCAATAGGTGGATAGAGATGGGGTTAAAGGTGATAGGTCGGAGGAGAGGGTGGAGCGGATAGGTGGGAAGTAAGATAGAGAGATGGGACAGGTCAATAGGATGGTGCCAATCTAGAAGGTTGGAACTCGGATAAGGTGGGCGTGGAGAGATAAGGAAGCTGGTGAAGACCACATTGATGCCCTGGGGTTGAACATCCCAAGGTGGAAGATGAGGCATCAGGTGTTGACGGAATGGCGGTGGAAGAGGCGCAGGAACTGCATGTCCATGGGAAAGTGGGGGGGGGGGGAGGGAGGGAGTTGACGTGTTTGGTCATGGGGAGTTGAGGTTGAATGTTGTAGGTGTGTTGGAAATGTTCGCTGAAGTGCTCTGCGAGAAGGTGTCTGTTGGCCCCAATGTAGAGGAGACCAACCGATGCAATAAATGACATGTGTGGCAGTGCAGATTCACATTTGATGGATGTGGAAGGATCTATTGGAGCCTTGGAAGGATGTGATGGGGAAGATGTGGGAGCAGGTTTTGCAATTCCTGTGGTGGCAAGGGAAGGTGCCGGGAGGGGAGGGTGGGTCATTGGAGGGCGTGGACTTGACTAGGTAGTCGTGCAGGAAACAGTCTTAGTGAAAAGTGGATAGGGGTGGCGAGGGAAATATATCTTTCAAGTTCAATGTTGCTGACACTTTTTACAAACTCACTGACTCCCACAGCTGTCTGGATTATACGTCCTCCCACCCCGTCTCTTGCACAAATGTGATCCTATATTCCCAATTCCTCCACCTCCATCGCATTTGCTCCCAAAGGAGAAGCACAGCGTTTCAGGAAGCGTCCGAGGAGCAGTAAAATCGACGTTTTGGGCTAAAGCCCTTCGTCAGGAATACAGTCAGAGAGCCTGAAGGCTGGAGAGATAAATGAGAGGAGGTTTGGGGTGGGGAGAAAGTAGCATAGAGTACAATAGGTGAGTGGGAGAGGTGATGAAGGTGATGGGTCAGGGAGGAAGGTGGAGTGGATCGGTGGAAAGGAAGATAGGCAGGTAAGACAAGTCATGGGGACATTGCTGAGCTGGAAGTTTGGAGCTGGGGTGACGTGGGGGAACGGTAAATGAGTAAACTGGTCAAGTCTACATTGATGACCTAGGGTTGCAGTGTTCTGAGGCAGAAGATGAGGTGTTCTTCCTCCAGGCATCGGTTGTGAGGGAGTGGCGGTGTAGGAAGCCGAGGAGCTTCATGCCCTCAGCTCAGTTAGAAGGGGAGTTGAAATATTGGGCCACTGGGCAGTGTGGTTGCTTGGTGCGTGTGGCCCAGAGATGTTCCATAAAGTGCTCTGCTCGGAGGCGTCCTGTCTCCCTACTGTAGAGTAGACCGCATCGGGAGCAACGGATACAATAAATTATATTGGTGGCTGTGCAGGTAAAACTTTGATGCCTGTGGAAGGCTCCTTTGGGGCCATGGATGGAGGCCAGGGAGAAGGTGTGGACGCAGATTTTGCAATTATTGCGGTGGCAGGGGAATGTGCCAGGACGGGAGGATGGGTTGTTGGGGGGCGTGGACCTGACCAGATAGTCACGGAGGGAACGGTCTTTGTGGAAGGTGAAATGGGATAGGGAGGGAAATATATCCCTGGTGGTGGGGTCCGTTTGGAGGTGGTGGAAATGTTGGCGGATGATTTGGTTTCTGCGAAGGTTGGTAGGGTGGAAGGTGAGCACCATGTCGGTTCTGTCCTTGTTATTGTTGGAGGAGTTGGGTCTGAGGGCGGAGGTTCAGGATGTGGACAAGATGCATTGGAGGGCATCTTTAACCACATGCGAAGGGAAATTGCGGTCTCTAAACAAGGAGACCATCTGGTGTGTTCTGTACTCTATGCTACTTTCTCTTCACCCTCACCCTACTCTCATTTATCTCTCCACCCTTCAGGTTCTCTGCCTGTATTCCTAATGAAGGGCGTTTGCCCGAAACTTCGATTTTTCGGCTCCTCGGATTCTGCCTGAACTGTTGTGCTTTTCCAGCACCGCTCTAATCTCAACTCTGCTTTCCAGCATCTGCAATCATTGTTTTTACCCTCTGCCCCCAAAGGACAAGTTCCACCACAGAACATACCAGATGGCCTCCTTCTTTAAAGACCGGAACTTCCCAATCTATGTGGTTGAAGATGCCCTCCAACGCACCTCATCCATGTTCCGTACTCCACCCATGAACCCCAAACCTCCAACCACAACAAGACAGAACCCCCAGGTCCTCATCTTCTATCCCACCAACTTCTGCATAAATCACATCATCCACTGACAGTTTCACCAACTCAAAACGGATCCCATCACCAGGGATAGGTTCTCCTCCCCAGCCCTATCCACTTTCCACCAAGACCATTCGCTCTGTGACAACCTAGTCAAGTCCACGCCCTGCAATGTCCAACTCTTCCCTCCCGGCACCTTCCTCTGCCACCGCAGGAATTGCAAAACCTGCACCCACATCTACCCTTTATCTCTGTCCAAGGCTCCAATGGAAGCTTACACATCCATCAAAGTTTCACCTGCACTTCAACACATGTCATTTCTTGTGTCCGTTGCTCCCGATGCGGTCTACTCTAAATTGGGGAGACCGGATGTCTTCTCATAGAGCACTTCAGAGAATATCGCCAGGACACCCACAAGAATCAATCCCAGTGCCCTCATGGCCAAACATTTCAACTCCCCCTCCCGCTCTGCCGAGCACATGCAGATCTTGGGCCTCCTCCATTGGGCCTCCTCATCTTCCGCCTCGGGACCCTTCAAACCCAGGGCATCAATTGGGACTTCACCAGTTTCTTCATTTCCCCTCCCCCTACCTTACCCCAATTCCAAACTTCCAGCTCATCACCGTCCTCCTGACCTGTCACACCTGTGCATCTTCATTCCCACCTTTTCACTACACCTCTTCCCTGAAATATCATGTTCACCCTCCACCTCTATCCACTTACTGCACTCGCAGCTACCTTCTCCCCAGCCCCGCCCCACTCCCATTTATCTCTCCAACCAATATGCTCCCAGTCCCATTCCTGATGAAGGGCTTTTGCCTGTAATGTTCATTTTTCATGCTCATCAGATGCTGCCGGACCTGCTGTGCTTCTCCAACACCACTCTAATCTTGAGGGGAATCAGTTGATTGGGAGCGTTTTCGGATATTTTCTATTGTTGACCACTTTAGCAGCTACCAGTTTAGGGAACAGCTAAAGGACTGAGCACAAGTCAAGTCACCACATAAACATTTTTTTTTAATTGTAAGATAAAACATGGAAAGCAGAAGTATGCAAATTTGCCCATCAATACTGTTTCACCAATGAGTTTATCACTGATTCCTTTCCAGATCAGAGTGCTATGGGCCTTGGAGGGGAACTTGAAAATGGTGGTGTTTCGTTGCAACCTCCAGTCTTGTCCTTTTGGTCAGTACAGCTATTGAGCTTTGAAGGTTCTGTCAAATATGCCCACATGAATTACTCCAGTGCATCCTGTAGTTGGTGCACCCTGTTGCAAGTGTGCCTAAGCGGTGAAGAGAATGAATATTGCAGGTATTGACGAGGGTACAATCAAGTGACTGCATTGCCGTGGACCGTGTCCAGTTCCTTAAGTGTTACTGAAGTTACACCTATCGAGGCAAATGGAGAGAGTTATGTTCCACGTCTCATTTGTGCCTTGCAAACGATTTAAGATTCACGGAGACACAAGCTGAGTTTATTCTCAAAAAATGTCTACCAAAGGACATGTTTTTGTTGGCAAATTGTTTATATAGCCAGTTTCTATCTGTTTATTTTTCTAAATACTAGCTCTGTGGATTATTACATTGGATAAGTTGGTTACAGTAAAGCCATTGAATGTCAGTGGGATATGATTAGATCCTCATTTGTCAGAGTTATCATTATTCTATTTCGTCCTTGTGTGGACCAATCTGATTCCAGTCGCTGTCTGATTTCAAGTTTCAATTCCCGTCTGTGCTTGAAATTTCAATGGTGTCTTTGCATAAATGTCTCCACGTGCCTTAATAATATGTAAGGACGCTGCAGGGGACAGCAGAGATTAATGAACATGTTGTCAACACAGGAGAAAATGGAGCTTTGTGGGATGATTGGTTAGGCTGGGATTATTCTCCTTGAAACAAAGGACGCTGAGTGCAGCTCTATAATCACGTAATAACATTTATACACGTTCAATATTCATGGGAACTTGACAGGGTAGTTACTGGCATGTGGTTTACTCTGGTATGAGGGGAGCACCAGAGGACATAAACTCAGAATTAGGTATTGCCAAATTAATTCAGAAATGGGGAGTAATTTCTTTGCTCAGGGGCCAGTGAATACGTGGAACCCCTTACCAAAACTGTTGTTGAGGCTGAGTTGCTGTGTATTTTCAAACTGTGCCAGACAGATATTTAACGAGAAAGACGATGAAGCTTTGTCGAGGCAATGCAGGAGAATGGACTTGAGGATTATCAGATCAGCCATGAGTTCATTGAATGGTGGAGTTGACTCGATGGGCTGAATGGCCTACTTCCAATCTTACATCATTTGGTCTAACTCCTTACTTTATCGATAAATTTAGAATTTTGAGGGGATGGGATGAAGTGATAGAAAATGTTTCCAAACTGATCAGACAGATTAGGAACTAGGCTCATAACCTCATGAACAAGAAATGTGCTGTGGCCTGGAGACAACAAATGGCACTGGGCACACCGCAGATGGGTATGTGCAGAAGTTGTGTTTGCTAAAGAAAATTGGTGGATCTAATATTGTTGCCAAATTGGCGTCATGCTGGATGATGGATCGCGGTATGATTCACACAGCAAAAGGTTGTGAAAGAATGAAAGTTTCGTTTCATTGGAAAAGTTTTCTGTGGTTCCAATTCCAATTGACTGTTTGAAATACTGATCAGAAAGTTGTGTGGAATGTTGCATTAAAATTCACAATCCCACTGGATAAACTATTGCATTCAATCTCTCCTTATTTGTTTCACTTTCATTCGAAGTAAATTCATAGAAAGTCAAGATGGAATGAAAGGAGGAAAGAAACGTTTGCACTCCTTTTCATTATCCCAATTTAACTTACAACAGAATCAAATTGCTTTATTTCGACTTTGATGAGGTATCAATTTATCACAAATCTCCAATGCAATGAAGGACAAGAGCAAGATTCTCCATCCAGTGTATCCTATAGATGCGAGGTACAAAGGGAAACCACAGCTGCGTTTGATAGAAGTAACAGCCAGAGTAGGATTCAAATCCACACATGCACAATGAAAGAGCAACCTGACGTGTTAAACTCTGGGCCACTTAAGTCCATGGAAAAGGGGCTCACATATAACCACATCAAGATTACATATGGTGCACCTCGGGGAGAAGAAATTCCCTGAGCAGAATCGAATTCACACCATTATGTTTCTTCTTTCAGCGGAATAATAATATCAGCAAAATCCAAGGAATTGACCTCGTCCTTGGAAGGAATACCCTGTCCTTGATTTATTCCGAGTCGGTACTGTCTCAGAATGAACCAGCAAACATGTAATTCCCGTCACGTTCATTCATTTAGTCTTGACGCATAATTTCCTCAGACAGTTTCTCTCTCACGTGAAGAAGTATATACGGACAGAGAAGTGAAGGTGATATTTTAGATCGATGGACTTTCTCAAATGGATGAACCTGAAGTGGGTAAAATTCCCGGAAATGCGGTGTTGTTCGTTTCATATTATTAATTTTGCTGCAACTTCACTTTGTTCATTGGAATGATCGGAAGTGAATTGCATTTACATGATTGAAATGTTTAATGTTGTATTGAATTTTGCTCCGAATTCATTCCAGCTTAAAGAAAATATTGATGAGAAAACAGAAGGCTAAATTACAAAACAAGATGCCAGTTTTGATGCTCAGTTACGTTGGCAGATTTCAGTGGGTATCAAATGAACCCAACATCATGGCGATTGTCGTCCCACCTTTAAACCATGGGATTAAAGCACGAAATCGATCTCTAAGAAACGGGTCACTTCCTATTCATTATGGAATTTCTTTCCTTGATAATATACAAAATCTGCTCAGTTCCATTTCTAATGCTGCATGTGAAATATTAATAGAAATCTTTCAAAACTCTGAGGTTTTTTTTTGCTGAATCTTATTCAGCTGCATACGTTTGCGATATTTCTTTATATCTGAAGTCGTCCAAATTAGACATTGTTTCCTCGCACCTTCCACCCCCCCCCACATCCCACTTTTACACTTTTACCGAACCACAGGTTGTCTCTCTCCTGGAAAAACTCACTGCTTGTGTGTCTCTAAATGTGCCTTTCCAAATATTTTGGAAACGGATTCTCTGAGTGACAGAAATTCTGCTCCCATCATTTCTTTGTCCTACATCGATGGTTTTGAAAGCCTGACGTTCAGAAATATACGAACTTGAAATAGTGAATTTACCACCTATTTACTCTCTCCAAACCTCACATACCCTGGAAAACTTGCATTCGGTTTTCCTTGGTTCAGTTTCAAGTTTTCCAAAACACAAATAACTAAAATGCCATCCCCACTAAACGCCGTCAGCATCATCTCTAATGCCTTAGCTCCCCAGTAAAAGCTGGCAGTGTCCTCTCTGATAGAATCACAGATTCTCTGCAAGGCAGAAAGTCCAATTCAGCCAATCCAGTCTGTCGGGACACTCTGAACAGCATCTCAACCAGACCTAGCTCCCCTCTCTATCACTGCAGGCCTTTGGCTTGTAATTTTAAATAAACCTGCTGCAATAAAACCTGGCATCGTGTGACTGCTGACCTTATCACTGCGTTACCCATGGCTAATTCACTTAACTTACTGAATTCACTCCCCCTGGACACATCGGCGCAATGTAGCATTGCCAATCCACCTAACCTATAGACTTAACAGCAGTGCGACCCACTGAGCAAATGTACCATCACATTGAACACTATCTGTATCATGTGTAATGGCTTTACACACTGGTAAGTCCGCCTAGTGAAAGCAAGCGGCACCCGTCAACCCGAATTCAATGCATTCAAACGCGGTTCTACGCTGTACATCCTCATTAGTGCTGCCGGAAATGTTTCTGCACTCGGATCTGAGTGAGTTTACTCTTTTGTCTTACTCAGATTCCTGCTTTAAGTAAACATATCAGTCAGGAACAACTCTATATAATGATTTTCATTGCAACACAAACACAATGTGCAGTTTACAGAAATTACGTGCTTGCACTTTCACTGACGCTCTCTGCCCCAGGGGCTGCAGTCCTTCCCCAGCTGATTTAGACAGCACTCTCCTTCCTGTGACATATCCAATCGAGAATGGAAGGCCAGGCATTAATAACCTTCACTGGGGAACAGAGCTACAGGTTTAAAACTTTCACGGTGCCCCCAGCGGAGAATTGAGCCCTGTGACAGGAGGGAACACTAACCACGATACTGTGGAGGACAAAAACATCGAAGGAAGCCCTTTAGCCTGTTGTGGCTGCACTTGTCCAACACAACTGCTTAACGACCTGAATCAAGTTTTTCATTGTTTAGCCTATAGTCTTATATGTTTTGGCATCACAAATTAACATCTCAATTTTTTCAGGTCGGTAGGGTCTCCACCTCTCTGACTCTTTCCGCACATCTACCCAAAACCTTCTGCCTTTTCCCGAAATCTCTTGGCCCCAGTGTTCGATCCCTCCATCAATAACAAACGTTTTTTCAGTCTATATTATCCAAATCCCTCATTATTTTGTATATCTCAGTCATATCTTCTCCAATCTCTTCTGCTCAGCGACAAACAACCCCAGTCTGTCCAATCTCTCGACATAACTGAAACTCTTCAGCCCAGACAATATCCCATTGAATCTCTCCTGCAACGTTCCCAGTGCGATCACATCATTGCTATACTGTGAATTGCAGAACTGCACACAGTAATCTAGCTGGAGCCGAATTAACTTTTTTTTCTATTCTGTTACAGTATGAGGGCGTCGCTGGCTCGGCAGTATTGATTGTGATCCCTAATTGCACAGTGGACAGTTGACACTCAACTGTATTGCAGTGAGTCTGGAGTCACATTGAGGCCCGACCAGGTAAGAATGGCAGGTTCCTTCCTCAAAGGACGTTAGTGAACCCGATGGTTTTGTTTTTTCAACAATTGACCATGGATTCGTAGGTGTTATTAGATTCGTAATTCCAGATATTTATTGAATCTCAATTCTAACACCTGGCATGGTTGGAGTCAAACCCGGGTCCCTGGTTCGTTTGCTTATTTTCTGAATTAACAGTCTAGTGGTAATAGTGCTCAGCCATTGCAGAAAACCCATGAAACTAATCTTTCTCAATGAAGTCACTTTTCCTCGATATTGTCTTGTGTCATTTTCCTGAGCTTGACTCCCAATAATCGCAAGTCCATATCAGTAAAAGCTGCTACCTGAGGATTGGCCTCACAACAGTGGTAAGCAAATGAAGCAACTGGTCTGCAGGTCCCTATGGTGGGGTTGGGGCACGTTCACCCAGCAACAGTGACCGCAGCAGCACAGAGTGAAGAGTATCAATGTGCGAGTCAGTGTTTGATTCTGCAGTGCCTTAATGAAATAGGAAATGACTTCACAACCACATGATGAAAGAGCAGCGCTCCCAAAACTAGTGCCCAGTTAAACCTGTTAGACTGTAACCTGGTGTTGTGTGATTTTTAACTTTGTACACCATAGTCGAACACTGACATCTCTAAATTAATGAAATGGGGGTGTGGGACGGAAAGTTCGGTTAGTGACCGAAGGAGGGAGAGAAATCTCTGAGAACGGGTGGATTTGAATTCGGACATATGAAACACAGAGATGTGAGCGAGCAGAATTTGAAGGGAAAAGATAATCACCTTTGGAGAAAATTACCATGTGAAAACAACTGATTCCTTCGTGTTCCTCAAAAACTGGGGCAGACAGAGCAATTAGTGCCGTGACTCGGATTCGAACCGAGGTTACTGCGGCCACAACGCAGAGTACTAACCACTATACGATCACGGCGTCCCACAGACGCGCACACGAGCACCATGCAACAAGTACTGTATCATAGCAAATGTTAGGCAGCGCACCAAATGCACAATATCAGTGATGAGCGAACAGTGGCAGAAATGTGGGAATTCAGAATGGGCTGACCGTTTAATATCGGTTCCACCAGTGGCTGTGGTGATTCCATTATTTATATGCTGTTGGCTGAGATAAATAGATTTCTCGAAAACATCAAAAACTCCGGGGACAGTGCAGGTGTTGTTGAAATGTATGCTTCAATAGTAATGCAGTTTAACATCGGCTATTTCACCAGTTTCCCCACACAAGGCAGTAACCAACGCTGCCACATAGTCCCAATTTCCAGCCCCAGAATCAGAGGAATTGAGTGGCGCAGTCGCAAAGATCCAACTGGAAGTCGGGAGGGGAATGAGGTCGCAGAGATACTCGAAAACTCCAGTGACACAACCGGTGAATGCACGGTATTTCTATGACGGTTTAGAGGCGCAAGCAATTCCGAGGTTGGGAGTGCTCATGGTCAAAGGCGGGACAGAAGGGAATTTTTTTGCCCGTTTATAGCAATCGACAGTGCATCTTGCTGAGAGAACTGAGTGCCACAACTGGAGCGAGGGCGGCTGGTTTGAAGTTTGAACTTGCTTCACTATCACCAACTTGCCTGGAATGAATTGCTTTCACCATTTTTATTTCCAATTGTTGAATATCTCCCTGCAGTCTGCGGCTTTCTTCCTCATTGTTAATTGCATGACTAACTGTTGTATGATCTGCACACTGCTAAATCACGGCCACTACAAGTAAATATGAATCATTGATCTATATGAGAAAACAGTGGAACTCACTGCAGGAATGATTCGTAGGTTTGCAGGCGACGCCAGAATTGTAGACAGTAAGGAAGATTATCGAAGTTTCAAAAGGATCTTCATCCAATGAGTCGTTGGACTGAAAAATGTAACATGGAGTTCAATCTGGATAAATGTGTTGCATTTTGGTACAACAACAAGTTGCGTAGTGTTGAAGAACACGGAAGCTCGGGGTGCAGGTGCATAATTCCTTGTAGTTTTCATCACCTACAGATAAGGTGGTTCAAAGGCATTTAACATACTTCCCTTCATTGTTCAGTCCTTCGTGTATTGGAGTCGGGACGTTATGTTGAAGCTTTGCAGGACATTGATGAGGCCTCTTCTGCAGTATTATGTCCAGTTCCGGTCGCCCAGTTGTAGGAATGATATTATTCAGCTGGAACAGTTTCAAAAAAGTATGCACGCATGTTGCTGTGTGTGGAAGTTTTGAGTTATAATGAAAGGCTGGATAAGCTGAGACTATTTTCAGATTCGAGATCGGGGTGCTGGAAAACCACAACAGCTAAGGCAGCATCCCAGGAGCAGGAGAATTTTTTTTGCGCAAGTGTTCTTCATCAGGCTCTTCCCCGAAATGTCGATTCTCTCGCTCCTCAAATGCTGCATGACCTGTTGTGCATCCCAGCACAACACTCTGGATTCTGATTTCTCATCTGCAGTTCTCACTGTCTCCTAGTTGAGACTGTTTTCACTCTAGGTTAGGGGTTTGAACGGCGACCTGACAGAATTTGGGAGAAGATTTGTAGCTCGGATGCTGGTTGTTGTGGTTCTGTTCGCCGAGCTGGAAATTTTTGTTGCAGACGTTTCATCCCCTGTCTAGGTGACATCCTCAGTGCTTGGGAGCCCCTTGTGAAGCGCTTCTGTGGTGTTTCCTCCGGCATTTATAGTCGCCTGTCCCTGCCGCTTCCGGTTGTCAGTCCGGCGCACTGCAGCACACCAGAACTGCAAAAAGAGGAAGAGGAACACATGTACAAGGTATTCGCCAAAAACGGATACCCGCGCAACTTCATCAACAGATGCCTTAGAGAATGACAACGGAACGAGGACATACCGCAACCCAAAGGACGAGCCACACTACCATTCATCAGGAGCATTTCAGAACTGACAGCCAGACTACTGCGACCACTAGGACTTATAACAGCACACAAACCAACAGCCACCCTCAGACAACAACTCACCAGAACGAAGGACCTGATACCCAGCATGAGCAAAACTAATGTAGTGTGCAAAATCCCATGCAAGGACTGCACAAAACACTGAATAGGACAAACAGGAAGACAGCTAACGATCCGCATCCATGAACATCAACGAGCCACGAAACGACACGACCAGCTATCCTTCGTAGCCACACACGCAGACGACAAGCAGCATGATTTCGACTGGGACAACACTACCATTATAGGGCAAGCCAAACAAAGAACAGCCAGGGAATTCCTAGAAGCATGGCACTCATCCACAAACTCCATCAACAAACACATCGACCTGGACCCAATTTACAGGCCACTACAGCGGACAGCTGAAACTGACAACCGGAAGCGGCAGGGACAGGCCACTATAAATGCCGGAGGAAACACCACATAAGCGCTTCACAGGAGGCTCCCAAACACTGAGGATGTCACCTAGACAGGGGACGAAACGTTTGCAACAACAATTTCCAGCTCGGCGAACAGAACCACAACAACCTGACAGAAGTTTATGAATTATTGAGAGGCAAGTTAGAGTTAACGATAGCTGCCTTTTCTCAGGATGGGGATTTCAAGGTGAGAAGGCATATGTTTAAGATGAAAAGACAGAGTTTATTTTTTAAAGTCATGGGAGGCTTTTTTTAAGGAAGGTGTTTTACGTGTGCAATTAACTTGCTGAGGAAGTGATGGATGAGCGTATGTTTGCAACATTTAATGGACAATTGATTCCAAATATGAATGGGAAAGTGGGATTTTTAAAATAAATTTATTCATGCCTAGTACATCAGTTATTTCCCATGGAACATTTAAGAGTCAACCGCGGTATTATACATCTGGAGTCACCTGTGGGAAAGAGCAGCTGCATATGACAATTTGCTTCCCGAACTGGCATGAGTGAATCAGATGGCATTTTCCACACAACTGATTTAGGTCATCACGAGATTCTTCAATTCCAGGTGCTTATTGAATTCAAACTCCACCATCTGTCATGCCAGGACCTTAACTCTTTGTCCTCAAAATATTACCTGGTTTTTTTGATTAACAACACAGTAATAAAACTACAAGGGCATTATAACCACCCAACGGGTACAGGAGGAGGCAGATGGGAGTAGATTAGTTTGGCAGTATGTTCAGCATGGATTGGTTGCACTGACGGGCCTGTATGCCTTCATGCTGTATGACTCTATGATTGACGCTATGGAGCAAATATCTGGTTGGGATTAACAGCAGCATTGACAGCATAATCGAACACCTGATGGGATATGTAATCCTGCTGGAGTCTCGAAATTGTTTTGATCAGTCATCCCTTCCCACACAAGGGACTGGTGAACGGCCTCTCCCCAGTGTTACTGATTAAATGAGTTTCCATTTCTGTGGTTAATTGAATCCCTTCCACCAGTTCCCACATTGCCCTGCTTTCTCTGCGGTATCAGTGTCCTTTTTTCTACACAGGGTGAACGATCCTTTCACATTGTGTCCACACAGGTACAAATCCCGTTTTCCATGTTGTTAATGTGTTTTCATTCTTCCTTATTCACCCACAGGGTGTGAGTATCACTGGTCAGGACAACGCTTATTTTTCGCCCCTCGTTCGTTGCTGTCTGGCTACACCACAAACCTGGGTGCGATCCCAGCCTCGGGTGTCTGTCTGTGGGCAGTCTGCACATTCTCTGTGTGTTTGCGTTTTTATTTCTCCCTCTGACCAAAGGTGTGCCTGTTACAGGGATCAACAATGGGAAATGCAGGTTTATGAGGCAGGGAATACCCTGGGGTCTGGTGGGATGCGCTTCCGATGTACCCTGTGAACTGGAAGGGCCGACAAGCCTGCTTCCCCACATGATGGGGATTCCTGAATTAAGGGTCAGCTCATGTTTTTTTTCTGGTCCTGGACTCTCTCGTAGGCCGGACTGGGTGAAGATGGTTGAATCCCCTGCATAAGGGACATGAATGAATGAGATTGCAGGAAATTTAAATCATGATCTCTGTTCCTGAGGTCAGGCTTGCAGTTCAGGTTTTATTCGTCGAACGTAAACATCACCTTTCCCGTGTTCCAGTCGCCAAGGATGACTAGTTTAAAATATCACCCCCAACACCACCTTCTCCAGGTTGAAGCCTTGACTGTGTAGAAGAAACTGATACTGAGCAGATGCGAGCAAATGTAGCTGCCACCGCCAGTATCGGAAACACAGATCCAAATAGCAAAAACATCTTTTAAACCCACCACTGCAAAGTTAAGGGCTCATCACGCTCCACTTGTGCCACTCAGCTGTCTTCAAAAGATGCACCGGAAATCGCTATGGTAGTATAAACGGGGACAACTATTCCCTTGATCAGGACCATACTCAACCTAGGAATTTTCATGCGCCTCTATACCATCATAGAAGGACCCCACTGTCACCTATTGCATCACTGGAACCAGAGAGTTTCATCGCGCTCTCATCCCATCCCCACTTCCGGTTGGATCTGGGAGGCTGTGCCACAGTTTCCCTGATTCCGAGGCTGTGAACTGGGATAATCTGCAACACTGGTTATTGCCTTGAGGAAGCTTGTGAAGTCGCCGATGTTGAGCTAAAATGCCACTGCTAAAATATCCTGTACTGTCCCCAGAGTCTTTGATGTTTTGGCGAAATCTATCAATCTCAGTTTTCAACATTCTCATTCAAGTATCTCCACAGCCTCTGAAGACATCGAATTTAAAGATTCAACTCATTCTCAGTTCCCACATGCCTGTCACTGTTCGCTGAGTACTGATATTGTACATTTGCTGTTTTTCCGATCATTTCCTCTGCTAGTATACTTATTGCTGCTTGCAAGCATCCTGTTCTGTTGTTGCTGTGATCGTGGTTGTCGGTATTTTGCATTGTGACCACAGCAATCTCGATTTGAAACCAAATCACGGCACTAAGTTTTCTCTCGGTTGTCCTTTATTTGACACATGGTAAGAAATTAATTGTTTTACCTTCAAATTCTGCTCTCTCACATCTCTGCGTTTCATATATCAGGATTCAAACACACCCGTTGTTGGAGATTTCTCTCCTTCCCACGATCGTTAAACCTCCTTTCCGTCCCTCCTCCCATTTCTCTGAGGCAATGCACAATCTATCACTCTCTTTCACATTCATACTGTTCTGTCTGTGCTGCGGTCACTTTTGCTGGGTGAACGGGCCCCAATCCCACCATCGGGACCTCCAAACAAGTCAATCCATTTGAATACCGCGGTTGTGAAATCAATTACTGACAGAGGACAGAGACAATTGGACAGTCAGGCTCATGGAAAAGACCCAGGCCAGATTTGGGGAAAATAGATTTTACGGGAAAAGATCAGCTTTTATGGCTTTCTGTGTTGCTCTTGTGGTAATTTCACAGGACTCATAATCGAGACACCGAGGTAATAGTCTGAGTACTCGGGCTTGAGCCCCCCATGCCATATTGTAAAATTTGGATTCAGCAAATATCTGCGATGAAGAATCTAATGATTACTATATATCCATTGACAATTGTTGAAAAAAAAATCTGGTTCACTGATGTCATTTCAGGAAGGAACCTGCTGTCTTTACTTGGTCAGGCCTGCATGTGACTTCAGACTCATAACAATATGGTTGAGTCTCAATTGCCCTCTGGGCAATTCAGAATGGGTAATAAATTCTGCTTAGCCAGAATCGCCCTCATAATAATATAGAAATTTAAAAACAAATGTTGTTTAGGCTCAAGCAAGAGTGTTGTGTGCAGTTTTGCAAGTCACATTATAGCAGGGATGTGATCACACTGAGAAAATTGCAGGAGATATTTACCGGGATATTGTTTGGGATGAAGAGTTTCAGTTGTGAAGATAGAGAGGACAGAGTGGAGTGTTTGTCGCAGTGCAAATGAGATGTAGAGGAGACATGATTGAGTTTGGGTATGGACAGGGTTGACTGAACGAGTTTCCCATTGATAGAGCGATCGATTAGCAGGGGCCAGCGATTTAAGGAGAAAGGCAGAATGGTTTGAAAAGATGGTCGAAACTGCTTTATCAGCCATTAGGTGGTTGGAATTTGGAATACACTGTCTGCATTTTTCAGAGCGGCAAAAACCCTTAGAACCTGAACAAACATTCAGATTTGAACTTGTGATGCCAAGACATATAAGGCTGGGGATAAACATTGTGAAATGGGATTCAGTTCATTAGGCAGTTGTTTTTGACAAGTGTCGCCACAATTGGTTGAAGGGCCTCCTTTGACACTCTTGTTCTCGGAAGTATAATGGTTTGTGTCCCCGCCTGTCACAGGGCTCAATTCTCCACTGGGGACTGTGTAAATATTTTTAAACTGTCGCTCCATTCCCAAGTTCGGGTATTGATACTTGTCCTTCCATTCTCGATGGGGCATGTCACAGGAAGGACAGTGCTGCCTGAATCAAGTGGGGAATAACAGCAGCTCTCAGGGAGGCAGAGTGTCAGTGAAAGCGCAAACACCTGACTTCTGAAAACTGCACCTTGTTACTGTGTTGGAATGAAAAGCTTTCGGCAGACTTGTTCCGAATTGAAGTGTTAATTGGAAGCAGGAAAGTGAAGGAGAAACAGCGTAAAAACATTCAAATATGAGTGCAGAAACATTTCCCGCAGCACGAATCAGATTTTAAAGCACAGAGTAGCGTTTCGATACATTGAATTTGGGTTGATGAGGCTGAGTTACCAGGGTCAAATTGCCCTTTACCTAACGCTACGGGCAATTTTGCACGGCCAATTCACCTGACTTGCACATTTTTGGACTGTGGGAGGAAACCGGAGCAGTCATTCTATTCAATTGACGATTAACTTGGTGGAATGAGAAGGAACGCATTTTTCTTTCCGCCCTACATTCCATCTTGTCTTTCTATGAATTTGCATCGAAAGAAAGAAAAACAAATAACAAGAGATCGGGAGCACAAGTTTATCCAGTGGGGTTGTTCATGAGTATCTTAACCTAACACTTCACACAATGATCTGATCAGTATTTCAACCAGTCACTCGGAATTGGAACCGCAGGAAACCTCTCCAATGAAACGAACCTTTCATTCTTTCACAAATTTCTGCTGTGTGTGAATCATACAACGATCCATCATCCAGCGTGATCACTGACTTGCCACCAGTACAAGGTCTACCAACTTTCTTCAGCATTCACAACTTCTGTACACAGCCACCTGTGGTGTGCCCAGTGTCATTTGTTGTCCCCAAGTCACAGTAATTTCGACTTCCTGAGTTTATGAACCTTTTTCCTGATCTGTCTGATCTGTTTAGTAAACCTTTTCTATCACTTCATCCCATCCACCCACAATTCTGAATTTATGAATAAAATAAGACGTTAGACAAATGGTAAACAAGTGGAAGTTTGCCATTCAGCCCTTGGAGTCTGCCCCACCATTCAACGAACTCATGGTTAATCTGATAATCTTTAACTCCTTTCTGCTCACTTACCTCGACAAATTTTCATCATCTTTCTGATTAACTATCTGGCACAGTTTGAAAACACCCAACGACACAGATGGCACAGATTATTTGGCCCCTGAGCAAAGAGATGACTCCTCATTTCTGAATTAAATGGGCAATATCTAATTCTGAGATTATGTCCTCTGGTGCGCTCCTCACAGCATGGGGCAAACCACCTGTCCGTATCTACCCTGTCAAGATTCCACCAATATTGAACGTGTATAATTGGTGTTATATGATTTTAGAACACCCATCCACCTCCTTTGTTTCGAGGAGAATAATCCCAGCCTAACCAATTATTGCACGAAGGTCCATTTTATACAGAGTTGGCAACATCCTCGTAAGTCTCTGCTGTCCCCTGCAGCGTCCTTACATATTATTAAGGCAGGTGGAGAAATTTCGGTAATGAAATGGGTTGAAAATTCAGGCGCAGATGGGAATTGGACCTTGAAATCAGAAAGCGATTGGAATCGGATTGATCCACAAAAGGACCAAATACAGCAATGACAAGTGTGACAAATGAGAATCTAAACATATTCGATTGACATTCAATGGCTTCATTGTAACTGAATTACTCCGTGTAGTCGTCCTGACAGCTAATATTTAGGAGAAATGGAACCTGATCGCGCATAAAAGAAATTGACGACAAAAACATGTCCGTCGGTCGACTTTGTTTGATTATTAACTCAACCCTTGTCTCCGTGAAGCCTACATCGTCCGCAACGCACAAACTAGATGTTGAACAGAACTCTCTCCATTTGCCGAGGTGGGAGCCGCTGAAATACCACTGAAGGAACTGGACACCCTCCACGACAATACAGTCATTTAACTGTACATTGTTCAACGCCTGAATAGTTATTCGCTTAACTGCTGAGGCACAATTGCAGCAGAGTGCGCCAAATAGAATATTCACTGAAGTAAGTCACCCAGGCTTTATTGACAGAACCTTCAAAGCTCAAAGACGGGCTTTTGCCCGAAACGTCGATTTCGAAGCTCCTTGGATGCTGCCTGAACTGCTGTGATCTTCCAGCACCACTAATCCAGAATCTAGTTTCCAACATCCGCAGTCATTGTTTTTACCTCGCTCAAAGACTGTACCGACTATAACGACAAGGTTGAAGATGCACTGAAACGTCACCATTTATGAATTACCCTCCAAGGCACATACCAGCATGACTTGGAGAGGAAGCAGTGGTAAATTCATTGAGTGGTGAAGCGGTCTTGATGGACAAAGAGTTACACTCGAGCCCTCCACATTTTATTTTACAATTTTGAAAAATATTGATTATCGCATTGACCAGACTTGTGCTCATTCCTTCAGTTGTTTCCGAAACTGGCGTTTGCTAAAGAATGGAATATCATTCTCAGACTGTGGTCAACAAAGAGCCTCTCGTACAACTGATCTCCCTGTCCAACAATCTTCAGAGATCTGTGAATATCTACTCCAAAATCTCTTTGTTCCTGTACACCACTCAGAATCCTCACTGCTATTGTTTCAACTGTCCCAATACATTACCACTTATTGGTTTGGATTCAATTCCATTCGCCGTTTTTCCTTTCCACCTGATTGATACATCCCTGCGATCCCTGATATCATTCATCACAGTCACCTACACGACCAATTGTTGCATAGTCTGTAAACATCTAAACATGACTCCTACAATTAAGTTTGAATTATTGATTTACATCAGGAAACAATGGTACTCCTCTGGAATCAGGCATCCAAGCATGGTTCATTGCTGGATGGGATGAACACCTGCAATAACAGCAGAATCGGACCCTTGCTATCATTTGTAAACCTGATGGCGACTCTGCAGGTTGGTCTCCTGGCTGATTCCTTCTCACATAGGGGAGTGGTGAATGACCTGCCCACATTGCGACTGAGAAAGTGAGTTTACATTTCAGCGGGTAATTGAATCCCTTCCTACAGACCCCGCCCCCATGGACCTGACTTCATGGAGGCGTGGGTATCATTCTCTCTATTTAGTTTGGATAATCAGCTGAATTTGAGACCACGCTGAGACGATTCCCATTTTTCCCCGTCATCCATGCATCTTTTTTATCCTTCCTTATTCTCCCACGGAGTTTGGCCATCATAGTCTGAACAACATTTGTTGTTCATCCTTAAATCTCCTTGAACATGAGTCAGAGGGAATTTATGGGTGAACCGCACTATTGTTGGTCTGTAGTTATATGTTTGCAGGTCTCGTTAAGGACGACAGATTTCCCTTTTGAAGGGAGATGAATGAATGGGTTTTCAGCAAAGTAAAACTTTTTGTCATTCTTCCTCTGAGCGGGTTTATATTCCAGATGTTATTCATCGAATCTAATTGCCTGCAGCTGCCATGCTCCAGTCTCCAAGGGTTGAAAGCCGAAATATCGCCATTACAATTGCAGATGACACGAAGATTGGTGGATTAGCAGAAAGCATAGGGGACTGTCAAAGAATGAAGGAGAATATAGATAGACAGGAGAGTTGAGCGGAGAATTGGCAGATGGAGTTGTATCCAGGCAAATGTGAGTTGATGCATTTTGGGAAGTTTAATTCTCGAGCCAAGTATACGGTAAACGGAAGAGCCTTGGGTAAAATTGCTGAGCAGAGAGATGTGGGAATTCAGGTTCTTTGTACCCTGAAGGTGGCTGCACAGGTGGATCGAGTGGACAAGAAGGCATATGGCATGCTTGCTTTCATCGGACCAGGCATTGATTATAAGAGCTGGAAGGTCATGCTAAAATGTACAAGATTTTGGTTCAACCGCATTTAGAATGCTGTGTACAGTTCTGGTTGCCAAATTACCAAAACGATGTGGACGTTTAGGAGAGTGTGCAGAGAAGGATTATGACGATGTTGCCACGTATGGAAGATGATAGCTCTGAAGAGAGGTTGAGTAGGTTCCGTTTGTTTTCATTAGAAAAAACGAGATTGAGGGGGACCTGATTGACGTCTACAAAATCATGAAGGGTATAGCCAGGGTGGATAGAGATAAGCTTTTTCCCAAGATGAGGGATTCAATAATGAGAGGTCACGTGTTCAAGGTGAAAGTTGAAAGGTTTAAGAGATATAGTCATTGGAAGTATTTTACACCGAGGGTGTTAGGTGCCTGGAACGTGTTGCCAGCAGAGGTATTAGACGCAGGCACGGTAGATTCATTTCCGGTGTGCCTGGACAGGTGCATGTGTCGGAAGAGTGCAGAGGGATACAGATGCTTTGGAATTGGGTGAAAGGTTCAGACAATGGATTTGGATCAGCTCAGGCTTCGACGTCCAATTGGCTGTAAATTTTCTCTGTTCTTTGTTCTAATTTGTTCACTACTCTGTCAACTTCATTCTACATTGCTGCATCTCAGAGAATTATATTGTCAATTCTAATTATCACAGAGGGAATTAGAATAAGACATGTGGCTGTGTCGGAATGAAAGTGATGTACGCTGGTCTGGAGTGTTTACTGGGAGCAAGAGGCTGATGTGGAGACGATGTGTTCAAAAACAGCTCTTACTGTCAAAGTAACAAAACAGCGCATTGTTAAGGAAAATTTCAGAGAATGCTTTCAATTGATCGACCTCTCGCTGAAGGCTCAAGCACGCTTCAGATGAGCCAATCGATACAAAAGTTCTGTGCTTTTGCACCATTATAGTAAGGATGCAGTACAACAACACCCAACGCTGAGTCAGTCTACTTGTACAGATATTGACCTCTAGAAACAATTTGCTACATTCCCGCTCTTATGGCTCTTTTCATTACAGCGGCTTCTGTTCTTCATGGAATCTGATACAGCAGATCTTGTCACTGACTCATTTCTGTGTCTGTGTTCAGATCATGTGAGCAGAATATCACAGTCCATATCCCAGAAGTCAGACAATACTCAGGGAACCGTACTCTGCTCTTGATCATTTCATGAACACCAGGAAGAAATATCATCAAAATTTACTCACCTGTTTTTCAAAAGCAAGATTAAAAAATCCAGGTTTCTGCTTTTGTTGTCACACGGACCAAGATTGTAAATGCTGGAACCAGTTGAGACTGTCCACTCTCCCACATCCATTTTCTCCCCAGGAGGTGTTCAGACGATGGTCTGAATCGGATTCTTCTAAAAAGAGAATCTTTTTATCCATTGATGTCTGGTTTATGAGCCCACCAGGCTCCCGCTGGCCTCTGTGTTAGCACTGACCACAGCGGTTTCCCGCAGTCTTCAGCGTTTTGTAGCATGTATCTTCGAGGATGACATCAAAAGATATTCACTGTTACTGTGTGTTACTCTACCAATAGAGACAGCTCTACCAATGGAGGCAGCTCAGTCCGCGGGGATGGGACAAACAGCACCATCTCGCGAGGGGAAATTCTGCAGTGTGTCCTGCGGATCAGATACAGTGAACTTTATCATTCAGATCACACCAGAGTGAGAGCGCTCGAAAAGTCTAATTGGTCACTGGTACCTGTGTCAGCTCGGGAATTACAAAATATTGGTTAAAGCGGAAACACTGGATTTTGGATCAGGTTTCAAGCGTTTACGTGAGGCAGGAAGCAGAAAAAGATACACTGTGAAGGGATTGAGATCTGACTACAGGAGCAGCAACTAGGTTGTACAGTGCAGAGGAGAGCTTTGAAGTACTGAATTCTGATTGATGGGCCGATCATACTTTCACTTGGCCACGCTGCTACAGAAGATAATATGTCAGTGTCTCTCGGAATTGTAATGTCGCAGGCAAATATCGATGTTACACTGCTGGAAATTCCTTTTTTCCAATGTGTCGGCAGTCTGTGTGTAAAATAGCTTAAATATTGAACCCTTTCTCATAACTAATTCCACTCCATCTCAGTGTGTTGTATTTTCTCCTTTCCACTTTACCTGTCATTGTGCCTGCACTGAAATTGATTTGCTCCTTCTGCATGTCTTTAACAGTCTGGGTGATATGATGCTGTTGTACTGATCTGACAGAATTTTCCACTTCACTTCAGCCCGCCCTAACTTCGCTATCTGATACCATTCCCGTTGTTTAGGTGTTAAGCGCTCGTCTCAGATCCAGCCTGCCCTCACCCAAAATAAACGCAAAACTCAGTCACACTGTGATCACTGCAATCCAGTGGAATCTTCACTCCGACGTCATTGATTATTCCTAGGAGAAAGTTAGGACTGCAGATGCTGGAGATCAGAGTCGGGAGTGTGGTGCTGGAAAAGCACAGCAGGTCAGTCAGCTTCCGAAGAGCAAGAGTGTCCACGTTTCAAGCATAAGCCCTTCACCAGCAGTAAGGCATGTGATACGGGACTGAGAGATAAATGTTAGGGGTTTGGGGTTGGGGGGAGTTAGCTGGGAAAGCGATAGTTGGATGAAGGTGCGGGAGAAGTTGATAGGTTAGAAGGAGCAGTGATAGAATAGACCCAGTTGGCGGTGCCAAGTTTGAGGCTTAGGACTTGGGGGAAGAGAAAGAGACACTGTTCAAATCCAGACTTATCCCGTGAGGTGACAGAGTCCCAAGGTGGAATGTACGGCGTTCCTCCTCCAGGTATCGGCTGGTTATGGTTTGGCGGTGAAGGAGGCCCAGGACCTGTACGTCGTTGATGGAGTGGGAAGGGGAGTTGAAGTGCTCCGTCACGGGATGGTGAAGTTGGTGGGTCCGGGTGTCCCAGAGATATTCTCTGAAATGATCTGCAAGAAGGTGTCCTGTCCCCCTGACGTGGAGGAAACCACACTGAGTGCAACGGATGCAGTAGATGACATTGAAAGCGGTATAGGTGAATTTCTAACGGACGTGGAAGGATCTCTTGGGGCCTTGTACGGAGATGAGTGGAGTGGTGTGGGTGCTGGTTTTACCCTTCCTGCGGTGGCATCGAAAGAGGCCAGTAGTGGAGTGTGGGCTTATTGGGGGTTTTAGACCCGTTGGGGGATTCTGAGAGGGAATGGCCTTTTCAGAATCATAATAGCGGTTGGGAGGGAAATGTATATCTGATGGTGGGGTCTGTTTGGAGATGGCAGAAGTGGTGGAGTATGATGTGTTTTATACGGAGGTTCGTGGGGTAAAAGTTGAGGACCATGGGGTTCTGTCCTTGTTGCGGGAGGGGTCGGGTTCAAGGACGGTGGTGTGTGCAGTGGAGGAGATACAATGGAGGGCATCGTCAATCACGTGGGAAGGGAATTTGCGATTATGGAAGAAGGAAACCAACTGGGACTTTCTGATGTGGAATTGGTCATCCTGGGAAAAGATGTGGTGAAGGCGGAGGAATTGGGAATAAGGGATGGCGTTTTTACACGAAGTGTGTTGGGAGGAGGTGTAGTATTGGTAGCTGTGGGAGTCGGTGGGCTTGCTGTATATATCTGTAATTAGTCATTCCCTTGAGATGTTGATAGACGGGCCCGGGGAGGGGAGGGAATTTGCCAAGATGAACCAGATGAATTTGAGGTCGGGCTGAAAAGTGTTGGTAACGTTGGACGAACTGTTCAAACTCCTCGTGGGGTCATGCAGTGGCGCCAATGCATTCATCAAAGTAGTGGAGGAACAGGTGGAAAGAGGTGCCAGTGTAACTGCGAAAGACGGGCAATTCCACGTATCTGACAAAGAAGCAGGCATAGCTAGGTCAAATGCGGGTGCCCACAACTACCCCTTTGGTTTGGAGAAAATGGGAGGACTGGAAGGAGAAGTTGATGAGGTTGAGGACTAGTTCAGCCAGGTGGAGCAGGGTGTCGGTGGAAGGGTACTAGTTGGGATGGGGTGAGACGAAGAAACAGAGGGCATGGAGACATTCGTCATGGCAGATGGATGTGTACAGGGACTGGACGTCCAAGGTTAAGATGACGCATTGTGGGCCAGCGAAACAAACATCTTGGAGGAGATGAAGTGCATAGGTGGTGTCACGAACGTAGGTGGGGATTTCCTGGACTGGGGAGATAGGAAGGTTTTGAGATAGGAAGAGATGAGTCGGGTCGGACAGGCGCAGTCTGAGACAGAAGAATTAAGAACCGAGGTAGAAATGCGGAGTGTGGGGTTCATGTAAAATGAGTTTGGAGACGGTGGATGGATGATTCCCCAGACGTGATGAGATTGTGATTGTCTGGGAGATGATGGGAGGTGAGGCTGTGATCGGAGAAGTAGGAAGAGTTGTCTGCGAGTTGGCGCCTGGCTTCAACAGTGTGCCTCACGCCGACTCACAAGCATCATTCCTGATGAAGGGCTTACGCCTGAAACGTCCATTCTCCTGCTCCTCGGATGCTGCCTGACCTGCTGTGCTTTTCCAGCTTCACACTTTCGATTCATTCATTATTGTGGTTTCATTTCACATTACCAGGTCCGTGCTGTCTGTTTGCCTCCAGAAAGCACCGTTCTCATAACGTGCTGCAACATCTGCCAATCTCAAAAATAAACAGAAATTGCAGTAAAACCTCAGCAGAGCTGGCAGCATTTGTGCAGATGAATCACAGTTAACGTTTCAGATCCACTGGGTCCGTCCCTCCACAGATTCTGGCAGACTTTCTGAACTTTTCCAGCGACCACTGTTTTTGTTTGATTTTCAACATCGGCGGTACTTTCGCTTTTTTTTTTCTTATTTTCTACGAATATGATTTGGCTCAAGATTATGTTAAACGTATTGAATATGACTACGATCGAATGGCCAGATTGCACCAGCCCGCTACTGCTACTTGGTTCACGTGACCAATGCCTTTCCACTTGGTCACCGTGCCCTACAGCTGCACAGTATATAAATTAACAAAATTATGGTGTTCTCTCAGAGTGGTAATCAGGAGCGAGATTGTTTGAATTGTTGAAACAGTAAGATAAACTGAACAAATACAGGATATTAAATGGAGAACCATAACGGAAAGGGAGAACAGTGAATGATAGTGTTCTGGCAAAATTTAAATGTCATTGCTCAAGATTCCGAAAATGCTATCATTCACAAACATACCACAATTTGGAATTAGGACAAGCAATGCAAGCAGATTGCAAAATCTTAATCTGAAACCCTTGCTGCAACTGCTTTAGTTTGAATGAACGCATACATGGGCTTCAGTGCTGCAATGATCTCCTAAACTGTCGAAGGAAATCCTTGCCTTCGAGAATACGTGGAGAAAGTTTACTGATACATCGCAGTAATGGCAGAACTGTCCTCTGGAAGCATATAAGTACAATTATTCAATGCTCCATGGAGTTTCGATTAAGAGGTGAAGGGAATGTCTCCTCTCACAAATTAATAATTCAGTAAAACTCAATACAGGGACACATGAATTGATGAAGAAAGTGGGTAAGAACACGGACATACGTAACAATAGCTACGATAATTATTATGTAGAAAGTGTTGATTTCAGATCCACTGTGGCATTTCGTAATGATATTTACTGTCCAGAATCAGTCTGCACTGGGATGACGAGAGCTCGACTGTGATGTATTTGAACTTCAGTTACCATTCAGGAATAGCTGAGACTCACTCGGGTCATGGAGATTTTGAGAAATTATATTTAAAAAGCAAAGAGTTCATCACGTAACTGTGAAATCTTTAGGTCACCCTCGGTGGGAGCTTTGTGTGTAATCCTTGTCCTCATTCTCCATCAAAGACATGTGAGGAGGTTAGAAAAGGCACAGACACTGCTTACTGAATATCAAGATATTAGGAAGCCCAGAGATGGGGTTTCCCGAGACATAAAGACATCAGAAAGAATAGAAATGGTTTCATCGGCATGATAGACAGAATGAAGGAGTTTATTCACGAGTTGTGGAAATGCTGGACGAGAAACACTCAAGCGTAAAAGCAAACAAAAGAGATTTTCACATAATGTGTGGTTTGAAGTGACTAAATCGGGGAAATTCCCTCTTTCGAGTCAATCAACAACTTTAGTTAGAGCTTCAAAACTATTAGTGAATGATGAAGAAAAGATTGGATGAGAGTTTCTTCCACTCAATAAAGTTACTGAAATCCTGAATGACTTTCCAGAAATAAAACGTAGATTTCTGATTTAGTAGTGTTTTAAAAGACGCACGAACAAACGGACAAGGAAGGAATTTAACATTGAAAGAAAGAAAACGTGTGGGTGTGGTTTAATTTCGAAGTTAATTGTTTTCAGACACAAAGGCCATTTCATGAACACGTTCAGCTGAATAAGACTGAGTATAAAAAGTTCATGGATTTGAAAGGTGTAGCGTATTATTCAAGGTGAAGCATTCTAAATGGGGCTGATATCATAAAATAACTGCAGGCAGAAGTTGCATCCTAATGGGTAGCAATTGAATCGTCACTTGAAGACGCAACACCTATTTTAAACATTTGATCACATTCATATGATATTGGGTGTATTTCACACTTTCTTATCTCCACCACCAAGTAGACCCTGTCTTTTTTGTATTTTTAACCCTCTGTACTTTTTTGCAGCACACCAATTCAGCTGAAAGATGCTCAGACTAAAATTGACGGTCCTATGCGATCAGTCTATTTTTTTTTTTATTATTACAATGACCATTGCGAGTTTGCAACAAACCGCATAACATGAAACCAGATCAACATCGATTTTCTCGAAATTTAACGCAGTGCACATGGGAAACGTCATCCATCTACTAATAAATCACCTTCGGCTCTCTGCCCACACTTGTCTCTTCAAGTTTTAAGTATTTGTAGTATGTTTGTTGATCAAGGTGTCATTATCCAGAAAAGGTCATTTCTCAATCCACAAAAACTGGTACTTTTCCATAAACTTGACTTTGCTCAATTTCACCTTCCATCCGTACCTCTTAACACGACGACAAATCGAAGCTGCTCCATGTGATGCTCAAACTTAAAACTTCGGCAGAGCACAGCCCACGATACTGGCACAGGGATACCTTGCACTCGTCACCTGCAGCATTGAAGCGACACATTAATGCTTACCTCCACATTCCTGGCTGTACCTTAACGGTAAGGAACCGAGCTTCTCTGATTCCATAGCTGGTAACTGGCATGATGCGATCTTCTTCACCAGTGGTTCTGACCCCGTTTGAGGAATGTGGTGAGCTACTCATTGCAAAGATGGGTAGTTTGTTGAAATGTACAAATTCAACATTTGCATTGCCTGACCCATGAGCCTTTTATTTTGTTTTTCATCGGTAGAAATGTTCAAATCGTCATCTTGAACAGACTCAATGACAGATCGCCATTGTGTCTCTGGCATCAAATTCCAAAGTGTAAACCACTCTGAATTCTTCCACCACAGTCTGCTATTTGGGAAGAGTTCATGTTATGGGAAATGCACTTCCCCGTGTGTCAACTGCTGCTCCCAGCATGCGCTCTGCCACTGCACTTATTTTCCTTCTGACATTTGCTCACTGTGTTGCTGTGATCATGCAGTGACTTGGTGTCGTACAGCCCAAGAAAATGATACAGATCAAGGTTTTTGCATTGTTGAATTCAGTCGTCAGTTTAGCCTTATTTAGGATTTTGCAATTGTCTGTCCTTACGCAAGGGCGTGTCAAAAATATCTGAGCAGAAGAAAGATGTTCCCAATAATGACACTGAGCACTATGCACTCTCCTCTAGTTTGTAAAACGATTCCTCACACACAACTTTACATCTCCTGCTGTCACCAGCCCTCCACTCCATTGACTTCAAATCTTCACAGAATTCAACAGATCTTGTTGCATAGCCATTTCTTAATTTTTGCTCTGATCAGTGAGCAGAGTGTCACAGTGGGAGTGCGCTTGCCCCACACCCAGAGGTCAGACGATACTCTTGGAACCATACTGTGCTATTTATCATTTCACCAATACCAAGGAGAAATAGCTATGGTGTGCATAATTTACGCAATTCACTTATTCATAAGATCAGACGGATGCACGCGCAGCTGACGTGGTGGCCGAGAGGTTAAGGCGATGGACTGCTAATCCATTGTGCTCCGCACGCGTGGGTTCGAATCCCATTCTCGTCGCTGTTTCCGACTATTCTGAATGTTGCTGTTTTTGGATGATCACATCTGTCTTATTGAAATTGGAACTCCAATAGTGTGTTTATTTGCATCGACGCTATTATAAAGTTTCAAAGAATAATTTGATTTTGTTGCCTAAACTGCATTGAAATGTAGATTGAGTTGGAATAGTTAAAAGGAACTCCATTTTCTTTTCCAAGTCAATTACCGTGAACTTTTATTGTCTGAGTAGAGATCCAGGAAAACCAAATAACGAGAGATGCGAGGTGCATGTTTATGCAGTGGGATTCTTAATAAGTGTTTTGTCAGATGAAATCTGTAGCAGGTTGGGTAGAAGTGATTCACCTTGGTGAAAAGAGCACAGAGAGACAGCACAAAACAATGGAGATCTTTCAAAAGTGGCAGGGGCTGGGTGTAGGAGCCCCCAATAACTGGCTGTAAATGCACAGTAGAGAATTACCAATGTGGGTGCCCTGCATGGGCAGGGACAGACCTACACATTGGTCTCATCCTTTCTCTTGCTCTAGCCATTGGTGAAGGTTGGACAAAAGACACATATAAACAAAAGATATGGGAAACAAGCTCCCTCTCGTTATACACACACTTGATGCATCACATTGAACTATGAAAAAACTGGAGAAGTCAGCAAGTTAACTGCAGGGACTGAATCTAAACTGTGGATCAATAACTGCAGATTAATGCAGCATAAACATGAAATGATTGCAAGAGTCTTTAAACACATGTCATTAACAGACGTTTCGTTCTAATACACGTGTGGCTGAATGAAGCAGCAGTGAATCCCATTTTTACCCACAGTCTTAAGCACGCAGACACATTTCCCCAAGAGTGACGCAGGCCTCTGGAGAAAACAAGCAGAAAGTAAGATTTCACCCACTTGGCTGATATTGTCCCATTTCAGACTTCAACACCAGTGTCCAGTTACAGCAAAGAAAGAAAGCATTATGCCTCTCCCGTCCCAGTGTTCCTGACCCATTCTTTCCCCATCACTCTGTAGTTTGTACTTTTTCACCTCGTTCTTGCTGCAAAAAGGATCATTGCTCACGCCCGTTTTTTTCCTGTCTTGCCGAACCGTAACGCTTGATGTCTTTGCTGCTTGAAGATCTGCCAATCTCAACCTGGGTACACCTAATGACCCTTCATCAACAGCCTTCTGCGACAAGAAATAATACAGATGCAGAACTGTCTGAGAGAATAAATGCTTCCTCATCTCTGTTTTAATTGTGAGATCCGCATTCTAATATGAAGTTAAAAATCGCACAACACCAGGTCATAGTCCAACAGTTTTAATTGGAAGCATTAGCTTTTGGAGAGCTGCTCCTTCATCAGGTGTTTGTGGAGTACACAGTTGTAAGATACAGAATTTATAACAAATGGTTACAGTGTGATGTAACTGAAATTATACATTGAAAAATAACTTGATTGTTTGTTAAGTCTTCCATCTGTTAGAATGACTACGTTAGGTTCATTTCTTTCTTATGTAAATCGCAAAATTTTCTTTTCATAGTTAAACTCTCAGGTGAAATTTAACAATTAGTGTCAACCTGGATAATCTGTTGAAGGTGTTAGTCCCTGTGTGCTGTGTCCGTGCCATAATGTTTAGACTGACGCTAAACTAAAAAAAAAACACGCTGCAGGCAAGGATGCTTTGAGGCATGGTACTTTGGTGAAACCGAGCAGATGCTACAGAACGGATGTATGGCGACTGCACATCAATTAACATACCGGTGTGCCCCTTACCTGTTGGGGAACACTTCAGTAGTCCAGGACATTCATAGCAGCAGAGATGTGGAGAAACAGATTGGGAAACAAATTTTGGAAAGGTGCAGAAGCCACAGGATATTCGTCATGGGTGATTTCAACTTCCCATTTATTGATTGGAAGCTCTTTAGATCAAGTAGATTGGACGGGGAAGTGATTGTGCAGTGTGTTCAGTAAGCTTATCTAACTCAGTATGTAGATTGTCCGACCAGAGGGGAGGCCATATTGGATTTGGTCCTCGGAAACGAACCAGGACAAGTAATGGGCTTGTTAGCGGGTGACCATTCTGGTGATGATGAACACAATTCAGTGACTTTCACCTTGGTTATGGAGGGAGATAGGTGCATGCAACAGGGTCGGTTTTACAATTGGGGGGAAGGGTAAATACAATGCTGCAAGACAGGATCTGAGGAGCATAAGTTGGGAGCATAGGATGTCAGGGAAGGGTGTCATTGAAATGTGGAACTTTTTCAAGGATACGACGTGTCCTTGATATGTATGTACCTGTCAGGCAGGAAGGAGATGGTCGTGTGAGGGAACCTTGGTTAACGAGGGAGGTAAAGAGGAAGAAGGAGGCTTACATAAGGTTGAGGAAACAAGTTTCAGACAGAGCGTTGGAGGGATACAGGATAGCCAGGAGGGAGCTGAATAAAGGGATAAGGAGAGCTAAGAGAGGGCATGAAAAATCTTTGGCTGGTAGGATCAAGGTTAACCCTAAGGCCTTTTATGCGTATGTGATAAACATGAGAATGACGAGAACGAGGGTAGGTCCGATCAAGGACATTATTGGGAGACTGTGTACTGAGTCGGAAGATTTAGGAAGGGTCTTGAATAAGAACTTTTCTTCAGTATTTACAAATGAGAGGGACCGTATTGTTGAAGAGGAGAGTATGAAATGGACTGGTAAGCTAGAGGAGATACTTGTTAGGAAGGAAGATGTTTTGGGCATTTTGAAAAACCTGAGTATATACAAGTCCCCTGGGCCTGACAGGATATATCGTAGGATTATGTGGGAAGAAAGAGAGGAAATTACAGAACCATTGGCAATGATCTTTTCGTCTTCACTGTCAACGGGGGTAGTACCAGGGGACAGGAGAGTGGCAAATGTTGTGCTTCTGTTCAAAAAAAGGAATAGGCAAAACCCCGGGAATTACAGGCCTGTTAGTCTTACTTCGGCGGTAGGCAAAGTAATGGAAAGGGTACTGAGGGATAGGATTTATGAGTATCTGGAAAGACACTGCTTGATTAGGGACAGCCAGCACGGATTTGTGAGGGTAGGTCTTGCCTTACAAGTCTTATTGAATTCTTTGAGGAGGTGACCAAGCATGTGGATGAGGGTAGAGCAGTGGATGTAGTATACATGGATTTTAGTAAGGCATTTGATAAGGTTCCCCATGGTAGGCTTATGTGGAAAGTCAGGAGTCATGGGATAGTGGGATATTTGATCAGTTGGATAGAGAACTGGCTAACCGGTCGAAGTCAGAGAGTTGTGGTGGATGGTAAATATTCAATCTGGAGCCCAGTTACAAGTGGAGTTCCGCAGGGATCAGTTCTGGGTCCTCTGCTGTTTGTAATTTTTATTAATGACTTGGATGATGGAGTCGAAGGGTGGGTCAGTAAATTTGCAGATGATACGAAGATTGGTGGAGTTATGGATAGTGAGGAGGGCTGTTGTCAGCTGCAAAGGGACTGAGATATGATGCAGAGCTGGGCTGAGGAGTGGCAGACGGAGTTCAACCCTGTCAAGTGTGAGGTTGTCCATTTTGGAAGGACAAATAAGAATGCGGAATACAGGGTTAACAGTAGGGTTCTTAGTAAGGTGGAGGAGCAGAGGGATCTTGGGGTCTATGTTCATAGCTCTTTGAAAGTTGCCACTCAGGTGGATAGAGCTTGTAAGAAGGCCTATGGTGTATTAGCGTTCATTAGCAGAGTGATTGAATTCAAGAGTCGTGAGCTGATGTTGCAGCTGTACAGGACCTTGGTAAGGCCACATTTGGAGTATTGTGTGCAGTTCTGGTCGCCTCACTTTAGGAAAGATGTGGAAGCTTTGGAGACGTTGCAGAGGAGATTTACCAGGATGTTGCCTGGAATGGAGAATAGGTCGTACAAGGATAGGTTGAGAGTGATAGGCCTTTTCTCATTGGAAAGGCGAAGGATGAGGGGTGACTTGTTAGAGGTTTATAAGATGATCAGAGGAATAGATAGAGTAGACAGTCAGAGACGTTTTCCCCGGATACAACAGAGTGTTACAAGGGGACATAAATTTAAAGTGAAGGGTGGAAGGTATAGGGGGGATGTCAGAGGTAGGTTCTTTACCCAGAAAGTGGTGGGGGCATGGTATGCGTTGCCTATGGGAGTGGCAGAGTCAGAATCATTGGTGGCCTTTACGTGGCAATTGGATAGGTATATAGATAGGTGCTTAAGCTAGGACAAATGTTCGGCACAATATCGTGGGCCGAAGGGCCTGTTCTGTGCTGTATTGTTCTATGTTCTATGTGGTACATTGGACCTCAGACTTTTGGGTGACCATCATCCAAGGCGGACTTCGGAACACGTAGCAGCTGAAAGTGCCCGAGCAGAGGTTGATAGCGAAGTTCGATACCCATGGTGATGGCTAGAGCCGGGACCTTGGGCTCATGTCACAGTACAGGTGATCCCATTACCCTATCTACAAACAGAGACCCACACACACACACACGCATATACACGTTTGTGGGGTGAATTTGTACTTGCAGAGTTACATTGTACTTTGCTCAAAAACTGCATGAATCCATGTAAGTCTCTATTAACTCATTTTATACAATTAGCATCAGTCTAAACATTTTTGGAACAGACAGCAGCGCACGGGGCCTAACACCAATTCTTAAAGTTCATCTGAGAATGTAACTTCAAAATAAAAAGTTTTGCGCTTTACTTATGAAAGAAGTGAAGCTAACACAGTCATTCTTATAGATGGGAGACTTAGCAAACAATTAAGGTATTTTTCAATGTATAATTTCAGTTACATCACACTGTAAACTTGTGCTATAAATTCTGTGTCTTACAACTGTGTGCTCCACAACCATCTAATGAATGAGCAGCGGTCCGAAAGCTAGTATCTTTGATGTTTTGTAATGTCAGGAATTCATGTTCAATTTACGATTTTCATAATGAACAACAAATATTTTTCCCTGACTGGAAATCAACATTGGGAAATAGCAGTGAGAGAGCTGAAGTTCAACACTTTCACAACAAGGAAGACATATTCAATGCTTGCAAATTTTCTTGGTGAATTTGTTTTTGCCTTATTGGTTCAGTTGAAAAATGACAGTCATTGAGTTTTTAAAAGCATGGTGAGAGGCCCTTCAGCCTATTGCATCATTATCAATCATCAAACATCTTGTTTGTAAACACAGTTTCCAGCACGTGACTCATCGCCTGGTGTGTTGTAAAATGTCAAGTCTTCAGTTAAATTGTCATTCAATTTCTTCAGGGCTTAAGTGGTACAAAACACCTCTGTGAACTAACAGTTCTGAGAATGAAACTCTTTCTCAGAGCCGATTATCAGTTTTCCTCAAAATCCTGTGGAAAATGTTTATGCACTCAGATTTGAATTGGTGTACCCTGTTTCTTCTTCAGCTTCCTTCTTCTTTCTATTAAATGGTTTAGATTCCCATACAGACACAATGTGCAGGTTGCAGAACTCACGTGTTTGTACTTTCACTGATACTCTGTCTCGCCGGGAGCTGCAGTCCTTCCCCACGCTGATTCAGACAGCACTGTCCTTCCTGTGACATTTACCATGGAGAATGCAAGGACAGACACTAATAACCCGCACTTGGAAACGAGCGGCAGTTTTAAAGCATTTACACTGCCTCAGCGAGGAATTGAGCTCCTAACTCCCGCATAACATACGGCGACACTAACCACTATACTACCGAGGACAACAGTTTCAAAGGAGACCCTTCATCCCGTTGTGGCTCCATTTGTCAAAAACAGCTGCTTAACGATCCGAATCGCTTAGCCCATAGCTTTATAGGTATTGGCAGAACACATTCTCATCTGAATATTTCTTCAGGTTATTAGGGTTCCTGCCTCCCTGACCCTTACAGACACAGTGTTGCAAATTCCAACACCTGCCGGCCTATAATGCTTTTCCACACATCTCCTTAAACCTTTCTGTCTTTCTCATTAAATTTCTGCCCCCCTATGATCGATATCGCCGTCGATGGGAAACGCTGCTTTCAGTCTACCTAATACATATCTCTCATGATTTTGTACAACTTAACCATGCCTTCTCGCAAACTCCTCTGCACGGTGACAAACAATCCCAGTCTGTCCTGTCTTTCTTCATGACTGAAACGGTTCAGATCAGACACTATCCGAGTGAATCACTCCTGCACCTTTCCCAGTGCGATCACATCCATGAACTTATATGAACTGCAGGCAATACTCTGGGTAGAACCGAATGAACCGTTTTTACGTTGTCGCACCAGCATACTGTGTGGCTCTGCAGCATTTATCGGCTTGTGGTCCGGGGACACGTGGAAGCCAAAGGAGACAGGACGGCAGTTTCCTTCCCTGAAGGTCGTCAGTGAAACATATGGGTCTTTCAGGCAACGGATTTGGCATATCCTTAATTGGAAGTTTTTCTTGCATTCATATTTTACCATTGTCGTGGTGTGGTGGTAATCGAACCCATCGCCTTGGAATGCTACCTGGCCTTTTGTATTGACAATCAAGCGATAATACCAGCAGGCTATCGCAGAAAACCGTCACAGCTGATCTGTTCCAATAGAGTCTCTTTTTTTCCCAATTATTCTCAGTGACCATTTATTGAGTCTCAAGTTCCAATAATCTCTGGTCCATGTCAGTAAAAACCGCTAAAGGTGAATTGATCACACAGCGACTATATCCAAACGGATCGAATGATTTAAACCTGCCAATGAAGAGATTGGGGCATGGTCATCCAGCAACAGTGAGTAGATGGTATCAACGTGAAAGTGTACGTTAGATTGTGCAATGCCTCAGTCAAATGGGACGAGGTCGGAAAAGAGAGTTAGGGTGAGTGGGAGGGAGAGACACCTTCAAGAACTTTTGGGGTTAAATGCGGATACATGAAACGCAGAAATATCAGAGAACGAAATTCGATGGAAAACAAATCATCACCTCGGAGAATATTATCATGTAAAAACGAGTAATTTCTTACCGTGTTTCACCAAAATTAAAACTTTGAGAGATCTGACTGTCATGATGTAGAATCGATCCGAAGTCATAGCAAACACAACGCAGTTGACGAAATACTAAACGGTTGCAGCATTCTACAGACCACGCTTGCCAACTGCAGCTAGTATTTTAGCAGAGGAAATGTCAGAAATAAAACACAACATCAGGACATAACGACAGGTATGTGGGAACTCAGAATGGGCTGAATCTTTAAGTTTAACGTCCCCAGAGTCTGTGGAGATTCTTTTAATGAGAGTATTGGAGGATGGGATTTTAATGAAACTCTTGAAACTCATGGGACAGTGCAGGAAATTGTTCAAATTTATGCTTCAGTAGCATTTAACATCGGCCACTTCATCACTTTGCCCACACAAGGCAATAGTAACTGTTGCACGCAATCACAGTTAATTCCAGTTCCAGACCCGGAATCAGGGAAACTGTGTGAAGCAGCCATGAAGATCATGGAATGACGGAAGAGCAGCGCGTATATTTCCGAGGTTGGGATTGCTCCTGGTCAAAAACGGGGCGGAAGGAAATATTTGCCCCCATTTATAATATTATAGCCATAAGCAGTATATGTTGCTGAGGTAGCCGATTGACGCATCTAAAGATGGTTAAGACTTTAACTTTGGGGTGGCAAGGTTCGAACTTTCATTTTCATGTTTGGATCCATGTTTTTGGCATTGGCAGTAGCAGCTGCATTTGCTCTCATCCCCTCAGAATCTGCTTCTTGTTCCCAGTAAATACTGCAACCTGGAGAAAGTGGTGTTGTGTTTATATAATAAACGAGTCATCCTTGGGGACTCAGACACGGAACTGGTGATGTTAAAATTCGTCGAATAAAACCTGGAATGAAAAGCTGACCTCAGGAGCAGAGAACATGATTTTAATTTCCTGCAATCCCATTCATGCATGTCCCATACGCAGGGCATGCTATCATTTTTACCCAATCCTGCCGACTTGTGACTCCAGGGCCAGAACGACGTAGTTGACCCTCAATCCGAGAATGCCGACCGTGTGGGGACGCAGGCCATTCGGCACTTGAAGTCGACACCATCCCTCAGAAGCACATCCTATCAGACCCACACTCCATACCTACTCCATTCCCCTTCTTTTCCCATGGCTGATCCCAGTAACCTGCACACCTTCAGTCTGTGGGAGGAAACTCACACAAGCAAAGAGAGAATGTGCAAACTGCATACAGTTACACAAGACTGTGATCAAATCCATGTCTCTCGTGCAGCAAGACAGTAGCGAATCAGGATGAACAATAAATGTTGTCCTGACCAGCGACATCCACACCCTGTGGGCATATCGGGAACAATAAAAACACATTCACAACATAGACAACGAGATTTGCGCTGCGTGGACATGATTTGAAACAATCGTTCACCCTGGGTAGATACAAGGACACCGATATCACAGAGAAACCAGGGCAATGCGGGATTCAAATATCTGCTTAAACTCATTTACTCAGTCAAACTGGGGACAGACTGTTCAACAGTCCCGTGTGTGGGGAGGGCTCAATGAGCAAAAAAGAAACTCCAGAGTAACCAACAAGATTACATATCCCAGAAGGAGATCAATTAAACTGTCAATGCTGCAGTTAATCCCAACCAGCTGCCAGTTTAATACCATCAAAGTCATCGACTCACGTAACATGAAAACAGGCCTTTCACTCCTACCAGCTCATACTGAACATAATGCCAAACTAAACGAGTCGCATCTGACGGTTCCTGTAATTGTTAAGAGTTAATAATGCCCTTGTATTATTATAATTGCATTGTTAATATAAATGTCCAGATATAATTCTGTTCAAATCCTGGCATGGCAGATGCTGGAATTTTATTTCTGTAAATACCTAGAGTAGAAAAGTCTAATGATGATGTTGAATCAGTTGTTGTAGATCTGATTCACTAATGCCTGATAGAGAAAGAAACTACCATACTTATCTGGTCTGGCTGACATATGACCCCAGATCCATAATATCGTGGTTGATTCTGAACTGCCCTCTGGGCAATAAATAATGGACCAGGTATGAATGATTAGCTATTTTTAAATCCCACTGAAACTTTCCAATTCATTTATCTAAATATCCTGTAAACATTCTAAATGTACTTTCATTCATCACTGCCTCAGGAAGTGAATTGCACACATAACCCCTCCTCTGTTAAAAACAAGCCTCTCATGTCTTATTTGAAATCTCTCTCTTTTCAACGAAAACATTTGCCCTCTCGTTTTGACGTTCCCCTCCTTGGAGAAAAGACAGTTAGTTAACTCCATCCGAACTCTCAAAAATTTATAAATTTCTATCAGGTCGCCTTTCAAACTCCAGTGCTCGAGTGAAAATATTCTCAACCTATCCAGCCTTTCGTTTTAACACAAACCTTGCCCCCTAGCCATACGCTGGTATACCTCTTCTCAACCTATTCCACCTTAACAATTTCCTTGCTATTAGTTGGCGACAAGAACTGGACACAGTACTCCAGAAGAGACCTCACCCAATATCCTATTCAGCTTCAACATTACGTACCAACTCCCATGCTCAAAGGACTGAGCAACGAAGGCAGGATGACAATTTTTTTTAACCATTCTGTCTATATGTGAAGCAAACTAAAAAGAAATATTTAACTGCATCCCTGGTCTCCGTTTTCCACAACGCCCTATCACTATTTGTATAAGCCCTACACTTATTTCATGTAGCAAAATGCAATACCTTCCATTTATCCAGATTGAACTCCATGTGACATTTTTCAGCCCAAAGACGCATTGTATTACGATCCTTCTGGAATCTTAGATCACCTTCTTTACAGTCTCCAATTCTGGTGTCCTCTGTGAGCTTATGAAACATGGCTGCTATGAGTTCCATTGTTTTCTCATATTAGTCAACGATTTTTAACTATTTATCGTGGTGATCATTTA